>NC_069380.1:102120833-102460000 GCF_027475565.1 Acinonyx jubatus | reverse complement strand
GTAATTTTGACTTCCCCAAACCTTAACTACTAATAGCCTGCTATTGACCAGACTCCTTACTGGTAACATAAACAGTGGATTAACACATATTTTGTGTTATATACATTATATACTGTATTCTTACAATAAAGTAGGCTAGAGAAAAGAAAATGTTATAACAAAATCATAAGGAAAGTGTATTTACTGTATTTAGTGTTTATTGCAAAAAATCTGTGTATAAGTGGACCTGTGTAGTTCAAATCATATTCTCTTTTGTGATGCTGGTGTATTACAATTTATCTTTGATTTTTCAACTTAGTTGAGTATTTTACCACTTCACATATAATGTAAGAATATTATAATAAAATATTTCCACTTACTATTACCCATTCTCTAATCCACTGCTGTCATATATTTTACTTATACATATGTCATGAACTCTATATTGTTACTTTTGTTTAGTGAGTTTTCTTTAAAAAATAAGAAGGAAAAGTAGTCTTTTAAATTTACCCATATATTTACTTCTCTTTGTTTTCTTCATTTATTTTTGTTCAAATGAATTCTCATTAGGCATTATTCCCTTCACCATGCATGACACATTTTATTGGCATCTCTTAGGAGTCTGCAGATGAATTCTTAGCCTTCTTTTATCTGAAAAAGGACTTTGCTTTCATTTTGTCAAGGATATTTTTACCAGATACAGAATTCTTGTTGACAGTGTTATTTTATATCCAGGAGTTAAAAGGTGTCATTTTATTGTTCACTGGATTCCATTATTATTGTGTTTTTCTTGAATATTGTTTCTCTTTTCCAGGGCTTTTATTTTATTGTTTTTCTTTTTTTAAGGTTTCCACAATTTGACTACGAGGAACTTAGTTTTGCATTTCTTTGTGTTTGTATTTTTGGGTTTTGATAAGCTCCTCCAAATATGTGGGCTGCTCTTCCGGTCATACCTAGAAATATCATGGCCAGTGATTGTTCAAATATGTTTTCTGTTTCATTCTCTCTTTACCTTTTGTGAGGCTTCACTTAAACATAGATCACTTGACACTATCCATAAGTCTTTGAGAACTATTTCTTTTCAATGCTTTTTTTTCACTGTGCTTCAATTTGTATAACTACTATTATTCTCTCTTTATGTTCATTGATTCTTTTCCTTGTGTCCAATCTATTGATCATATCTAATGAGTTTTTTATTTCAAATACTATATTTTTCAGTTCAAGGATTTTCATTGTTTTCTTTTTTTTTAATTTTTAATTTCCTATATTTTCATCTCTTCACTTCGCATAGTTCATTTTCCTATGCTTTCTTTAGCAGATTTAATTTCAAAATATGGGTCACCTCTAGATTTATTTCTATTTCATATTTCTTCTTTTAATCATTGTAATATTTTCTGGTTTGTCTTATTATAGTTGAGTAATAGACATTGTGGATAACACATTGTAGAGACCCATTTTTCCTTTGTCTTTCTTTGAAAAATGCTGCATTTTGTTTTGAAAGGCAATTAAATTATTGGTAGATCACTTGGGCACGGCGGGGCTTGGTTTCAGGCTGTTGGAATGGTTCATTTCAGTTTTGCCTTTACTATTGGGATAGATTTCTTAGTTGTGGAACATGATCTTCACTGATAAGTTGTAGTCTTAATAGAATTTCAGTGTATAACTGAAAGTATTTATCAAGCCTCTATCACCCTGACTGATTGAATTCCTAAGTCTGTGTCCCAGGTGGTGGGCAGCTTCTGAAATCACTAGTTAATTTCTTTAAACTCTCAGCTCTTGTTTTTCCTGGACCTCTTAGACTTTCTCTAAGCTCAAGAGTCACCTAAGAATTTTAGCAGAGTTCGTATTTAGATTTTAGGATCTCTCCAGTGCATCCCATCTTTATCGGATTTTCCCTTTAACTTTCTTCTGTTTTGGAAGCCTTGAACTCTAATACCTGACTAGTCATCCCAGTAAAACTAGTATGTTCTGATGAAGCTGTATCATCTACTTCAACAGACCTGGAGACTTCGCTGAAGGTGGGGAATACATAAATTTGGGTCTCATCTTAGTTCCCTTTTTTTCAGATTTCCTAACACCTATAGTTACTACCTGGTCTCCAGTGTTTTTGAACAATAGTTTTGTAATATTTTGTATACCATATAAAATTGCTCTTGGTAGGAGAGTTTTCTAATACAAGCTACCTTGTCATTGCCTGAAACCAGAACAAATTTAATATTTTTGTTACGGACTTCTGAATGGAATTTTAAATCTCGGGATTGTGGTGAAAGTCTCCAACTTGAGGACAGTATATGCTAAATAATCTTCAGATGTTCACCAAACCTAATATGGATAGCATAACTCCTCAATCAATAAGTAAAATTTCAAGAGAACCACTCAGAGATTGGGAATGGCTACACACAGGAAAAATTGGTAAATAATTATTTGCTTGGATATTTCCTTAGGAGATAATAATTGCTGATGTATCTCTGGGCTGTTGATACATGAAAAGGAATAGGAGTGAGAAAGCAGTGATTGAATTAAAATATAAAATCCAAATTTCTTCCTTATTCAAACTGTTTAATGTGCTAGGTACATGACACTGATTTTATCATGAGGATCTAAGATGATACATGTGAGAAATGAAACATGGACCTGGTCTCAGGAGTGAGCTTTGTCAAAACAGAGTTGTGGAGTGGGTACTGTAATCTGGTTATTCCTACTGTGAACCCATTCAATTCAACAATATATTTTAGGTGTGTGTAATATAGTCGAAGTACTGACTCTTTAACAATTGATTTTTTTTCCATTGCCAAATAATTTATATGGTAGGCATAATTTACAAGTATAAGGCAGAGGTTGAAATCTACCATTTCCAATTCATTGATATTAAGTAATCGTGTGTTATAAAGAGAAAACAAATGCAAATTGTTGGATTCTGAGGCAAAGGTTACATTGTTGGTATCTTTAATTTTTGTGCATTCAGTTTGAAAAACATTTTTAATTTTGTTTCTGGTTTATCTTACTTAACTTTTAAAACCTTGAAAATTGACTGAAGAGTATACTTTTAACATCTTAATATCAAGTCTGTGCCTCTGTTGTTCGATACCTGTATTGTTGAAAATTTCAGGCTAGTGTCTGAATCGCTGAGGTTTATCATGATAAATTGTGTGCAGACTCTATTTTCTGGACCTCAGTGTCTTGTCCTATAAACCATGAAAATTGGACTTGATCTCTGAGGTCCCTCTCTTTTTATGAATCTCTCACTCCCACCAGCTGAGTTTTTATAGACAAATGCTGGTTTCAGGCAACACTACTGTTCCGAAGAATTCTGGATAAACACTTGAAGGGTGAAGGGGCAATTTGGATGACTCATCCATACTTTTAGACTGGTTAGTTTGATACCAGTGACCACAACACATGAAAACACCGCTGTGAGGTGATGACAGGAGTTTTCTCTAAGCATTTTGTCACATAACTTTCGGATGAACTTATTTGAAAAAACTTTTCCATCTTTAAGGCCTTTTTGTCACACTTACAGACACAAACATACACACAGCTGTTGTGTTTACAAATCTAATTGTTTTGCTAATAGTATAGAGAAGTGGTCTTCAGGAGATTTTTTTTCCCTTAGGTGGCACCTGGCAATATCATGGACTTTTTTATTTGTCACAGTTGGGGAATGTGAGTTATCAGCATCTACGGGTAGGTATCAGGGATACTGCTGAAAATTCTACAATGTGTAGAGCAGTCTCATAATAAAGAAATATCTGACCTAAAATAACCACAGTGTCAAGTTTGGGAAACCCAGCCTAGAGAGAAAAGTTTTAGATTGATGGTACCCAAGCCAAATCCATGTGAAGCAAATAATAAAATTCAACTCAACAATATATGTTAGGCATTTGTAATGTAGTTTAAGTACTTACTGTTTAATAATTTAATAATTATAACCATATTTTAATTAATAAATTAATACTTAATTATTTTAACATTTAATTAATATTTAATAGTAATAAACAATTAAATATTAATAAGTATATAAATATAATCAATATTTAAATAATTTAATATTTAATATTTCAACAGTTAATCAATTCAATTAATATTTAATAATTGTAATTATATACAATAGCATATAATTATAATTGTTTATAATATAATTATAAATTATGATTATAATATATGATTAAAATATGGTTATATTACAATTATAATTTAATAGTATATGATTAAAATATGATTATATTATAATTATAATTGATTTTTATAGATTCTGTTGCCTTTCTCCTTTTTTTTTGTCACGTTTCTAGCTGCCTACTCTACAAGGAAAAATCTAGTACTTTGATCCCTTTCTTCCCTTTTGTCTTTCTATATTTACTATTTATTCATAAAGGGAGTCTTCATTTCTAATCATAAACTGAAGTTATGCTGTAACGGGGATCAGTATGAGCAAAAGAGCAATGCTACACTCTAAAAATGTCAGAATATAGGGCACACAGTTTTCTTGTCTTCATTCCAAGGAGATTGAGGAGCTATCTGTCCCTCACGATAGTAGATGGCAGCAGGTTAAATCAAGGCCTTGGTCACACGGTATTTAAAAATAGCAAGAATAGAAGGAGGCCAAAATGAAAAGATTTTTGGGATACTGATCTTAGGTAAATTTTGTTTAAACTGACAGGTGAATCCACAGAGCCATCTGAATTCAAGCAAGTTAGTGAGTAGTATAAGGACTTTTATATAGGAACTGACTGAACGTTTCTCCAGAATCTGTGGGGCATCACTTCTCTTTGCATGTAGAGCTTCACAGGATCAGAGATTTCATAGGAGTTTGTACTGTGTTCACAGTTAAGGTCTGCCATGAACTAGTTATGTGAAATTAGAAATTTGTTCTCAATTGTTTTCTCATCTGTAAGTGGACTTAATATACCATTTGGGTCATAAAGATGTTGTCAAGAGTAAACGATGTAAAATGGGTAAAAATTATAGCATGATGCATAATTGAGTAAATGATCAGTAATCGTGACCCATAGTTATCAGCAGTTATATTCCAAGTGACTCTTTGCACATTTTTTTTAAGTTTTTAAATTTATTTATTTACTTAGAGAGAGAGTGAGAGAGAGAGAGAGAGCCTGAGTGCAAGTGGACGAGAGGCAGAAAGAGAGGGAGAGAGAAAATGCTGTCAGCACAGAGCTCGATGCAAGGCTTGATCTTAGCAACTGTGAGATCATGACCTGAGCCAAAACCAAGAGTCAGATGCTTAACTGACTGAGCCACCCAGGCACCCCTGATCTTCCCTTTTCAGGCACCACTGATCTCTTCCTCACTTTTATCATATCTTTGTTTAAACATCTTAATTTCAAGTATGGCTTTTTTCTGGCTGTTTAAACCTCTAATATTTCTTAGTATTTTGTATATCCCTTCTGGCTTTTTTTGGTAATATTTAACATTGTTATACAACATTTAATTTGTTTTTATTTCTTAATTTTTGTCTTCTACCACAATAATATAAACTCTTTCAGGTCAAGGAGTATTTTGTCTATTTTATACATCATGGTATCCTCAGAGTCTCTAACCTAGTACAGAGCAGGCACTCAAGTGCTCAGTATTTGTGGATGAATGAATATATAACAAAATTTGTTCTGCAAGGAAATGATGTAGCCCTCTATCTTTCTAATCTGTGCATGTTCTTTTTTTCTCATTGGCAGCTGAATTATCCCAAGTTTTCTTGTACTATGACAATTATTGACAATTTATTATAACAATAGGAAAAGCACTTTAATTTCTATTTGACAGAAAGGGTTCATTACACTGTGATGGGATATTTTGAAATAGGAACTGGTGGCCTTTCTCTTTGTATTTCCTATAAACCTGACCTATTTCCCACTTGGTCAGGAGCCAGAACTTGCCACATCC
This sequence comes from Acinonyx jubatus, assembly GCF_027475565.1. Taxonomy (NCBI): domain Eukaryota; kingdom Metazoa; phylum Chordata; class Mammalia; order Carnivora; family Felidae; genus Acinonyx; species Acinonyx jubatus. The sequence goes on along the minus strand of NC_069380.1, from coordinate 102,454,129 downwards.
ATTCCTTAGGAAAAGTTTGTTACAGCTGAAAAGAGGAGTAGCAGTTTAGGTTTCAAAATCATAGGACCCAAGGGAACTCAAAGCTATGAAAACATGTAGCAACTCAGAGCCAGATTTCCTTCCCTTGTAAGTAGCATAGATTCCCTGGGTGATGGGGAATTGGAGAGTCAGGGGCAGAATCAACAGGGAATAGGTGGCAAGAGAGAAAGGGAGATGTTTACCTTGGCTCTCTGTTGGCATAGCAATTCCAGATAGATTTGAAAATGCAAGTACAGAGAGGACCCATGCTTCATTTTCTGCCTAGTAATCAAGAGAGAAGAAGGGCTCTAGAGTGAAAATGGCCATGTGGTTGACCTGGGAAGATGGACCTGAGACACCCTGACCCCCTCATGACATTACTGTGATCTTGGCAAACTCACCTCTGCATCCCATACCCTTTCATTTCCTGCTTTCAGGATGTCCATCACTCTTTGTTAGCATGACCAAGTTTTCATGGGCTGCTGCTGTTTTGTGGGCTCCTCACTCAGGACTGCCCAAAGATGCTTCCTCACTTCTCTGTGAGAGGAAAATGGCCCTCATGTCCTTTAATGTACAAATCCCCTTTGTTGACATCAAGTCTTACTTCTAGAAGGCACTTCCATTTTATGAAAATCTCTCCTGCAAGTCTATGTAGTATTTACTTTTCACTCTCTTGTGAATAGTTCTTTATTGATAAGAAAAGTAGAGAACTTTCAAATATAGTTGGGATTTTTACTCCAATTATTCTAGGCCCATGATTTTGTGTAAGGCTCATCTTCTGACATACCAGAAGCAGTGCAAACCAGCGAGATTTTTTGCATTTGCTCTTCTGGAAATTTCTTTACTTCAACCAGTACTCTTTTGGAGTGAAAACCTTTTCTTTCCCCCTGCATTATTAAAACCTTCCCTCAACAGAGAATTATCTAGCAATCCATGCCCCCAGCCCATCTCCAAAGCCTCATTGGGTTTATTGGCAGGTGAAATGGTTTGCAGATCTTAAGATGTGGAAAGAATGGCTGATTTCCCTGTCAACTGTGTTCACATGTCCTTTCTTCATTTTCTGGTTCGTTGCCTGCTGCCTGCCTTGTTGCCTTACAATTGGGCTCAGGAGTATCAAGATAACCAGTTATTTCAGTGGTCTCTTATGATTGGATATGCCACATTTCTGCCAGAATACTGCATGCTGGCTGTGTTTCTAGCCATTGCACCTCTGGTTGGGAGTCAATTTCCACCTGTTGGCTGATTGTGTTTACTGAGAAGACCTAAAAATACTTTATATCTAGACCTCCATATCTGAGGGGTAGATAACATTAAAACTTCACAGCTGCCACAATAGCTGCATTAAAAGAACCAGGCTCAAAACATCTGTGTCACAGTAGTGTGATTCTGTGACAGTAATCCAGGTAAATGTGAAACGAAAATTTCCAAAAAGCAATGGCAGTGTAAATTGAGTAAGTTTCTATTCACAAATAGAAAGAACATTAGAAAATAAAATCAGAAGCATTTTTACTGGATAGGAATAGTGAGATATAAGGGTGACTTTTATTTGTTTATTTTGAGAAAGAGAAAGGGGGAGTGAGAGAGTGTATGTGTTCACACCTGGAGGAGAGGCAGAGAGAGAGAGGGAAAGAAAGAATCCCAAGCAGACAGAGCCCTATGTGGGGCTTGATCTCATGAACCATGAGATCATGACCTGAACTGAAATCAAGAATCAGATGCTTAACTGACTGAGCCACCCAGGCATCAAATAAGGTTGAGTTTTTTAAAAAGTTTATATATTTATTATTTTAGCTTCATTGTAAGTTAGTATTATTTATTACCAAGGAAGTGGAACACAAGGGTTGGATAGGTATGTGTCACATGAGAGAAAGATGAACTGTTGTTAGTTGTCGACCATAATCGTGTGTAGACAGTGGTGATAACCAAATTAGAACGCTTCTATCTCTATAACTGATGACAATTATTATTGAGAGCATAGGTGTTTGTAAATTGTTTTAAGTGTACCTGAAAACAGATGGACTCGACAGTGTCACATATAAGCCAGGGGTCACATATAAGCACCCATGTTGTGTTATTTTATTAAGCAGAATAATTTAGATGTCATAAAACTGGCTTCTAAACATCCCTGGTGCTCTCTCAGCCTTTACACTATTGATGTAATATGAACAAGATTAACAGCTTAAAAAAAATCTCCTTTCTATGAACATATGAAATCAATAGACCAAGACAAGTGAATCATCTTTGATTTGGGCTTTAAGTTCACATTTCCTCTTTTGAAATTCTATAGAGCTGCTTAGCTTAATCCCTGCACAAAGAAAGGCAATTTAAAACTATCAAAAGGTCCAAAGCATCTGCCTTCCCTGGGAAAAACTCTCGATGGCCTATCTGCGTAGTAACATTTGTTTAGGTGCTGGAGTGACAGGGTCATGCCTCAGCCTGCTTACTTTTCTCTGAGTCTCTCTTTGCAGATATTTCTGCCTATTGACAATTATATATTTATGTTCATTCATTATGATTCAGATGTGGAAAAAGATGCGCATATCAGCAACTTGGGCAAAGGCGACTTGATGAGCATTGAGCCTTCTCTTAAGCCCACTGTTTTTGTCCAACTTCTGTAAATATCACAGAAATTAGAAGCCTCCTTTAAAACTACCTACATTCTCTAAAAATGTTAGAAGAACGCTCCTTCCATTTTGCATTTTTCTATTTTAAAATAAATTCACATGGGAAACTGGATGATGTGATGTGGCAGTATCATCAAATTCTGTCCTTTTTATTTTTTAGTTTTTTAATGTTTGTTTCTGAGAAAGACAAAGAGACAGAGTGTGAGTGGGAGAGGGGCAGAGAAAGAGGGAGACACAGAATCCAAAGCAGGCTCCAGGCTCCAAGCTTTCAGCACAGAGCCTGATGCAGAGTTTGAACCCATTAGCTGTGAGATCATGACCTGAGCCAAAGTCATTTGCTCAACTGACTGAGCTACCCAGGTGCCCCTAAATTCTGTCATTTTTTTTAAAAAGTTTATTTATTTTGAGAGAGAGAGCATGTGTGTGCAAGTGGGAGAGAGGCAGAGAAAGAGAGACAGAGACAGAGAGACAGAGAGAATCCCAAGCAGGTTCCATGCTCACTGCCTCAATGCACAGCTGGTCCAGGGCTCAGTCTCAAAACTGTGAGATCATGATCTGAATTGAAATCAAGAGTCAGTTGCTTACCCGACTAAACCACCCAGGAGCCCTAATCTGTGCCCTTTAATAATAGAGTAAAAGAGCAGAATTCAGCTAGTATAATACATTCAATTCAGTCATTCAACAAATATTTGTAGAGTAATGATTCTCTGCAAGCCCTTTGCTAATTGGGGAACAAAACATATGAAGAATCCTGTCTTCATGTAGTTTTTGTTCCAGTGAGAGGCACTGATAATAACACATGAGCCTAACTGTAAAGTTAGAGAACAGTTCACAAGACCATCCTCACCGCTGACACCAATTGCAAGTTTGGGGGAGCCAAGATACCCTCACATATCATGTCGCTAGAAGAACTCACACAACTCACTGAAAGCTGTTATACCTATGGTTATGGTTTGTTACAGCTTAAGATCAGCTAAGGGAAAGCCAAGTGCAAGAGGGTTCTAAATGTGGACTGTCCATTATAGACTCTCCTAGTGGAGTCGTGGACAGGGTTAAGTCCTCACGGCAGTGACCTCTAGTAATAAGCACAGAGTATTGACAACCAGGGAAGCTCATTTGAGACTTGGTGTCCAGAACCTTTAAGGGAATCCCATTACATAGACATGGTCAACTGCCCACATGGCTCACCTCAATCTCCATCCAGCCCCTGTAGAGACTGAACTGGTACCGTGTGACTCAAAGTCCCCATTGTAAATCACACCGTTTGACTTTCTGGCATGGTGTGGAGATCCCAGGTAAAGAAAGACACTTTTATTAGGCAGGATATTGCACGTTTTTAGAGATTATATCCCAGAAATTGAGGGCAAAGCCTAGATTTTTCTTTGGGCAAGGATAAATTCTTGACTACGTAATAATATATAAGTGAATTGTATTGAATATTGAGTGTTAAAAGATAAGTGTGAGGGAAAACTTTTTTTTTTAATGTTTATTATTTTTAAGAGAGAGAATGAGAGCCAGGCAGGGGCAGAGAGAGAGGAAGACACAGAATCCGAAGCAGGCTCCAGGCTCTGAGCTGTCCGCATAAAGCCCGATGTGGGGCTCAAACTCACCAACTGTGAGATCATGACCCGACTGAGCCACCCAGGCGCCCCAGAGGGAAAACTATTTTTAAAAAAGTTTTAAAAATAGAGTGAGGTAAGAGGAATTGGGAATGTGTGTGTCAAAGGTGGAGGGAAAGGGAAGTTTGCCTTTCTGAATAGAGTGTTCAGGGCAAGGCTAACTGAAAAGGTGACATTTGAGCAAAGAATTGGAACAAATGACTTTTAAGATAATGAAATGAAGGTCCAGAAAGGGACATGACTTATGTAAGACTGGCTGATACCTGCTGCCGGCTCCTTGGAGTTGAACAAAGACTGTCCGGTAGTGTGTTGTATATATTTTTGTCTTGCATGGTAATCGGTCAGTTTTTATCCACAATGAAGGAGATTTTGACACAGTAGAATTTCAGAGACATCCGAAATGGGAGTTGACAGAATCATAAGCTGGTCTAATAGACATTAGGGAATATCAAGGCAAGAAGCAGACGGAGCAGACAGGCATCAAACACTGGAGTATCTCCTGGACGAATTCATACAAATTACAGATAGTGTTGTACCACCTGTGTTGGGATGTGTCCACACACATCATTCAGGCTCCTATGGCCCCTGTGGGAGGATACCACTAAATGTCATTAACTTTTTTCCTAGAATCTTCTAATCTTCCCTTTTCTTTTTTTTTTTTTTTAAATGTTATTTCTTTTGGGGGGGGTGGAGCCAAGAGTGAGAGAATAGAGGAGGGGCAGAAAGACAGGGAGAGAGAGAACCCCACGCACGCTCCGTGCTGTCAGTGCAGAAATGGAAGTAGGGCTCCATCCTAGGAATCGTGAGATCATGACCTAAGCAGAAATCAAGAGTCACATGCTTAACTGACTGAGCCAGGCAGGCACCCCTGATCGTCCCTTTTCTTGTGACAAAAGCGTGTTCTTCCCACAAGACCCAGTTCACACATCTCTGATTATTCCCTCTGTCTTTCCTCCTTAGCACCTTGAACTCCCTGCTTTAGCACTTTCACCATTGCATTGTGTTCTTATGTAGACTTTGCCAGTGGTTCAAATGTGAGCTTATAATTAGTAAGAACCCTAGTTCATTCATATTTGTATCTTCAGCACCTGTTACCCAGAGAGTGTCCAGTAAGTATGTGTGTATGGAGTGAGCGAAAAAGTGAATTCTGGAATCCATGAAGGACTTCAAAGTGATTGTTATTCCTGTTCTATTTTTCAGAAATTATTTCAGGAAACAAAATTCAGTAATAGAAAACTACCTGGTATATATACCAGAGCAGAGATGACATATACGCAGAGTAGTGCTGGCTACATCTGGCACTGTGGTCACTAGTCTGTGGCTGATTCCTTATTAACAGGTATAGATATGATACTGGGTTTTTATGATAAAAATAAATAGAATATAAATAATTTAGGATTGGTGTTTTTGGTTAAGACCTCCTCCATAGTCTTCTAAGATTAAACAGCCATTTTTTATGCAGTGAATCTTTTTTTTTTTTATTCGTATAATCTTTTTTTTTTTTTTTTTTTTGTCACAACCAGGCATTCTGTTAGCTGCTGGGGATACAAAAATGAACAAGACACAGCCCCAGTCGCTTGAAAAGCATAGTTTAGTCTTAGATTTTAAGGGGGCAATTAACATGAAGTCAATCACAATATAGTATGATATATACAAAGTGGGGCAAGATGGGAGCTGTAGGTAAGTATAACTTTACTTTTTTTTAAATAATGCCTTATTGAACAGTCCTATCTAGCCACATACAAAATCAGTGGCTCTGAGTGCACAAGAGGAAAGCATTGTAACTTTTCTAATGTGGTCCTTTTTCCCCCTATTAAATTCAATTTAAACTGATTCGAGGTTGACTTTTAGCTCCTTTGTACCAGTTCTGTGATTATGGACAAGTATCCTAAGACTTGCTTTGTCAATTTATTAAATAAAGATAATGATGTCTACCTCAAAAAAAAAAACGCTTAGGAAGAATAATTTTGAAAACATATATGTAAAGATACTAGAATATATCTAACAGACTCCAAAGTAGGTACTGTTTATTATACCTCACATTATCTTTGATAGCAAATGTCAAAATTTAGAAATTGCAGACCATGGGTGATTGTGAAAAATGTATTTCATCTTTATCATGCCCGAATCTCTCTGATTGCTACTCCACAAGGGAAATAGCTGTTCTTTGAGTGAGTAGGAAAATTAGTGTTCTCATGTTAAAAGTAAATGCACTTATGTGGTCCTGTACTTAAGAGAACCCCTTTCTGAGTGTATGCCATGTTTCTGATAATATGGAAAATAAACATTTTTGCTTTTCTGTCATCAGAGTACATTATGCAAGGAGATGTTACTAGGAATGTTCTATACCTATCAGAGATCAGATGTGTATATGAACTTCTCTTATTTCACCTATTTATTTGGGGGCACAGGCCTTGCTGGATAACTGGCTTGGTTTTAAAATGTGATCCTGCTTCATTTAAGAACTGAAAGAAAACAGATACATAAATTTTCTAGTGGTCAAAGAAAAGAAAAATGACACATTAGTGACAGCTCAGTGAGAGTGCATTTCACATCCTCCATGTCATGCATTTTACTCTTGGTACAATTTATATGAACAAAATATATCCTTAACGGGAGCTTATCATATATCCTAGGTTAAAACATTAAAAAAACCTGGTTTTATGCAAAGCTCTGTATTTGTTTTGTAACACAGTGAAATCCCAACAATATCAGCTTCTCTCAGTCCAAGTTCACATCATTATATAGTTACAAAATATACTTTCCGGTATCTATATATTAATTTTATGAGTAAAATAATATAATTTATATTTGAAATAAATTAGAATATTGCCTTAAAAGATACCATGTTCTCTGTATAAAGCCAAAAATAAAACATTGAATTTCAATTAAGCAGACATATTGGTTCCAGAAGATATATAATTTACTTGGAAGCCATCCAAATAAATGTATTATTTTTTGTTAAAATGCTCTAGCTTTACTTTTTATGAGTGCTGAACAGACCTTTCTGATATTCACTGGGCTTTGTGGCACATGTCCTGACTAGTATTGTTTTTCAATGTCTGTTGCATAACAAAAAGCTGGAGTTGATCCCTGCGTGCAGTGTGGTTTGTCTCTTTTGAGTTCACAGGCAACAATAACCTCTCATCATGATTACAGAGTCTCTTGCAGAAAGATGGGTCTAATCCCAGTGCTCCATCAACTCAGTAATCTATTCCAATCAGTATGTGATGGATTTGACAGGCCATCTCTAGCCAAGTGAGACACATTCAGGCAGGTCAAGCAACTTAGCAGTCTGTGCAAAATATTGGGGATATCCTTGTGCTGCATAAAAAACTATACATGCTAAAATCATGTCTGGTTTTTGTTGATAGAGAACAGATATAACAAGTGTCCAGATCTACAGTTCACAACACCCCCATTATTCTAGTCATTGGACACATCCATTCAACAATAAAAATTAAGGACAAATAACCTGAGGTATTACATTTATAACAATGGCAATAATTCAAGGTTATTAAATGAGCTAATTGTTGCAATACATGAGATTTTCTTAAAATATTTTTATGTTTCTTACAAATCCCTGACTTCTGAAGATCATGAATCAACCCTCACAATTCAATTTTGAAAGGCATAAATAAATAAATAAATAAATAAATAAATAAATAAATATAAATATATATTTAAAGATACAGTTTAAGATAGCAAGCATCATCTTTCTTTATATATTAAATGTAATAACAAGGAAAGGACTCATTTAAAAAAGAAATCATGGTATTCTTCAAATCTAGCTCCTGTACGAAGTCATTTCTAATTCTCAAGACTGGGAAACAGGGAAAGAAGCCCTTCTATGGAATATGTCACACTTGAACATTTTATTTTAACTAGGGAAGATTAGTCTCACTTATGTATTTTTTTTTCCTTTTTTATATTAGCACTTACAAGACAAGGAAAGAATTTAGAAACCTGTAATTACCCAATATATAACGTATTGCTCTAGCTGATAATAATGATAATGAAACACAAAATGTCCTTTATAAGAGGCAGAATCAAAACTTAAAATCCACAGATAATAAGTGGTGTTTCATGTTTTTGTCCTAGGGACAAAATCAGTTGTGAATTTAAAGTGTTTCTTAAGATAAAATAGAAGTCATGTAAAATAGTTCAATGTTACTTACACTATTTCACAAGCCTTTTTTCTTTTTTAAATACACACCCTGGCAACTTACTTTAGGTATGTTTGATTTAACTGCCATTTGAAAGATTTCAATATACTCCAAATACTAGAATAAAAACAACTTAGTAAATGTACTTCAACTACTTTTGATGTCTGATAAAAGCAGGTTTAGGGAAATTTTTGAAAGGGTATCAGTTTAAAGTGCTTACTTTTCTTGCTCTACTGTTTCCTGACTTTTCCCCCTAGAGCTCAGCTGGCTCCCATGATTTAACAGCAAGATTTAAATAAAAAAGAAATCCTAATCTTTCCATCCTTCTTTGCCTTAGGGCTAGATTGTACACAGTAGCTGTTAATCTAAAAGTTTTATCTAAGATTTTGAAAAGCAGCTTTGCATGTGATGTGAAAATAGCATAACCTCAAAGCACTAAAAGTGTTTTCCATTTTCTCTAATGAGAATGTAACTCACAGAAGCAGAATTCTTGTACAAATGTACCTTGAGTCCTTAGTGGCCACGTAACTGTAAGTGGGTGCATCTTAATACTAGCCTCTGTTCCTACCCACTCCCCAGCACCCGGTGGGTGGATTTGCTTGAAGTAGCTGGAGGGTGTTTGGCTAAAAATACATTGGAAACAAACCATGGTGTTTGTGGCAGTACTGAAGTGAATCTTCCGTTACAGAATACCTGCACAACCTTTCAATTCGGTAACGTCCTTTATTGTTGGATTTCTGCTCATTGTAGTGAGTGGAGACTGTTCTTTGGGTTTGGCACTTTAATCACTGGAGTGTATCACCAAATTCCCTGTTGACCATAATAAAGGAAGTAACTGGTTTTAAATGAAAGAACCTTTCTGATAATAAAGGTAAAACTTAAGACACAGTAAGAGGTCTGATTTGGAAAACACTAAGTAGTTTTTTGCTATGATTGGGAAGGGAAGAATATCTTTAGAAGCTATTTAGTAAGATACATCTGAGGCAAGAAAATGCTGTGCTTAGTCTCATCAAAAGATGATGGCACATTCTTGTTCTTAACCCAGAAAAGAAATAGAAAAGAACTTTAAAAAGAATTAAAAAAAAAAAAACTTGCAAAGCCTGTAAACATTTCCTTCTTGGTACATTTCATCCATCATTCGTTAATTTTCATCAGGTTTCATGGATACGAATTGTAGGATTGTTTTGGAAGTAATTGAATTGGGCTAAGGTTAGAGGTAGCTTCTAACTTAAACTTAACCATTTAACAGATTCCTTCCAAAGACTGAGAATCTACATTAAAAGGAAAATAGCAGCAAGGGAGCTAGCTAATGTCTCTGAGCTGTGTAATTCCGCCCTTGACCACCCGTGTCATTGTCACCCCACAGAACCTTGAACTCTGCCTGCCAGAAATCTGCATTAAGGCACTGCCCTGACTCCCACTGCTTTTCAAGGATCTCTGTGGGGGAGCAAAACCGAGATTAATATGCGTTGAAAAATCAGATGCCCTCAGCACATTTTTGTCTGACCTTTGCACAGTTAAACGAAAATATTTCCTTCCTGGGAGTTTTTGGCTTCATGTCAGGTTTGCAGGAGGAAAAAAAAAAGTTCTCACAGTATAAGGAAGAAGGGATGCTCATCAGTGCACCTTGACAGATACTAGTAGTAGAGAGGTGATTCCAGGCAGGCTTGTCTCTCCTTCCTTTCCTCTGCTCTTGGTGTTCTACCCTGGGGCAGAATAACTGATGGAAAATTACATGTATAGAAGAGTTGAATACTGCTTTAAAATGCCAATAAGGCAAGCTTGGGAGCAGACAATAGAAGCTTTATTTCGTATCATTTTATTTTGCTCTGGAATGTTCTATATGCCAAAGCCTGTGGCAGAGCTAGGTGAGTAGGAGAAAATCAGACTTGTAGAAAGTCAACCTTGAACAAAGAAATCACCAAAAGCTTCATGTCTGCTGTGTGGAAAGCTTTTTCAGGGGCAAAGCCAAATCAATTGCCATGAAATATGTGGCTAACACAAATGCAAAAGATTTTCCTCACTTCCTTCCCTCCACAAAGATTTTTCATAGTCTCTTTCGTCCTCTTCTTCTTCCTTTCTTTTTTTTTTTCTTGGCCAAAGTGCCCGAGGGAAGTTATGAGGGCTAGTAGCGAGAGATTGGCATTGTCTTTGTCTTGTGAACATTGTGGGCTTTAGGGCTAAGCTGGATCCTGCCTGCTCCCTTGTCTTCTATCCCTCTTTCACCCATGGCATCTGGGGGGACTCTGCTGTCACTGTCTTGCCAGGATGGGAAAAGAATAGGCAGTGAGTGAAGGTTGTTACTATGTGTCAAAGTCTAGAGGAGAGGCAGTCAAGATATAAAAAAAAATGGAAGTCCTGGAAACCAGTGTTGTTGATCTGAGAGAATGTAGCTCTGAGAGGGGCTAGGTATGATGGTCTGGGGTTGCGTGATGCCATGGGGGAATTCCATTATACGGCTGGGTAGGAGTTTAGTCGTTGTCCAGCCTGGTAGCCTAACCTTGGATTTGTGTAGGTCATTGCCTGAGCCTAGCAAGCAGAAGCAGAGAGGTGGCCCAGAGTCAGTGTCCTGTAAAGAGAGGAGGGGAAAAAAGGGCAAGAATATCCCTCTCAGTATTAAGAGCAATCTAATTTTGAACAGAAAAGCTTTCAACTTGTTTTGCCTGTTAGAAGAAAGCTAAATAAGGAGAATGAATTTTAGTTCAGTTTTCTCTATTTTTTCCCCCTTCCCTATCTTTTCTTTTTCAAGTGATGGAACCAAGTGGTTTTTTGTTTTGTTGTGTTTTTTGGTGAGAAGGAAGTTGAATATATTCGACCACCAGAAATCCACCTTATTGTTCACTTGTAATGGGAACAGTCTTTCAAAACATGGAAGTTATAGTGATCCAATAGGCCTGATTCTGTGTTGTTTGTGTGGATGTGTGCCTTTGTCTCCCTGCTCAGAATCCTCATGGGAGGCTTCCGTTGAGAATCCCTTTCTGTTATAAAAAATCCCTGGAACCGTTTGGCGAGACCTCCGAGAATAAAAGGTAATATGGTAAGATAGGTGCTTCCTTGGCCTTGACTTCCCTAAACAGTTCAATTAGCTCTCCTAGGACGAGAAAAATGGAAGCTGTGGTCACAAAATGTTATCCTAGCTGCAGACTAAGGGTCTTTTGATATATTAACATCATTAATAATAACATGTCCTGTGTCGCTTTTTGGGGTTAGTAGAGAATGTGAGGATTATTTGAATTGATAAAACTTATTTTCTGTGAATGTTATTGATTGAATTAGAAATGATGTGCTTTGTGGAGGTATTCTTCCTCATCATTAAAATAATTCACACTGCCAACACACCTTGAAAAGATTAAAGCGAATATACCTTGCGGTAATTAACAGGGAGGAATTACTTGATAGACTAGAAACAGACATTCTGCTATTTTTCTCTTTTCAAACCTGATTGTCTTCTTACAAGGAATGATTCTGCCACCTTGAGCAGCATGCTCTCCTTGTTTTTTCCCCACAAGGAAACATTAATCAGTTTCTGATTACTGTCTTATGCTTGTCAGGAGGTAGATGGAAGTTTCAAGAAGAATTTAAGAGAATTTATAAACTCTAGCTCTGGGAATTGAATGAACATATTAAATGGGGGAAGTTAGTCACCAGGGTGATGGGTTAGAAATGGGTTTTTATATTTTGCTAAAAATAACACTTTTTTATTTTTTATTTTATTTTATTTAAAAAAAATTTTTTTTAACGTTTATTTATTTTTGAGACAGAGAGAGACAGAGCATGAATGGGGGAGGCGCAGAGAGAGAGGGAGACACAGAATCGGAAGCAGGCCCCAGGCTCTGAGCCATCAGCCCAGAGCCTGACGCGGGGCTCGAACTCACGGACCGTGAGATCTTGACCTGAGCCGAAGTCGGGCACTTAACCGACTGAGTCACCCAGGCGCCCCAAATAACACTTTTTTTAAAGGAGCTCAAAGAAACATGATAGTGCTTTAGCCAAACTACTTACATTTCTCTTTTCCCTTAAAATTTGGGTTTTTAATATATTTTGGGGGATACCAGTTTTAGATAAAGTTCAGGGAAAACCAAAAGTTTATCACAATTTAAGAAAATAAGATGTAATCTTGAAAACTAATAAATCATTAGGAGGGATGAAATTGAACTTAAGTTCTTTCTGATGTATCTGTTTCTGCTTGGTGATGTATAGCTTGATTCAGTCCCACATCCAGATGTTGGTTTATCTGAAGTTATTTCTTTTGAGTTCGAAAATTATTATTCATAGACCATTGAGGCTGTCAGAAAATGCATCATGGCTTTGTAAGGCAGTTATGCATAGTTTTAGATTAAACATTAATCTGAAATTATGAAGGGATTTCTCACAAAAGATATTAAGTTCAACATTCATACTACATTAAAAACATGGAAGGTTGAATATTATTAACTTGAGAAATAGCAGCAAATGGATTATCAATTTACTTCTTGGTTATAGACTACTTAGAAATATATTCCTTCATGTGCTGAATGTCTTTTGTGTATTGCCCAAAACTATTATTGGTTTCTTTCACTGGTAAGTGGAGAAAATTGCTCATATTGAGATTCAAACTTCAGGTGACCGAACCGTTACATCACAGATCAATCTTCTTAAGAAACCTTATTGTCTTACATATTAAATTAAAAGTTTTGCTATTCTATGGGGCGCCCGGGTGGCTCAGTCGGTTAAGCATCTGACTTCGGCTCAGGTCTTGATCTCACGGTCTGTGAGTTTGAGCCCCATGTTGGGCTCTGTTCTGACAGCTCAGAGCCTGGAGTCTGTTTCAGGTTCTGTGTCTCCCTCTCTCTCTGCCTCTCCCCTGCTCATGCTCTGTCTCTCTCTGTCTCAAAAATAAATAAAACATTAAAAAAAAAAAGTTTTGCTATTCTAGCCCTTAACTTACAAGTTGAAATCATATAAGGTATCGCTATATTGCTGATGCATATCACTTCAGCAAACCAACTGAAATTATGGAAATGGCACTGACTGGAATGATCATGCTCATGAAGAAATGCTTTCATCATTTATTGATCATATGAAACACTCTTGAGTGTCACCATCTTTGCTGTTGTCGATTGTTGTTTGGCATAGTCCCTAAAAATTGTAAATTAAATGGCTTTGGTTCTATCATCTTCTTAATTTTATCATTTGTTCAGTACTAAGCCATGAAGGTATATATTGTTGTCTAAAACAATAAAATAGTGTAAGGATTGCCTTTCAGATATAATCTTTTATTATTCACTGGATAACACCTAGCTTTGTTAGCACATAACTGTGCTTCATTGATACTGATTTCAGTGCATGTTTCCTAATCTGTATCATGATTCATGACACAGTGAGTTTAAAAAAAAAAAAAAAAAAAAAGACTTCTTCCTGGGGAACCCTGGTGGCTCAGTCATTTAAGCATCCGACTTTTGATTTAAGCTCAGGTCATGATATCATGTTTCATGAGTTTGAGCCCTACATCGGGCTCTGCACTGACAGTGCAGAGCCTGCTTGGGATCCTGTCTCTCTCTCTCTCTCTCTCTCTCTCTCTCTCTGCCCCTCCCCCTCTTGTGCTGTCTCTATCTGTCTGTCAAAAAATAAACTTAAAAGTCTTCTTCTATGGTATGGACTTTTGGAGGTATTTAAAATGATGTTTACCAAGTACTTCCTACCCATATCTACCACACTTAAACTAAGAGCTACTTATAATAGGAACATTAGTTCTATCCAAATGTAAAGTGGGAAATCTAGTAGTATGATTTTCAACATTCAAAGCAGTGATGTTATGTGACATCCCATAGTCATTTAACATAGGAGTCTTGCCAATATTCCAATCTGCTTTCTCTCAGAGGAGGATATTTTTCATTTAATTAGTGGATGGCTTTGCTTTTTTATATGCCTAAGAGCAGTACAACTTTGCATGATGCCTCTATAGTTTTAGTTTTTTTTCTCTGCCTTTAGTGACAAAAAAACATAAATTTCACATTAGAAAGCTGTACTTAGGATTTATTATGTAAAAATTCAGTTGTTTACTAGGAGATGTGCCATGTTATGCTGGGAAAATTTGGAGAAAATCCTGTATGATTTCATTCCTTCAAATGGGCCTTAAGATGCTAAGCACTAATTGCTTGTGAGAACACTGGGCACTATAGTTATGGTCCCTGTCCTTGGAGAAGATAAATAGAATATTGCACTTTTTGTAATAAACCTGTTTGCCGAAAGGTAAAAAAAAAAACTGAAGGAGCAGACATTGTTACTATTTCTCTTTGAAGTTACTCCCAACTAGCAGTTTAAGTTCTTCTGAATGAGACTGTCTGCAATAACATGGCTGTTTTTCCCCAAATGGTTGAAGAGAGCTTCCTAATCTATTTTTTTAATGTTTGTTTATTTATTTTGAGAGAGAGTGAGAGAGAGAAAGTGAGTGAGCAGGGAAGGGTGTTGGGGGGGGGGGAGGAGAGAGAGAGAGAGAGGGAAGGAGAAAGAAAGAGAATCCCAAGCAGGCTCTGTGCTGTTAGCCTGGAGCCCAACGTGGCACTCGATCCTGTGAACCATGAGATCATGACCTGAAGCTAAATCCGAGTTAGCTCCTTAACCCAGGGCCCCCAAATCTCCGTTCTAATTAAAATTAACCATCATTACTGCTGTTCTGACCTGGTCTACAAGGAGTTTGGAACATGCCACCGCTAAGCATGCCAATCTGACCTATCGATTATTTTGAGTTAAAGGCACTGGGAAAACCTCAAATAAAGGAAAAATACCTTGGTCTTTCTTATTAAAAGAAGGAGATAAAGTTCCTATATGAACGATGTTTTCCATATACCAGAAGGCAAATAACATTCTAATTATCAAGAGTGAAAAGTTGAGACCAAGAGAATCTTCTACAAACAGACCTTGTTAAAATAATTATCTTTCTGTAGCTTTTGCACTTAGCTTAGTCATGTTTCCACAATTGTGTCTCCTTGTTCAACATAATATAAAAGTAGGTAGGTTTTGCCATTTCTTTGGGTCCTCGATTCCTTATGAAGGCTCTGATGTCAAGTAAAACTTGTGTTAAATACATTTGTATGCTTTTTTCCTGTTGATAGATCCTAAGACTTGCCTTATGTCAATTTAATTGTCAGGTCCAACTAAAAAGAAACCTAAGAGGTAAAGGGAAAAGTGTGGCCCCAAATTTGTTATAAGAAGGTTGTGTATAAAAATGTCATCAGCCTGGATTGAATACCTGAGTTAGTTCAAAACCTAGTATGATCACTTACTAGCTTTGAACTTGGGTAAGTCTCATCTCTTTATCTTTATAACAACTACAACCATACTTATCTTGGGAGGTATTGTAAGCATCACCTACTAAAACCCACTCCACCAAACACACACTGTAAGAGACATGATTTGCTGAGAAGAACTACGTTGATGTGGAATTGTAATTCATCCTGTGGATATATTTATTTGTCTTTATTGTACCAAGAATTCCACGAGAAAGCCACAGAAATAAACCACAGGACAGTTAATTTGGGTTTATGACACTAATATTACCAATGAAAAGATGTGATTGCTGAACTAATTTGATCTCAGTAAAAACAAAGCTGTCATCTGGTAGGAATGTTGATTTAAGACGGAAGCATATTTTTAGCTGGATAGGATATTAGAAATAGTATTCACTCACTCACTTTACAAATAAGGCAACTCAGGCTGGAGATGTTCATTGACATATATTTTGTTTATTGACTTGTATTTTGGCATCATACCACAAGTTCATGGGAAGCTAGTCCTAGGAAGTTCTCTTTTGGGTGCAAGTTTTACTTGCTCCGTTATCTTTAGTTGGAGCTGTTAAGAAAGGTGCATCTAGGGAAAAAGTTATGATGTTGTAACTTGTATTCTCTTTGAAAGACTAAAGAAGTCAAAATTTCCAAGTCACCTCATCAAATGTACTTTGGAATTTAGTAAAATGAGTTTATTTAGTTTTCATTTAGGTATTACTTTTTATGGGAGAGCCATTTAATTCTTGACACATAACCATGTGCTTTCCCACGCTTTCCAGCCCTGTCAGACATGGCAAGGACCAAGTAATTGGTTTGGCCAGTGGACTGGCAGTGGAAGAGACATGTATCATCTGTAGGCAAAGGCAGTAAAAATCCCCAGGGAGCTCTCTAGCTCGCTTCTCCTCTCTGGTGTGCTAGAAGGCACATGCACCATCATGATGTAAGGGGACTGTCATCACTGCTTGTCCATGCTTCCCCGGAGGGTCACCTCATGCATGCATGCTCTCTAGAAGTGACAAAGAAGCCACTGAGCTTTTAGAATTTGGGTATTACTACTGCAGTGCCTAGCCTAACCTGACCTGTGCAGTTTTACTTTGTCCTTATTATAAGTTATGGTAAATCACTGAAGAAAAATCCAGGGACATACAAAGTAGCTATTCACAACCCCATTACTAAGAAAGTGTCACTTGAAAGTTTTGATGAATGTTTGGTCATAAACAGATTTAATATACTATGTGAATGTTGTATGCATATAATGTAAAATATGACATAGAATATACATATTATGTAAAAATTATGATAATAAGTAACATTTACTGAATACTAATTGTAGTCATGAATTGTGCTAAAAGCCTAATATGGATTATCTCATTGAACTGTTTCAAAATCCCTGCAAATTTGGATTTTCTTAACTCCACTTTATAGGTGAACAAACTGAATTTTGGAAAGGTGAAAATAATATCCCAAAGGTACAGCAACTAGTAAATGCTGTAGCCCAAATTGGAATTCGTTTGCCCGATTCTAAACTGGGGTTTTACCTACAAAAGCATATTGCCTCCATACTTGGATCCTATTATACATACAATTTAAATATTCTTTTTTTTTTTTTTACCTAAAATACATAAATGTTTTCAAAGGGATTATTTATTTTCCTACAACATGTTTTAAATGCCTGTAATGCTATATTATTAAATAATTAATAGGCCAATCTTCTATTATCGGGTTTTTGTGTCATTAACAACAAAGTGAAACATGTATTTGAAAATAAAGTTTTGCATACATATGATTGTTTTCTTAGGATCAGTTCTAATATGCTGAATTTCAGAATCAAAAGGAATGCATGTTTTTATGATTTTCTTTGAATTATTGTCACATTACTCCTCATGGAAGTTTTTACCAATTTAAATTCCATCAATCTTGTATAAGATTGTGTTTTTTCCCCCAAATCTTTGCAACATGTTGGCTATTTTATTTAAGGTTGCATTTCTTTGATTATTTTTTCAAGTTGATTATTTTTCTGTTGCTAATAAGCTGTTTCTAGTCCTTTATGGCTATATATATTCTTTACTCATTTTTTAGTTTAGAAGTTAAGATCTGCTTTGAAAATAATTATTCATCTCCTGTGCTGCTATGGCAAACACTTCAAGGAAAAAAGTTGAGTTTGAAGCTATAGTATGTATTAAGTTTTTTATGGCTAAGTAACTTAGGTTTTGAATTTGTGAAATTCTGATCTTCTAATATTTTAGTAGAAATTGCAAAACTAAGTTGTATCTTTCAAAGCTTACCCATGAAACACTCTCTAGTCACATGACCTTGACCAAAACATGTGTCTGCTGTAACTTACAGTTTGCTCTGATTCTAAAACACAGGTAATACCCTCTGTAATGTACGTAGAAGGGCCAATTGGAGCAATAGTAGAGATAACACCTCTGAAAGAGGTTTAATGTTTGGACGATACGATAAATTTTAATGTGTGATTTCCAGGTAGTATATTTCTCTTAGTTACAAGAAAAAAGTCTAAATGATATAGTGAAATTGGGCAGTTTGGAATGGATGAAGGGTAAAGCAAATATCCAGCTTTTGGGGGAACATTGAGTAGGCAACATATATGACATTTACACAGTTTTTGTCCTTTCTCTCAATTGCACTGTCATTTTTTTGCATTCCTCCATATTGTTTATGTGTGTATATTTACTGCACACGCACACACACACACACACACACACACACACACACACACCAGCTGTAATTAATTATATAGTACCAGGAATAACCTCTCTTTATGTGGCCAAATGAAAGACCTTTTTGCTGTGATTCTGTAAAAAGGATAGAGCTCTAAGATCAAACATGCCATTTTAAAGTCACTGTAAATGTATAAAAGAATGTAGGCAGCTAGCTCTAATTTTGGAAATGATGACAATTTGTACTGATTAACTATAGATCTGAAGTCTCCATAAAGAATGGCCTAACACAAAGAAAAAAATGTATACTTGGCTTTTAGAACACGTTGATCCAAGCAAAATGCATGTTATTTCCTTATCTCAAGGGAAAATTTCCTCATTTTCTCCCCAGCTTGAGGTGTAATTGATATATAATATTATATAAGGTTAAGGTGTATGATATGTACAATATGATGATTTGATATACTTATATAGTGTGAAATCATTACTGCAAGAAGGTTAGTTAACACCTGACATAATTACCATTTCATTCAGAACATTCAAGATCAACTCTCTTAGCAGCTTTCAAGTCTATAATACAGTATGGTTAACCATAGTTACCACGCAGTACATTAGATCCCCAGAAGTTTTCATTTTGCAGTTGGAAATTTGTACCCTTTAACCAGCACCTCCCATTTTCCCCAACTCCCAGCCCCTGCAAGCGCCATTCTACTCTCTTGTTTCCAAGAATTCATTTTTTTTTTTTTTACGATTCCACATATAAGTGCTATCATACAGTATTTGTCTTTCTCAGACTGATTAATTACACTTAGAATAATGCCCTCTAGGTCTGTCCATGTTGTTATAAATGATATTGAATCTGTAGATTGCTTAGTGTAGAAAGGACGTTCTAACAATATTAATTCTTTGGATCCATGAACACAGAATATCTTTTTATTCATTTTTGTCTTCTTCAGTTTCTTTCATCCAAATATACAGTTTTCAGTGTATAGATCTTTCATACCTCTGTTAAATTTATTCCTGAGTACTTCACTGTTTTTTGTGCTATTTGGGATTGTTTTCTTTATTTTTTTCACCTATTTTGTTGTTAGATTATGGAAATGCAATCGATTTATGTTTGTTGGTTTTATGTCCTGCAATTTTACTGAAGTTGTTGATTAGTTCTAATAGTTTTGGGTGGAGTGTTTAGAATCTCCTGTATACAAGATTATATGACCTGGAAACGAAACTTCCTTTTGGGTTTGAATGTCTTTTGTTCATTTTTGTTTTTTGCCTGATTGCTTTGACTAGGACTTCTGGTACTATGTTGAATAGCAGTGGTAAGAGTAGGAATCCTTTTCTTGTTTCTGATTTTAGAAGAAAAACTTTCTGGCTTACAATGTTGAATATGAGGGAGTGTGAATTTGTCCTATTATTCTTTTATTATGTTGATGTGTGTTTCTTCTTTACTCAGTTTATTGAGAGTATTTATCATGAAAGAAGTTTGTTTTTTTCTGCACCTATTGAGATGATCTTATAATTTTTATCTTTCATTCTATTGATGTGGTATATCACATTTATTGATTGTATATGTTGAAGTATTCTTTTTTTAAAATTTTTTTAATGTTTATTTATTTTAGAGAGAGAGAAACAGAGCACAGGCGGGGGAGGGGCAGAGAGAGACAGAGACAGAATCTGAAGCCGGCTGCAGGCTCTGAGCTATCAGCAAAGAGCCCTACATGGGGCTCAAACCCATGAACCGTGAGATCATGAGATGAGCCCAAGTCAGACACTTAGCCAACTGAGCCACCCAGGTGCCCCATGTTGAAGTATTCTTGCATCACAAGGATAAATCCTGCTTGATCATGGTGTATATCAGACCAACCAGTGTTCTTTTATTGAATGAAAGAGAACTACAGATAGAATAATTACAATGCAGAAACAGAAGAAAAAGATATCATGGATTTCAATATGTGGCCAGAGAGCTAGGAGGAGAACCTGTGATAGTGAAGCTGTTAGAAACTCAGAGAGGAGAACTTCCAGGAGAGGATGATCAGCATTTTCAAATGTTACAAATAAAGACTACAAAGTGTTCCCTGGGCTTTATAAATAAAAGATCATTGGTGATCAAGGGAATAATATTTTCAGTGGAGTGATAGGGTCAAAATAAAATTTTTAATATTTAATGAGTCAATAAAATGATTAAATAGGAACAGCAGAGTGTTTCCTTTCAAGACACTTAGATATGAATGGAAGAAATAAAGGAAGGTTTGGGTTGAAGGAAGATTTTTTTTTTTAAGATGATATACATTGAGACATGCGTATAGACTGATGAGGCTAAAAGTCTAGACGAAGGGGATAAGATAATTGAAGGGGTGAGATAACTTTAGAAGTGGGGTCCATACGAGAGTTTGAGAAAGTTACTATGGACCAAGGGAAGGGATGTGTCTTCTCTGAGGTGGTGAATCATGAACTTGGATGTAGTTATGTTAAAAATTTGGAACGGGACTGGGGAAAATGGTCGAGGCTTGAAGTAGTGGTGATTGGTACTGGCCAGAGAGAAGCGATGTCCCAGAAAGAGAAGGTCACTGTTTCTTGATGAGGAGTTGAAAAAGAGAGAAGTTTAACCCAGTTGATAGAAATAGAACTAATGGGTATAGTTTCCCACAACGTTAGAGTCCAGAGCTTGGCCTGAAAGTTCAACACAGAAATAACCAAGACTATTGTCTCACATATAGAATCGAGGCCACTTACTAAGCACTTCCTGTGTGTCATTCACTCTACTAAATGCTTTGCCAAGATGGGTTTTGTTTTAGACCTCTTAAGAGGTGCTTAGGTGGCTCAGTTGTTGAAGCATCTGACTCTTGGTTTCTGCTCAGGTCACGATCTCATGGTTCATAAGTTCTAACCCTACATCGGGCTCTGTGATGCGAGTGTGAAGCCTGCTTGGGATTCTGTCTCTCCTTCTCTCTCTCAAAATAAATAAATAAACTTAAAAAAAAAAAGCCCTATTAAAAAAACATCTACTTAATAAGACTTATTAACTACGTTTTCCTGATGAGAATGTTGAGACTCACTGTAGTTAAATACGTCACCCAAATTCACACAGCTATGAAGTATCATAGACAACCTTCCAAAACAGCCTCTTTGTCTCCAAAGCCTATATTTTTGAGTAGTTTTCTATTTTATGTGGGAAGGCCAGGTACTAGAAACTTCATAAAAGCTAATTGGGTAATATGATAGTATCTATTTTAACTTCAAATTCATGTAATTCTAATTTTTAAGATTTTTTTTCATACTTCAGTAATGATTATCTGTGACCCTGAGTATGATAAACAACTTGAAAGAAGAAGGCTAAATGGAGAAAAAAATAATGTGAAAGAAAGCTAGAAACCTTGAGGATACAAATTTAATAGAGAAATATCTTCTTTTTTAAAACCTGAGGGAAGCCAGTGGAATAAATGCTGGGCCCAGGGGGCTTTCTGTTTGGCTGTTGCCCTTAGATACTGCTCCAATTTTTTAATGGGACTCTTTACTTGGAAATCTCACAATTCTGAGTTGTTTTCCAGCAATATTCTGTATTCTGTATTTCCCAGAATACTTCATTTAGTTCATTTAGCTATAATTTTTTTCTGGGCTGGTTTTCTTTGCAAGCAAAGAATGATATTCTATAGTTAGTTGTCCAGGAGACCACTCGCAGTGACACATTTGCAGAAAATATGTGAAAATTAAAAATTAAAAAATAAAAATCCACACATCCACGCTTTTGTAGATGTGCTATTGCATGGGAGACTAGAACAGTGCTCAAGTAAATTTAAATACTTATATAAGTAAATGGACAAAATCACCAAATTACCTTAGAATTAGATTTCCTGAATGATCTTTGCAGTCAGATTTAGTTAACATTTTTTCTTAATGGAGACAGATATTGGTAAATGGATAGCTATTAAGAGACTTAAGTTTTTAACTTCTCAGCAGAAAGGATGTCTGATATTAATTCACCTTAAGTTGAGCCTCAAGAATAAACCTCAACCACAACTTATTTTTAAAGCTAAAACATGTAGATGGTTGAATAAACATGAGAAATATTACAGAGCCTGTATTTTCTTCCCTTTCATGACTCAATAGCAAACGAGGTCAAGGCCCAGCATCTCACCTTCCAATCCAGAAGCTCATAGACAGCATGATTATTTTAACGACAGTTTTAAGAACCACGATAAAAATGACAAATCTTCACATTATTTGACCATGTTCGTAAGTGATTGGGACATTGCTTGTTAACACTGGGAGGACACCATGTGTTCTAGGCACTATTTGTGAAACTGTCCACCTGATTAGTTCATGTTCCCTGTAATAACCCTGATAGCCCTGAACATATGTTGTGGGCAAAAGACGTCAAGCAAAAAAAAAGGAGTTAATCCCATCTATCTTTGTCACCTTTAATACACACACTTACTCACTTACTGAATAAGGCGGTGAAAGATTTGGATTATTATCCTCTTAGTATTTTTACATGTAATAAAAATAGTCTGATGTATTTGAAATGACGAGAGGGAAATCATAAAAAATGACCACTCATTTTACTCAATTTAAATTCATAGCCTAGAACACTGTGGCTGATAATTAGCTGCAGCTAATGAAACAAGGCACATGTAATTGACAAGACTGTACCAGGGAGGCACACTTTATCATTTTCAGATACAGTACAGTGCATATCTGGAGTTTTCTAAGGAGAAAGCTTGAACGAGCAGAATCTGTAAGATGAAGGCAAACAAAGTTTTACTTTTTAGCAACACACGGTAGCTTCATACATCTTTGTGATTTTTAAATGTGTCTGACATTTTTATTAATGTGTTTAAGTAAATGTTTACCTAAGCAAGGTCATTCTCCAGTAGTTTTTGCTGAAAGTTCACCATTAGCCACGTGTTTTATCTTTGGATTTTACAATCTGACAAATAAAAAATTCCAGGATACCATGTTGTGCACACAGGTTTACCCGAGCACAACTGTTATTATCACCTGGGGTTGCTGAGTTCTCAGTACAGCTGGCTTGTTGTAAATCAATTATAGTCATTTCCTAAGGATTATGACTCACACTTTAAGAATGTGCTCTTATGTGTCTTAATTTGACTTTGGTAAAATTCCCCTGGATTATAGATACAATGTACGGTTGTATTATGAGCCTGAGATGAACCTTATTAAAGGGCTAGGACATTTATTATTCAAGTCACAGCCATACTTCATTAGAAGCTGTATTATGAATAACTTGCTCATATTCAACACTGATTTTTTTTATGACGTTTGAAACCAAACATCAGTACCAAGCACGAGATGGGAGAAATAAATTTGTCTAATTCTTAGGTCACTCTGCAGAAATAAAACTATGTGAAAGGTAGATAAATAATTTTAAAAATGAACTTGGATAATCCACAATATTCAGCATCTCAAAACATAACTGTATGTTAATCATGTCGATTTCCTTGAAGATATACTTTAAAGTAAAGCTGTCTTGGATATGGTATATTAAAAAATTTGTTAGTGTGTCGCTCTTAATATTTTGGAAAGTATGAAAATGATAACACAGATATTTTTTCCTTAATGTCTAATATTGCAGGATGTTAAGTAAGCAAACAAACAAACAGACAAGCTAAACCTGGATAGATTACAGAGAAATACTGGCACAGTATTCATGTTCAAACAAGCATGGAAACTTATGTTCAGAGCAACCCTGGAGAACCTTTTGATTTTACAACCTGTCAAGGCTATAAGGGGCAGAATGTTGAACAAGGAAATTACAGAGTATTCAGGGTCAGTAGTCCTCTCCCACCCAGAGTTAAGCACCAGTATTTACAAAGAATCTTTGTTTCCCCTTTTCTTCTTTCATCTATTGTCTTTTTGTAGAAAGGAATGTCTGAAAAGGATGCTAGCTAGCTAAAGCAAATGGAATGCTCTTCTAGCTAGCCTTCTTGACCTGAATTTCTTATCAAACCATTTTCATAAAGATGTCATTCCTGTTGAATGGTAATTTTAATTGCGTATCTTATTGTAGTGCAAGGTACAGGCAGAATAATTCTTTTTTAGGCTTTATCAGGATGTCTTTTAAAAATAACTGCAGAAATGGATTGTTTACTATAGACTTAATGATTACAGTTAATGAATACCTCCACATGCCAAGAGAATTTCATAGGTCAGCACATCTAAGCAATCATTTTGATATGATTACACTTAGAAAAATAAAATGCTGTACAGGTAGCTTTTCATTGTAGGCGTGAAAAATAACACATTTAAATCAAATGTTGCATCTTTAAATGATTTTAAAGCATTTAAAAGTATAAGCTCTGTAGATACATTTATGTCCCTTTATCTGAGTTCAACTCTGTTCATATTCTGAATATATCTTAACGTTAACAATGAGCAAGTGATCATGATCTCAAAAGCCTGTTCAATTTCCTTTGACCCAAGGATAAAGGGGTTGAGAAACTTGAATACATGATTTTTCATGATCCATGGGAAGCCAAGGATAGTAGTTGAGCAGTTTCTTCATCTTTAAAAGCGAGGTATAGCAGTGGAAGCTATTTTCTAAGAGTAATTTAGGGACTTCTGTTAGGTCCATTTAATCTTTTGGATTATTAAGAAATCAATTGTTAAGTAGCCACTGTAGTATAATAAAATTTTCTTTTACAGCATTTTGTTAAATGTCAACATTTATATTAGTCTTCATCATTATGATCTTTCTCTTTCAGTATAAAACTGTCAGGTAATTAATTATCATGGAGCTCACTTTCACTCTTGGACCACAAATTCAAGAAAAGAGTGACACGGTGATAAGTTAAGCCTATTGCATAACATTTAGCAGCTTCAGAAACAGTGTTACTGAGGAATGAGGTTTGGGCAATTACTAAAAAAGTTGACCCTTTAGGGTATTTTGCATGCACTTATATTTGCTGTTGTGTAACTGCCTATTGGTGGCTAAATTGATGGTGACGACTGCAATCTGGTCCTTTACTGTTAATGCAAAACAGAGCTGGAGTTTTTCTTTTTCCAAAATATGTACTTCATTGACTTGTTTCTTATTCTATAAAATGATATATGTGGTAAAAAAATATATATTTTTTAAGAAAAGAAAACATAATGAAAAATATAATAATTTCTCTGTTGCTGAAAGCATTTCCCTTTGGGTAAATAGCTCAACACCTTCTCTTTATAGTTGCCTATACTTGACATTTTGTGCTTTATATAATTTATGTATTTACTGTGTATTATATATGTTACATAATTTCATATATTATGACTATACCATAATTTGCTCTATTTATGTTATTTACATATTTTCCCTTTTTCTGGATTGATGTACTGTCCCATTTCTGACTTATTTATGATTATAACTTACTTTCTTCTGGCGGTTCATGTTACATTAATTCATGCGCTCATGCTTGGTTTATCAATGTTGTGGTTGGAACATGTAGAGCACATATTCTGTGCTTTGTGGGTTTTGCCAAAGGTAGTCTACCAAGCTTTCCATCCGTTAGACATTCCTTTAGTTAATTCTAGCTTTCTTAACACCATCTGAATTTTCCATTGCAGTCATAATTTGTATTCCATATTATCTCCTTGTTTGTATTTGTCTTCATATGCAGGAATATCTCATTCAGGAATGCAGGTGACAGCAAATAAGAAAACAAATATCTAATTGTAGCTAAATGTAGCTAAATGACATATAAGGATACACTTATCTAATACATTAAAAAGTTACACCTGCAAGAACTAGCCAGTGCCTCAAGGATCTACATCCCTCTTATCTTCTCCTTCTGTCATCTTTGCTACGTAGCTTTTTTGCTTATGCCAGCAGGCTTTGTGTCTGCACTCCAGGAAGGGGGAGAGCAAGAGATTTCCACCTGAATTTCATTGGTCAAAACTGTGTAACACGGTAAATTCTAGCTACAAGGGAAGCTAAAAAATCAATCAAGTTTTCACAGCTTTTAGTAAAGGCAAAATACATATGATGACCTCCTTATCTCCCTCTAGTAACATTTTTTTTCCCCATAGAGTAAGTGGATGATAAACTGTCCCAGTTTTCACATGTTTGAAGACTTCTGAGTTTTGCTTTTTGTCTTGAACTTGCCTTTTTATGGATGTGGGTATCCACATTCCAAATAACTTCCCTCAGCGCTTAGTCTATACTGCTTAATTATATTCACGCAACTTATTACTAGAAGTCTGCTTCTGATCTGATCGTCATTGTGTGGTGGCAAACCTGTGGTGATTGCAGCTATTTATTTTTTCACCTAAAATGGATAGTTTTTAATCCTCCTGGCATTTTAAGTGTCCACATACTGTGACTACTTTTGGATCTTTTTTCACTGATAGAGCTTGTCATTAACTGGTCTTTTTAATATGAATGCTCTCATTTTTAACCTTTATAGAGATATAATGTATATATACATAAAGTTCACCTATGTAAAGTGTCCAATTCAGTCATTTTAAATAAATTTACAGAGTTGTGCAATAATCATCATGATCTAATTTTAGAATATTTTCGTCCTCCCTTGTACCTATTAGTAGTCATTCTTTGTCTATACCCATGCCCTGGCCCTAGCCATAGGCAACTGGTAATCCACATTCTATATCTATAGATTCCCTTTTCGCATATTTTCTATAAAGAAAAAGGTCATGTAATATGTGATCTTTTGTAACTGCCTCCTTTTACATATTATAATGTTTTTGAGATTCATCCATGCTGTAGCATGTATTGGTACTTCATTTATTTTTACTGCTGAAGAATATTCCATTGTAGGGATAATACCACATTTCATCTATCCATCTATCCATTGATGAGCATTTTGGTTTTTTTCCACCTTTTGGCTTTTATGAATAGTGCTGCTGTGAATATTTGTGTGTAAGGTTTGCATGGATATGTTTTCAGGTCTCTTGGGTATTTACCTGGGATTACATTGCTGTGTCACATGCATGGTAAATTTATATTTAACTTTTTGAAGAAGTTCAAACTATTTTCCAAAACGAATGCACAGTTTTACATATACCTAGCAGTGTAGAAGGGTTCAAATTTCCCCACATCCATATTACTCTTTTTGATTATAGCCATCATAGTTGGTGTGAAGTGGTCACTTATGTGATTTTGACCTTTGTTTTTATAAGGACTAATGATATTGGGGGCCTAGGTGGCTTAGTTGGTTAAGCGTCCAAATTCGGCTCAGGTCATGATCTTGCAGTCTGGTCCGTGAGTTCCATCCCGTGTAGGGCTCTGTGCTGACAGCTCAGAGCCTGAAGCCTGCTTTGGATTCTGTGTCTCCCTCTCCCTCTCTCTCTCTTTTCCTCCCCCACTCATGCTCTGTGTCTCTCAAAAGTGAATAAATGTTAAAAAAATTTTTTTAAGGACTAATGATATGGAACATCTTTTTATGTGTTAATTAGCCATTCATATGTTTTCTTGGAGAGATATCTGTTGAGATCTTTTGCCCATTTTTTTATTGGGTCATTTGTGTTTTTCTTGTTGAATTTCAAATTATTTATTCTGGAAACAAGTCCCTTACCAAATATATGGTTTGTACTTACTTTCTCCCATTCTGTGAGCTTTGTACTTCCTTGATGGTGTCCTTTGACAAAATTTTAATTTTCATGAAGTGTACTGTTGCAATCTACTTTATTGTTACTTTTTTTTGGTGTTGTATCTAAGAAATTGATGTGTAACTCAAGATCATGTAGGTGATTCTATTTTTTTTTTTCTGAATGCTGTAGAGTTTGAGTGTGTGTGTGGTAATATACACAAAATATAACAGCAACCATTTTAAAGTAAGACATTGACATTAGTTACATTCAAAAGGTTGTGCAACTATCATCACTATCTAGTTCCAGAACATTTTTATCACCCCAAATGGGAACCCCATATTCATTAGCTAGTCACTCCTCTATGCCCTTCTCCTACTCCAACCACATATATACTTTCTGTCTCTGTAGATCTGCCTATTCTGGATATTTGGTGTAAATGGAATCATACAAGATGACACCTTTGTGTCTAAATTCTTTCATACAGAATAATGTTTCAAATTTCATCCATATTGTAGCATACGTCAGTATTTCATTGCTTTTTATGTGTGAATAATATTCCATTGTATGGTGTTTTTTAAATTTATTTTAAAATTTAAATCCAAGTTAGGTAGTATATAGTGCAACAATGATTTTAGGAGTAGATTCCTTAATACCCCTTACCCATTTAGCCCATTCCCCCTCCTACAATTTGGTGCAAATGTAAATGGGATTGATTCCTTGGTATCTCTTTCTGTTGCTTCATTATTACTATACCGGTTGTATAGGAATGCAACCGATTTCTGTACACTGATTTTATATCCTGCGACTTTACTGAATTTATACATCAGGTCTAGCAGTTTTTCGGTGGAATCTTTTGGGTTTTCCATATAAAGTATCTTGTCATCTGTGAAGAGTGAAAGTTTGACCTCCTCCTGGCTGATTTGGATGCCTTTTATTTCTTTGTGTTGTCTGACTGCAGAGGCTAAGACTTCCAATACTATGTTGAATAACAGTGGCAAGAGTGGACATCCCTGTCTCGTTCCTGACCTTAGAGGGAAAGCTCTCAGTTTTTCCCCATTGAGGATGATATTAGCATTGGGTCATTCATATATGGCTTTTATGATCTTGAGGTATGATCCTTCTATCCCTACTTTCTTGAGGGTTTTTTATCAAGAAAGGATGCTGTATTTTGTCAAATGCTTTCTCTGCATCTATTGAGAAGGTCATATGGTTCTTGTCCTTTCTTTTATTGATGTGATGAATCATGTTAATTGTTTTGCAGATATTGAACCAGTCCTGCATCCCAGGTATAAATCCCACTTGGTCATGGTGAATAATTTTTTTTAATGTATTGTTGGATCTGGTTGACTAGTATCTTGTTGAGGATTTTTGCATCCATGTTCATCAGGGAAATTGGTCTGTAGTTTTCCTTTCTAGTGAGGTCTCTGGTTTTGGAATCAAGGTAATGCTTGCTTCATAGGAAGAGTTTGGAAGTTTTCCTTATATTTCTATTTTTTGGAATAGCTGCAAAAGAGAATAGGTGTTAACTCTTCCTTAAATGTTTGGTAGAATTCCCCTGGAAAGCCATCTGGCCCTGGAGTCCTGTTTTTTGGCAGATTTTTGATTACTAATTTGATTTCTTTACTGGTTATGGGTCTGTTCAAGTTTTCTATTTCTTCCTGTTTCAGTTTTGGTAGAGTATGTGTTTCTAGGAATTTGACCATTTTTTCCAGATTGCCCATTTTATTGGTATATAATTGATCCTAATAGTTTCTTATTATTGTTTTTATTTCTGCTGTGTTGGTTGTGATCTCTCCTCTTTCATTCTTGATTTTATTTGTTTGGGTCCTTTCCTTTTTCTTTTTGATCAAACTGGCTAGGGGTTTATCAATTTTGTTAATTCTTTCAAAGAACCAGCTCCTGTTTTCAATGATCTGTTCTATTTTGTTTTGGTTTGTATTTTGGTTTTGATAGCTTTTATGTCTGCTGTAATCTTCATTATTTCCTGTCTTCTGCTGGTTTTGGGTTTTATTTGCTGTTCTTTTTCCAGCTCTTTA
The DNA here is from genome assembly GCF_027475565.1 of Acinonyx jubatus. Lineage (NCBI taxonomy): Eukaryota > Metazoa > Chordata > Mammalia > Carnivora > Felidae > Acinonyx > Acinonyx jubatus. The sequence goes on along the minus strand of NC_069380.1, from coordinate 102,424,174 downwards.
AGGCGTAAGGTTAGGTTGTGTATCTGAGACCTTTTTTCCTTCTTTAGGAAGGCCTGGATTCCTGTATACTTCCCTCTTAGGACTTTTGCTGTGTCCCAGAGGTTTTGGGCTGTGGTGTTATCATTTTCTTTGGCTTCCATGTACTTTTTCATTTCCTCTTTAACTTCTTAGTTAGCCCTTTTATTCTTTAGTTGGATGGTCTTTGGTCTCCAAGTATTTGTTATCTTTCCACATTTTTTCTTGTGGTTGATGTCAATTTTCATAGTGTTGGGGTCTGAAACTATATAGGGTATGATCTTGATCCTTCTGTCCTTGTTGAGGACTGATTTATGTCCCAGTATGTGATCTATTCTGGAGAATGTTCCATTTGTACTGGAAAAGAATGTGTATTCTGCTGCTTTGGGATGAAATGTTCTGAATATATATGTTAAGTCCATCCAGTCCAGTGTGTTATTCAAAGCCATTGTTTCCTTGTTGACTTTCTATTTAGATAACCCATCCATTGCTGTAAGTGGGGTGTTGAAATCCCCTACTATTTTGGTATTATTTTCAATGAATTTCTTTGTGTTTGTGATGGATTGATTTATATATTTAGGAGCTCTCACGTTTGGAGCCTAAATGTTTACAATAGTTAGATATTCTTGGTGGATGACCCCTTAATTATGATATAATGCCCTTCTTCATCTCTTGATACAGTCTTTATTTTAAAGTCTAGATTGTCTGCTACAAGTATGGTTACTCTGGCTTTCTTTTGTTGACCATTAGCATTATAGATGGTTCTCCATCCCCTTAATTTCAATCTGAAGGTGTCTTTAGGTCTAAAGTGGGTCTCTTGTAAACACCATGTAGATGTATCCTTTTTTTCTTATCTATTCTGTTACCCTATGTCTTTTGATTGGAGCATTTAGTCCACTGATGTTTAGTATGAGTAGTGAAAGATACGAGTTTATTGCCATTATGTTGCCTGTAGAGTTGGAGTTTCTGGTGCTGTTCTCTGGTCCTTTCTTGTCTTTGTTGCTTTTGGTCTTTTTGGGTTTGTTTTTTCCCCATCGTTTCTCCTCTCAGAGATCAGAGACTCCCCCTTAAAATTTCTTCAGGGCTGGTTTAGTGGTTACGAACTCCTTTGATTTTTGTCTGGGAAACTTTTTATCTCTCTATTTTAAAAGACATCTTTGCTGGATAAAGAATTCTTGACTACATATTTTTCTGATTCAGCACACTGAATATATCCTGCTACTCTTGTCTGGCCTGCCAAGTTTCTGTGGATAGATATGCTGTGCACCTGATCTGTTTTCCTTTGTAGGTTAAGGACTTTTTTTCCCCTTGCTGCTTTCATGATTCTTTCTTTGCTTGGGTATTTTGTGAATTTGACTATAATATGCCTTGTTGATGGTCATTTTTTGTTGAATATACTGGGAGTTCTCTATGCTTCCTGGGTTTTGATGTCTGTGTCTTTCCTCAGGTTTGGAAAGTTTTCTGCTATGATTTGCTCACATAAACCTTCTGACCCCTTTTCTTTCTCTTCATCTTCTGGGACCCTTACAATTCCTTTTTTTAATGAGTCACTGAGCTCTTTAATTCTTAAATCATGCTCTTTTGCCTCAGTCTCCCTCTTTTTTTTTCTGCTTCATTGTTCTCCCTCAGTTTGTCCTCTGTATCCCTGATTTGCTGCTCTGCTTCATCCATCCTTGCCGCTGTGACATCCATTGGAGATTACAGCTCAGTTATAGCATTTTTTATTTCATCCTGCCTAGCTTTTACTTCTTTTATCTCCACAGAAAGGGATTCTAATCTATTTTCAACCCCAGCTAGTATTCTTATTATCGTGATTCTAAATTCTGGTTCAGACTCCTTGCTTGTATCTTTGTTAAGTCCCTGGCTGTCATTTCTTCCTGTTCTTTCTTTTGGGGTGAATTCCTTCATTTTGTCATTTTGAAGGAAGAAAAGGAATTAATAAAGTAAAAAAAAATTAAACAATTAAAAACAACACAAAATAATCAAATAAATATACTAGAACCTAGGTATGTTTTGGTCTGGTTGTTGAAAGGAACTTGATAGAGGGTAAAAGGGATGATAAGAAAAAAAGGACAAAAGAAAAAAAGGAAAACATTTCAAAATTTGAAAAAATAAATACAATAAAATAGAATAAAATGAAATCATGAAAGTAAAATAAAATTTAAAAAATTAAAAAAAAATACAGTAGAAAACAAAGAAAATCTTTTTAATAAAAATGGAAAATAGCGGCGCCTGGGTGCCTCAGTCACTTGAGTGTCTGACTTCAGCTCAGGTCATGATTATGCAGTTTATGGGTTCAAGCCCCACATTGGGCTCTGTGCTCACAGCTCAGAGCCTGGAGGCTGCTTTGGATTCTGTGTCTCCCTCTTTGCCCCTTCCCCGCTCATTCTCTGTCCATCTCTCTCTCTCTCTCTCTCTCTCTCTCTCTCTCTCTCTCTCTCTCTAAAAGATAAATAGCGATATTTAAAAAATTAAAAAATGGAAAATGAAAATAAAATTTTTTCTCTTTCTGTATTTAAGAATAAGAAAAGAAAAAGAAAAAAATGAATAAATGGTCCAGCGAACAGACTGAAATACAATTGAAATTACATTGGTTTCCCCAAGTCAAACTATGAAGCACTTTATAGTCTGTATACTAAGCAGGTGAAGAGACTTGTGGTGTTCCTGAAGGGTGCAGTTGGCCTGGTTGGGCGGGCCTTAGTATAATGGCTCCGCTCTCCACTGGATGGCTCTGTGTAGCTTACTGGAGTGATTGTTGTGGCATGTGTATGCCTGTGTGTGGATACACAGCAGGAGTGAATGACATCACCTGGCTACCCAGCCTGTAGTATCAGAACTCTGCTCTCCCCAACTGGCAGTCAAGCACCCCTTCTTTGTCTCCACTTTATGTCCACTCCCCGCTTTTACACTGTCTGTAATCAAGCTGTTAGGCTGCCAGGAGGCCCTTTCCTCCTGAGTTTTATCTCACATGTATCTGTGTTTCCCAACTCCTCACTTCTGAGGGACTGTGACTCTGGCCCTCTGGGGGAGGGTCTCACCGAGCAATGGCCGGGTGCTTGCCCTCCCCCAGGAACAGTCACTGTGCTGCTGTCCATGCCCAGAAATTGCAGCTGGGTGCTAGCCTGCTCCAGAAAATGTTCATGTGATCATGTAATAACAGCATTTCAGGGATTGTGGTAAACCACAACACACATCTGGCACTAGGCTTCCCACTTAATGTCCCTGTTCCAGCACCAGCGAATGTGGTTTTTCTCTGGGGTCCTCTGGAACCTTTGTCTGTGGACAGGCCATACAGCCTGTACCAAATGTCCTGCCATCAGGGGAACCTCCTCTCCCTGTATGGCCAGAGGACTCATCAGACCTTACTTTCTGCTCCTGGGGATTTGCCCTTCCTACTAGAGCACCTCCAGGCATCAAGCTGCAGAGTCTCAGACTCTGCACTCCCCCTGTTTATAGAGTCTTAATAGAATTTAAACCCCCTCCTTTCTTCTTTTTCTATTTTTTGTTCAGTCCCTTGTGTACTCTTTTCTCTTCAGCTGCTTTGGGGGGAAGTGCTTTCCCATACTCCCCCCCCCCCCCCCCGCTGCTGTCTCCATCCTCTCTCTGCAAGCAAAATTAGCTCCCTGCTCTCTGTGGCTTTTCTCTCCCCCAGTTTACCTCTCCGTGATGCGTACCTGCTGAGTTCTGTGGTTCAGGTTGTGCAGATTGTTGTGTTAACCCTCAAGTCACTTTTCTAGGTGTGCAAGAGGGATGAGAGACACAAAAAATACTTCCATGCTATTCTACCATCTTGGCCCCTCCAGTTTTGTGCTGTTTTTTTTTTTTTTTTAAATGAGCCAAACATATCCTCTTTGTATTGGCTCCTAGGTTATTTGCTTTTATATTTTTAATGTTTATTTATTTGTTTTTGAAAGAAAGAGAGCGGGTGGGGAAGGGGCAGAGAGAGAGGGAAAGAGAGAATCCCAAGCAGACTCCACACTGTTAGCACAGCACTGGATGCGGATCCCCAACTCACAAGCCCTGAAATCATGACCTGAGCCTGTATCAAGAATCAGACACTTAACCAACTCAGCTACCTAGGCACCCCTTTTTATTTTATCTTATATATCTTATTTTATTTTATTTTATTTATTTTATTTATTTTTATTTATTTATTTATTTAATTTTATTCCTTTTTATAGCAGCTGAAATCTATTAGCCGCAAAATCTGCCAGAGCCATACTCAAATTTTCACATCTAATTATCTTTAAAGTAGCCTAAACCAGCAGATTTTTAGTCACAGAGAGCCTACCTGCTTTGCATATTCCACAAAACCTCACAGAAAGCTAACATTCATTGATAAGCTGAGGCCTTGTCATTATAGGGCCCCACGCTGCTACTCACTTCATGTTTCTCTGATCCAGAGAAACTCCTTGCTCTGCTGCTTACTGATACCATATGGATTTGTGAGCCCCCTCCCCAAACCCTCTCTCCCCTGGAAGTTCCCTTGCCCTCCTCCCCTTATCAATAGCCACCCCTATGCTCTAGCCTCTGGACAGATTACTGTTGTGAGGGACTTTTCTTCCATGAAAATACGGTAATGCATCACCTAATAATACTTGTGTGTGTTACTGCCAACTTGTGGTCATGTTTCTAGATCAGCCTCCAAATCCCTTGAACCTCTGCATATGGGTATTACCACATTTTGTTTATCAGTTCGACCATTGGTCCACATTTGAGTTGTACCTATCTTCGGCTATTGTGAATAGTGCTGCTGTGAACATATGTGTAAAAGGTTTTTGAACATCTTTTTTCCTTTTGGGGGATGGGGTTATATATCTAGAAGTGTGATTGCTGGGTCGTGTATTAATTCTGTGTTTAGTGTTTTGAGAACACGTTAAGATGATTTCCTCAATGGGTATCGTTTTATATTCGCACTAGCTATGCATGAGGGTTCCAGTCACCACATCCTTGGCATTAGTGATTATTTTCTAGTTTTTGTTTTTGTTTTATTATGACCACCTTAGTGGATGTGAAGTGATGTCTCATTTTGGATTTGATTTTCATGTGTTTATTGGCCATTTGTCTTATTGGAGTAATGTCTATTCAATTCATTTGCCCATTTTTAAATTCGGTTGGTTGTGTTTTTTGTTGTTAGTGTTGTTGAGCTAGTTCTATAGTTTTAACTCTCCTTTTTAGGTTTTGAATCTACACTGAATTAATTTTTGTACATTATGTAACATGGGAATGGGTAGTCATTATTTTGCATGTAGCTGCCTAGCACCATTTGCTGAAAAGACTATTCTACATTGAACTGTCTTGACATCTAGAAAACCAATGATCATAAATGTCAAGGTTTATTTCTGGAATTTTAATTCTATTCCATTGATCTATATGCCTATTCATATGCGAGTGTCACACTGTCTTGATAAGTGTAACTTTGCAGTAAGTTTTGAAATCAGGAAGCGTGATCATTCAAACTTGTGTCTCCTTTTCCAAGGTTCTAAGTCCCTTACAATTTCAAATGAATTTTTGGATCAGTCTATAAATTTCTTTATTTTATTTAACCAGGGATTTTTTTTACTATTATTTCTTTACATTTACTCTCTTTTTCTTTTTGGAATCCCTATTAAGTGGCTTCTGAAGTCTCAATTCATTAGGACAAATGGATTTATCTTTTATGTCTGTGTACAATTTTCTCTGTTCATACTCTCTATCCCTTTGCTTTTTTTGTGTTACAAGAGACTATCTCCTTCTAATGTCCCAGGTTTTTCATTTACCCCTGGCTTATTTCTCTTGTGCTCTTACATGCCATACTACTTTAAAAAATAATACTGTGAGATGTTTAGTTTCCAAGATTTATGATGGGCTCTCTAGCTTTGCACATACAGATTTCATACCCTTTCTTGTCTTCCCAATTGGGGATTTCTCTGTAAGTTTAACTAAGTGCTTTTGTTTCATGGTTTTTTTAAAAAAATTTTTCTGAAAGTTTGGTGACTTTTTGGGGATGATATAAACATGTTTTCAGAACTCCTACACTATTCTTTGCGGATACAGCTTTGTGGACACAGCTTCTTTGTGAATACAGCTTCTAAGGACAGGATCTCCCCTGTCTTAATTTTGAAAGACAAATATATTGGTTGTATCTGACATTGTTTCCTTCTTGGTTTTGGTCTTCTAGTATATTCTGGGGGTTCACGAACTGCTTTGGGAAATGCTCAGCATGTCAAAATTTTGTCACTTTCCTATCTGGGTTTTTGGTAATGAATGCTATGGCCTCCTCCAAAGCCAAGCAGAATAGGGAACAGAGAATAGGGAGAACAACCAAATGGCTCTGACTGTGAGTTCTCTATCAGTTAGTTGTTCAGTATTTTCCTCAGATGCCATTTCTGTTCATTTTATTGGTTACGTACAATCTCGGATTGCTTTCACTGCTACTAGTAGTCTTTTGTACTCCTATTTCAATTCGATTGTATCTACCTCTAATCTTCAGGAATTTCTTTTAATTTCTGGCCCATTTGAGCCTATTTTTCTTTTGCCAACTCTATTATGTTCTAATTCTCTTAAAAGACTTTTTATTAGATTTTAGTTGGGGCATTCTATCAACAAGACATAAGTCTTTTCATTTCACCATTTTGGTACAAATATGCCTCAGAAACAATTTTAAAAATATTACAATTTGGTTTTCTAATAGAAAACTATTATGCATCCATCTGTGGACTTATGTGAAGTTTGTGTTTTCTGTATATATAAATCCATGTGTCCTATAGGAATGAATATTATCTGTGTGTGCTTAAATGCATATTTCTGTGCTATGCTGTGTGTGAGTGTGTTTGCAGGGTGGGGATGGAGGGAGAGAGAAGGGGTTAGATTATGTACCCTGACTGTCACAGTTAAGCTATCGTTCCCGGCTGTAACTATTGTATTTAAGATATTTATTTATAAAGAGAATAAAACATACAGAGGTACATATTCCTCGCCTCCATCCATTTCAGATACTATTCAGGTTAAATATGGATGTCTGTTTGGATATGGCAGTGTTTTCATGTTTTCAATGGGTGTAGATGATTCTCTTGCTATGTCTGTGTGACTATACGTCTGTAAGTTTGTACCGTTTCTTTTTTCTTTCTTTTTTTTTTTAAAGTTTATTCATTTATTTTTTAGAGAGGCAGAGAGCACAAGGGGGGAAGTCAGAGTGAAAGGGAGACACACAATCCCCTGAGCTGACTGTAGAGAGCCTCATGTGGGGCTTGAACCCATGAACCATAAGATTATGACCTGAGCTGAAGTCAGATGCTTAACCACCTGATCCACCCAGTTGCCCTGTACTATTTATTTTTTCAACTGAACTGTAAATTGAAAGAACCTGTGCTTTCAGAATTACCTTCACTTCAATTTTCTGGAGCTCTTTCCATAGAGAAATGAACCTGTCCAATGAATTGCTTAGTTCTTGTATAATTAATAGCATTATGATATTTTAGAAACTAACACTGAAACGTTTAAAATATCTTTAAAATATTGAAGGGGAAAATAATTTTTAAGAGTTTTTTTTTTTAATAAAAGCCAAGTTGTAAACAAAAACTGTTGGAAGGCTCATTCTAGTGGCATTTTCCTATCTAAATAATACAGTGATTGAAGAGGAAAATAAAAGATGGAGTGAAATGATATTAAGTACGGTTGCCACAAGAATCATTTTTTTTATTGGATAGATATTATCATCAGACTTGATAAAAACTTCATTGATCACCCTCTGGCACTTTTCTCCTTTATTTCCCATGAAAGGAAGAGTTAACGAGAAAAACTAAAGAGCCTTTCAGAAGTAAGTCACACAATTCTTAGAGATCCACATTTCAAGAAATCCCGTTGACTGGAGATAAATGATTAGAAGGTTCAGCAAAAATTGTTGAGTTACATCAGCAGAGTTCTCCAGAGCTAAACCCTTCTTTTATAGATGGGAGAGGGAAAATTGAGACTTTGCTTCTGATCTGCAGGCTCAACAAGGCCAGAACATGCAGCGTATTTTATGTTTTAAGAAAAGCAGGAACAGGTTCAGATCTGTGACATCTGGCGTCTGAAGTTTAAATGACAGAAATCTAAAGATATCTTTATACTATAGAAAAATATAAATAGACTAAAGTTTAATGCAAAAATTATTATTATAATTATATGCAGCTTTACATGTATTTTGTTCTTCTGTATTTTAGGGCTGAAAAATATGTCTATTGATTGAGGTTAATTGAAATATATACTGTTCATATTTAATAAATTCTTACTACATCCCAAGTAAGTACTGTGATAAATATGAAGAATATACTTGGTTAATTCATTGGTGAAATTTGCAGTCTGTAGAGATTAGGTTATTAAACAGCCAGTTAAAAAATAGACTGATAAATGCAGGGGCACCTCACTGAGTCTGGGAGTGGGGTGAGATTTCAGAGGAAATGATTAGTAGATAAATGAATTTAAAAAAAAGAGCTAGATAGAAAAGTTGAGAGAGGTAGAAAGAGAAGGAATGATGTTTCAAGTAAGGAAAAAAGCATGTGCAAAGCCTGTAGATGAGAGCATTACACTTTGGAAAAGGCTGAAAGTGGTTAACTATGGCTAGATGAAAGGGTGTGAGTTAGGGAAGAGAAGAAGCAAAAATGGAAGCTGCTCGAGGCCAGGTAATGAAGGACTTGATAGCCAACTTAAGGTATTTGAACTTGATCCTAAGGGAAATGGAAAGCCACTGAATGATTTTAGTTAGGTGTTGTGTTTACTAGGTTTGTACGTGGAAAATGTGCCCAAGAAAAGCAAGGCTGTGGAAATGAGAGCAGCGACCAATCTTCTGTGGTAATTCACATAAGATATGGTGGTATGATGGTCTTAGACTGGCCTTGTAGCAAAATGGATGGAACAATGTGGACAAATTGATACCGAAGGTAAAGCTCCAGAGGATTTGGTAGTTAATTATATCCTGGACAGCTGAACAAGGAAATATCAGTCAATCATGGCACCTGGATTCATAACTGAGCCTCTAGAAGCACGGTGGTGTATTCAAAAAGTTTGGACCCCTTGATTACCGTCAGATAAATTGCACAATTCTGTGTTACCATCGATTGGCTTGTTGACTCCATTGCAAAAGAAGGAAGCTGAGCCTTCCAGAGTTTGGGTGATTTGCATGGCATCGCTTGTTAGTAAGTGGCATGTGAAATCTCAGTCTCATGTCCAGATGTTTTCTAGGTTTGACATTTTTACCCTTTGTTGTTTGGATCATACATTATCTGAACTGTTTAATTCTTCACTCAAATGTTAGTATGTATTCATTGCATACATGCGACAACCTGCAGTCCATCTGCTTAAGTCCCTTGCAGTCCTGATTCCTGATTTGCAGCGAGTAGTGTTTAGGAAGAAACACATTGGTTGAGGCTTGACTTATAACTGCATACTTACTTAGTGGCAAATGTTAAGTTCTTTTTTTAAAATGTGTATTTATTTTTGAGAGACAGAGAGCATGTATGAGAGATTGGGGAAGGGGCAGAGAGAGAGGGAGACACAGAATCTGAAGCAGGCTCCAAGCTGTGAGCTATCAGCACAGAGCCTGACGTGGGGCTTGAACACACGAACCATGAGACCATGACCTGAGCTGAAGTCAAACACTTCACTGACTGAGCCACCCAGGTTCCCTAGAAATTATTTTTTTAAAAAGAAAAACTTTGACAAATTGGTATTGTGGCAGTGTGAGCTTATTGACTTTCAATGTTAGTTTCCCCCCAGTATAATTGCTACCTTTAACCAGGCAAATTGACATATCATTTTAAAACTACATTTTGTAGCTAATCTTGTATCTAAATGTGACCATGTGGTAAGTTCTGCACAGTGAGAAACAAGAGAGCTGTCCCTAAGATGTCGTCTCCACCTCTTCTCCTGTCCTGTTACCTGGAGTACAGATGTAGCAGCTGGAGCTCACGCAACCATTTTGGATTATGTAAATAGGATAATGCTTGAGTGGTGGCACAACAGGGAGCTGGAGGGCAACTCGATGCCTTATGCATGCCATGGAGATTCCATGGAACTCTGGGCTCAGAAACATTGGACTTCTATTGTGTGAGAAAGAAATAAATTTCTCTTTGGTTTAATTTCTATATATTAAAGCCTGTAGGGTGTGTGACTGTGTGTGTGTGTGTGTGTGTGTGTGTGTGTGTGTATAAAATTGTAAGGAGTCAAACCTACTTCTCACTTATACTTTTACAAACAGCAAACTAAAGAATTTCTGATTGTTTAGGAATTCATTTAGAGTGAACTAAACCTGAGCTAAGGGATTGTCCCTGCACTTATTAAAAGGACAAGCCCAGGATAAACACTGTAAAAATGCTTGTATTTTTGTTATGGAAGTGGAGAGTCAGGAACAGGAAATCACTTTCCAGTCAGAAAATTCACAGGCTATGGGGAAAGGTTGCATGATTTTGTCTCCCAGTATACTCAGAGAAGCAAGCTACTTGTGAGATAATACATTCATATGTTTATTCTCTGAGGAAACAGTAGCAGTGATGTTCCCCAAGGACACTCAATCCCAGTATACACATAACAAAAGAAAACTGGAAGCTTCTTCACAGGTATTTCCCATCAGCTGAAGATACAGCTGTATTAGTCCAAAGCCAGAACAGCTAGCCCCAATAACACAATAATTGCTCTGTGTACCCTGTCCTACCTGTCCCTTATCAGCTCATCTATATAGGATAAATTTGCCACATAAGTATTTTGGGCTATATTTTGTCATCTTAGTACTACTGTGTTCAGATAATATTTCTATTTCTTCATAAGAAGAAAGTTCTATATAAGGAAAAGCCTTAGTATTCACTTCAAAAAGTTAGTAAGTGTTCATTTTAATCAGGTTGTTTTGAATTTTCAAATATGCTATGAATTTATTTAAACAATACTTCTGTTCCATGTAGAATGAGAGAAAAAAAACAAAAGTGTAGTCTTTTCCCCAAATCCTGGCATATTTTAACATACCAAATTCATAATAGAACAGCAATATAGTTACACTTTTGGTCCTGCAGATGTGTTACAAATGATGTATTTATCCTCTTTCATTATATATCTTAGGAGAAGAGTGAATACAAAAATTGATTTATGATTACTGTCATAAATTCCTTATCAATTGTGATCACATGTGTATGGCATAAGAATTAACTTTACGCTCTTACTGAGGAGAAAATAAATTGTTGAAAAAACAGGTAATCACTCAGTACTCAGGATATCCAACAGGTAATTGATCTGCAGATTTATCTTCTTTATTCTTATAAGACTAATTGTCCAGAAATGACAAACGTTGCCAACTATTTTTTTCTGAGACAATATAATTGTGAAATATCCAATTAGACTTGGAGTTTCAGATCAATATTTTGATAGGTCTTCAAGATGAAGCATTCTTTTGATAGTGGCCAAAATTAAGGGCTACATTAAGAAGACGATTTCCAATAAGTGATTTAGCACTGTGTCCTAGCACAGTGTAATTAATGATATGTCTATAACACTGCCAGAGCATTAAGTGGAATTTACTAACAAATGCTGTTAAGTTTTCACTTCTGCTCTGATGATTTGCTTTACATTAATATAAATGAGGTGAAATTAACACCAGCTCATAGTATAGCAGCCTATTTAATTTGGTTGAATATTTTTCAATCACTTTCAAGTAATGCATTTGGTTTCAGTGATAATAAAGTGAGAAAATTTATTATGTTTAATTTTAGAACACATAATTTTGTGTATAGTTTTAATTTTTTTATGAATTTCTGTCAGTCTTAGAGATGCAAAACAAAACATTGTAAAATAGTAAAAAAATAACTCTTAGTAAAAGTATTTGTCTTATATAATAAAAGAAAAGAGAGAGAAGTCTTGAGGAAAATGCTATTTATTTTCTTTTTAAAGTGTTTATTTATTTTGAGAGAGAGAGAGCTTGTGCATGAGTTGGGGAGAGGCAGAGAGAGAGAGAGAGAGAGAGCGAGAGAATCCCAAGCAGGCTCCATGCTATCAAAGCAGAGCCCTACTCAGGACTTGATCTCTTGAACAGTGAGATCATGACCTGAAGCAAAGTCAAGAGTTGGTCCCTAAACCAACTGAGCCACCCAGGCGCACCAACCCCTGCATTTATCATTGAGCATTTCTACTTGCTTTATATCAGAAAAATATATTTTGCTTACCTTTTCCTTCATGTACTTGTGGAGAGAAGATTATATTTACTTTAAGTGGAGCCTGTTAATAAACATTAGGAGTCATTTGAAAGAAAACATTTTTCTAAAAACTTTTCAGGGGTGCCTGGGTGGCTCAGTTGGTTAAGTGTCAGACTTTGGCTCAGGTCATGATCTCACATGGGTTTGAGCCCTGCATGGGAGCCTGGAGCCTCCTTCAGATTCTGTGTCTCCCTCTCTATGCCCCTCCCTCCCCCCTCTTAAAAATGTATGAACATTACAAAAAATTTTTAAAAATAACTTTTTAGGGGCACCTGGGTGGCTCAGTTGGTTAAGCGTCCAACTCTGGCCCAGGTCATGGTCTCACGGTTCGTGGGTTTGAACCCCACCTTGTGCTCTGTGCTGACAGCTCAGGGCCCGAGGCCTGCTTTGGATTCTGTGTCTCCCTCTCTCTGTCCCTCCCCTGCTTGCACTCCGTCATTCTCTCTCATTCTCTGTCAAAAATAAATAAATATTAAAAAAAAAGTCTCTGAGATAGCTGTTTTATCGCAGTCTGATAGATAGTTGAAAACATATGGCTAACACGATGGACAAAATAGAATGCATTATACTATCACTTCAAGGAGTTATAGGAGTGATGGGTAAAGATGATCAGGAGTTCTAGGAAAAGACGTATATTGCAATGATGAGCAGGTGTTCTGATCCTAGTCACATCAGTAGACCAAAGGTCACAGCAGGACAAAAAGCTTAGAGCAAATCACTCCTGTGTCTAATTGTCAACATGTTTCTAAATTACAGCAATGAAAAATTAAGCACATATGTTGCATTTCTTTTTGGGATATGGACTGTAGCAGCTTGATACAATTAGACATGGAAGTATGGGGGACAGTCTTCTGTCTACACTAAACTATTATCATTTCTCTAGCGCCAAATAACTGAATGTTTAATACAAATTGATGTGCACTAATTTTGGAAGGAAGAAGAAAGAGATAATTGTTCATACCTGGCTGAGTGGAGAGGCATGCCGTGTCTCTGGAGGCACGGATTTGCCAAGCTTCTTTTTCTAGCATAAGGGCCAGGTGAACGCAAAGGCGCTAGTGTTTGAGTTGAAGGTATGTTTTATACAACAAAGAACTGAGAAGGCTAGCATCTTTCTCAGGGAGGGAGGAGGATGTATGATATGGGGAACAGGCAGATTGCAAAGGGAAGGTTTACACTCTGCTCTCTCAGGTTAAGAACTTATCCCTTGGAGACATTCTCAGCTCGTTTCTTGTGTTGTGTGGACAGGTGTGTGTGCTGTGCCCTGCTTATATTTACTTCTAAGGGAGAAGCAAGGGAATTCTGAGAGGAGAGGAAAAAGAATGTGACCAGGAAAGGGCCTATTTGTTTTTCTTTGACTTGACTCTGGAACCTGTTAACTTTTAGGCGGCAGTCCTATGTCAATGCTTCTAACCCTGTCTCAACCCTGTTGGGTTTCTGTCAATGAAAACTACTGCTTTACCTAATCCAAAAAGAGTATCTGTGGTTCCAGTGTTGTCATCTGTGTGTGACCTCGAGAGTGTGTTGTAGTATCTTTAACAGTTCCCTGGGGGATGTTGGGATTCCTATTTTAAATTTTCTTTTGTTTCTCTTAACTGGAAGCAAGGATTAGAGCCCGTTTTGTACCTGCAAATTTAGACTTAATTTCTAGCTGCACCCCCTTGTAGGCGGAAGTGGTTACACACAAAGTGATCCGAAAACCCATGCTGTATTTCAAAGGCACGGAAGCAGAATAACAAGAACAAAAGCAGGTTTTTGTATCAAAGTTGCCATGGATTAAAATAAAACATGCAACAGCTTTCTCACAGAAGGTTTAAACTGCTTCTGCCTGCTGCTTACCACTCCTAGCACTGTTAAGAGGATGTTTTTACACACTTGGATGTTCAAGTCCCTTTTCCCTGATAGGTGGGTAACTCCTGGCCCCCTGAATGCTGCCTAGACTCTGAGCCTCACATTTCTTTTCCATTTTTCCCCCTTCTTTGAGACACTGACCCCAGCTGATGCTCTGACACTTCTTATTTTGGGGAGGGAGGTAAAAGGCAGGACACTATTAGAGTGAGGCCAGTGTTAGCCTGATGAGGATGTTGACTGTGGTACTGTAAGTAGAAATGAAGGATTTAAAAGGCTTTTCCATAAAAAGGAGTTGACAAGCCCTGATAATTCTGGTTGTAGGGAGAGGATGACTCAAATCTTTCAAGCATGGTTTCCTCGGGGGAAAAATAGCTGATGACATTAAGGAAGTCAAGGGGGAGCCATCTGGAAAAGGGAAGGAATGAATTTTTTACTTGTTTGTTTCTTCTTTTTTTAACACGGCCAAAGTCATGTTAAAATATCAAAGTCACTATTCCTAGGTGGTAGTTGAGATTGTTGCTTGAGGTCGGAGCTGCAGAAAATATATTGGAGAAGTAGCTACTTGGGCACAGATGTGGATGTAATGAGAGTTAACTGAGGAGAGAAGAAGACAGATAAGCAGAAGACTTGAATCTGACCTTGGGAAGTACACACATTAGCAGAGCAGAGAGAAGATTTGAAGAAGGTGGCCAAAGATTCGTATGAGAGATTGGAGGGGATCAGCAACATTTCTCCTTGCCCCTGGAAGGAGGGCTACAAACTAGAAGTCAACGTTTAAAAACAGATACTTCTTCCCTCTACTTTTTCCTTGTATATAAGACATATTCTTATGGATACTGTTTTTCTTCCGAATATAACCCAGCATTATAAAATAGTAGAAAGAAAACGTGTTTGAGATTCCTTTTCCCTGAGTTTTATCATATGCCACCATGTCCACATAGTGTGGCAGCCCTGCAGCGTGCCACTCAGATCTCTCGCAAGAAAAACTGCCTCAAGCAGTAGACTGATAGTCTCAGCTGTCACTACTGAATCCACCACCGCATTGAGACCAGTCTTCCCTGCGCCATTCCCAGCGGTGACAAAGTACAGTGTGGGTACCGCTCTACATGTCCCTGCTCAGCACTCTCTACCTTGCAACTTTTGTTCGGAGATCATTCATTCACCTGCTGGAGGTTTTCTCCCAACTGCACAACTGTCTCACAGTCTCGCACCACACTCTCTCCATCCTTATTCCTTTCGTATGTATGTATTGAGCCCACTGTGGCTGATTATTTCTCTTTCGTGGGCAGTTATACTAATACATCCCTTGGTAGCTGCTTCTTACGACCTAAACTGACACATGTATCAACCTATAGATGACCAGGGAAGCTCTGATAACCCCTGCCCCACAGAAGAAAGAACCAGATCCTCAAAATTGATTTGAAATTAATTTGTTCTTCACCCCCCCCCAAGATTTTAGGACTTAATTATTTTCTAATTGGAGTAATATCCATGTCAAAGAACCTAGACTAGACTGGATTGGGTCATACATGGTCTTGACTTTGCTATATTTAGCTTAATTGGGTCATCGATTTCATCTCATAAATCATGACCATTTGGAAAAAATAGCTGACTTGTATATTGTAAAATTGTTTTTGTTCCGTTCAAGAAATCCTTTTTAAAACCAAATTTGTAGTCACAGTTCTGAAGAACCACTGATTTTTTTCAAATGATTAATAAGTGGAAACCTTTGTATTACTTAGAGACAAGTTTTTAAAAAGTTAACAAAAAGAGCAGGTCACCAAGTCTTAAAATGAGAAAATAGGAGCATTTTACAGTGTAGCTTAACAAAACTGAATTACTCAAAGTGAATATGTTCTTAGGGGATAACTAGCTTCTGGGAATGAAGCAGGCAATTTTTAAAAAAATATTTTTTTAATGTTTATTTTTGAGAGAGAGAGACAGAGCATGAGTAGGGGATGGGCAGAGAGAGAGAGAGAGAGAGAGAGAGGGAGGGAGGGAGGGAGGGAGAGAGAATCACAGAATCTGAAACAGATGCCAGGCTTTGAGCTGTCAGCACAGAGCCCGATACAGGGCTTGAACCCATAGAACACAAGACCATGCCCTGAGGTGAAGTAAGATGCTTAGCGGAGCCACCCATGCACCCCATGAGACACGCAATTTAAAAGTTATTTTATCAGATCTTCAGATGAGTGGGTGAATGGATTGATTGTGCAAAATTGAAAGAAAAGCTTTATATTTAGCACATAGTTTCGGTATTAATACAGGGATTTCCAAATAAATTGCCATGCCAGAAAGTTAAATAACAGCAGAAGTGTGTAAGTGAATTAATGCAACTTCTCAACATATATCACATGTTCTATTTGAAAGAGATAATTAGTTGGCATTTGCGAAATCTGGCTTTAACTTGTACCTGGCTTGATAACATTGGGCTTCCTTTAATCCCTCATTTGAAATTTCTGACTTGATATATATGAGTCCCTCAAAATTTTTCAATCTTTGATTTTATTCAGTTTATTTCCAGGAGGTTTTGCACTAAAAATAACTAGTTCCATCTTTGTAAGTTTGTTGCACATATATTCAGCATCAAATAGGTATGAAAGCAATATTATGATGTCTGCAAATTACATACACCTACTCATGTTTACTTGAAATCCATTTCTCATCAATTGGTCATAATATGGAATTCCTTTGAAGACACTGGTTTTATTTTACTCATGTTTTATTTCCTACAATACAGAGAGTGGATGTTAAACTAACATTGTGGAATTGGATTGCATATTTTGCATCAATAGAGGTCTTGGGAAGAGTTTCATATCATGGTTGCCTGGGAAAACCCTTTTATAGAGATGTTAAATATTTGGGGAATTGGACTGAATATTCTGTATCACTTAGAAGGATTATGAGAAGTTTCATGTAGTATTGGTTGCTGGTGAAAATACTTACTCAAGGTGAGATTTCTGTGGTACTGCACATACGTGAACTCAGTCATAAAAAAATCACAAGCTATGCTCATTAAAGAAGTCATGAAACATGAAACATTCATCCACATATTTCAATAACGTATATAAACAATAGCATATATAATTGCTGAACAGTTATTTTAAAAGGTAAGGCCCCTGGGTGGCTCAGTTGGTTGTGTCTGACTTCAGCTCAGGTCATGATCTCAAGGTTCTTGAGTTTGAGTCCCCCATCGGGCTGTGTGCTGACAGCTCAGAGCCTGGAGCCTGCTTTGGATTCTGTGTCTCCCCCCTCTCTGCCCCTCCCCCCCGCAAATTAAATAAACATTAATTTTTTTAAAAAAATAAGGGTATTTTTACTTTATTAAGAAAGAAAAATGATAATAGTATTTTCTCTTGTATATTATGTATCTGATACTGTATTAGGAACTTTATCATCATTTTATTTAATTCTCATAATGGTTCAATGTCCCATCCCCTCCAATTTCAGTTGAAGAAACTTAGTATAATAAATTATCCACAATCGCACTGATATTAAGAGGCAGAGCCAGGGTTCAAATTAAATGGATCTGCCTCTAAAACTCAAAGTGTTCCCACCAAAACAGAGAACCATACGCTTATAGTAGCTTATGAATCATTGGATAAATCCCCAAATGTGGTTTCATTCATTCACCATTTAGTGAGATCCTCTGTCCTTGGTGCTGGATTGTGAAAGTTAATAATGACAAGGCCTCTCTTCTCATGGAGATTATAGTTTAATGGAAGAAAAGTTAAATAAATGAGATAGTTTCAGCTCCTTTTTAAAGTTGAAAACAAAACACAAAATTCACTCAGTGATATCTTGGTTATTTCCCTGACTCCTAGTAACTAAAAAGAGAAAGAATTTCCATTAAGTTATTGAAGAAGACGCCCTAGAAGTCTACAGAAAATATCATGATGGCACAATATTGAAAGCACTGTCATTGAATATTAGAAAAAGACTAATTTAAAAGAAGACCTGAATAAATAAAATGCATATTATATTTTTGATTAGAAAAATGCAGAGATGCCAGTCATCTAAAATTTAATCCATCACTTTAATGACACTCAATGAAAATCCCATTGGGACTTTATGGCAGTTGGCATCTGAAAAGGAAGACATGAAGAGTAACCATTTAATTTTGAAAATAGAAAAATGAACAAAAATACTTGACAGGGATTTCCATTCTGTATCTAAAATAAACTACAAAACTTATTTTATGTTAAAAGAGTGTGATATTGGCACAGAAGCAGATCATTGAAGTAGAAGATCCAAGAAAATAGGGCCATATGTGTAACAATTTCATTTGCAATAAAGGTGGCATCTCCAATTAATGAAAAATGGTGTACCCGTATTGGGACAATTGAAAATGAAGTAGGAGGAAAATAGGTTAGGTATTGATTTCATCCATCTACACACCCACACTCACACATAAACGCATACTCACACAAACTTCAGATTGTTTTAAGAGTTAAACAAAGAAATTTATGAAGTCTGTAGAGGGAAATATTGAGGAATGATCTAATGATATTAATGTTTTGTCATCTTGTTCTAAAATGTGTACACATAGGATGGGATCTTTATCTAAGCCCAACAGTTATAATGCCAGACTAACAGATTTGACTATGGAGAAATTTATTTTGTTAACGTTGACTTACTTTTGAGACACAGAGAGACACAGCACAAGCCAGGGAGGGGCAGAGAGAGAGGGAGACACAGAATCCGAAGCAGGCTCCAGGCTCTGAGCTGTTAGCATAGAGCCCGATGCAGGACTCAAACTCAAGAACCTCAAGATCACAACCTGAGCCAAAGTTGGATGCTTAACTGACTGAGCCACCCAGGCCCCCCTACTATGGAGAAATTAAAATTTTTCACAGGATAAGAAATAAAAGCGCCATTAACAAAATTGAAAGACTAAGGACTGACAAATAATATATTTGCATCCTCAGTATGAGGTAGGGATTAAGTTTAAAAAATTTACGTATTCAACTCAGTTTTTAAAATGTCAAGCCATTTGGGAAAAAAAAAAGCAGAAGCAAAAAAACAAGATGAAGAAATGATTCACAAGAATAAAAAAATGTGAAAATACATTCAACTTCACTAGTTGTTAAGGAAATACAAATCAAAATGATTTTTTCTTTTTGCTGACACCTTAACAAAAAATTTAAAAATTTGTGATCTAAGATTTTGGCAAGGGAGAAAAAATATGTTCTTATAAACTACCAACGAGAGTGTATTTTGGTAAAGACTTTTTGTTGGGATACTTGTTAATATCTGTCAAAACTTAAAATGTTCTTACTGTTAGAGTTAGTAATTCTACTTTTATTAGTTTCCACTGTAAACATTGCCGCTGTTTTTTTGAACTGATCAATGCAGTCAGCTATCAGTCTTCAGTTTTCCTGTTAAGGTACTGGGAGGGAGGCTGGGTACTATTTCCTACATAAGAACTCAGGAACCAGGCAGCTCAGCCTTAGATTAATATGAGAGGAACCTCGTTATCTGAGAATAGCTATCTGGTCAGTTACTAGTAACTTTAAGTTAATCTCTTTCATTCATTCCTTCATTCATTTTGAGAGAGAGGGGGTACAAGTGAGCCAGGGCAAAGGAGAGGGAGAGAGAGAGAAGCGAGACTCACCTGAAATGGGGCTCAAGCTCAGCTGATGTGGGGCTTATGCTCACCTGATGCAAACTCGAACTCACGAACTCTGAGATCATGACCTGATCTCATAGGCTCGTGAGTTCGAGCCCCGTGTCAGGCTCTGTGGTCACAGCTCAGAGCCTGGAGCCTGCCTCACATTCTGTCTCCCTCCCTGTCTGCCCCTACCCGCTCATGCTCCGTCTCTGTCTCCTCCAAAAATAAACATGAAAAAAATTTAAAAATAAAATAATTATTTTGAAACATCTGCCATGCCATAATAGTTGTCACTGTCATCTTCTCCTCATGTGAACTCGTTTAACTTTGCCACATCTCCATTGTGATCACTTTGGTGACTAGAATTTCCCCAGTACCACAGCCTGAGACACATTTTCTTGTGTGAAATTTGTGGTATCACGTTAAAACTCAATTTTCATTAATATTGCATAGTCTTCCAAAACAGCGTATTCAAATGCAGTGTCCAGTAACGAGCAGGAGACAGACAATAAAGATGTAGTGGGCAGGGAAAGATAACAGTTTTGCCCAGGGAGGAAAATCTGAGAGAGGACGATTTTTAGAAGTGATGATTTCATTAGTTAATATTTTTGTGTTTTATTTTGTTACACAAGGAAATTGTGGAATTGCAGATAAGGTTATTCATTCAAACATTTGAATTACTGAACTAATCGTAATGGTGCAAAATTGATGTACCTCAGTGTCCCTTAGTGAGAGAACGATAAAATATAAAATGGTTTATGACCTGGAATACTCTACACTTGTTAAGTAATTTGTTTATTCATAGGTCTGAGAAGCATTTATTGAGTACCATTGGGTACTAGGCCTAAAAAAAGGCACGGAACATACTTAAATGTAAATTTCTGAATTAATAAACCCAGTCTGAAAAGACTACATAGTGTATGATTTTAACGTTGTGACATTTTGGAAAAGGGCAAAGTTATGGAGATAGTAAAAAAGGTCAGTGGTCATCAGGAGTTAATGGGGAGGAAGGAATAAATAGGTAAAGTGCAGGAAATTCTTAGGGCAGTGAAACTATTCTGTATGATACTGAAAGGCAGACCTATGACATTATGAATTTGTCAAAACCCATAGAATGCACAACACAAAGTGAACCATAATGTACAGTATGAACTTTGATGAATAATAATCCATCAATATTGGTTAATCAATGTCCCACACTAACTCAAGATGTTAACACTAGAAGAAACTGGGCTGAAAGAGAGAGGGGAACTGGGAATTCTCTGTACTATCTGCTGAATTTTCTGTAAATCTCAAACTGCTCTTAAAAAATAATGTCAGCTAATAATAAACAGTTAAACATAGAAACAGAAAACCCAACAAAACAAATGTATATATTACTGAATTATTATGATGGAAACATCCTTGAACCCAGTTCTACAAGTGAAACTTTGTCAGCCACCATAGAAGCCCTGCCATACATCCATCCCATTCTGCAAAAGTGACCATTATCATGGCTTTTGTAGTGATTACTTTCTTGTGTTTTTCATGGTTTCCCCTCAAACTACAGTTTAGTTTCCTATTTAAAAATGTTTGACATATTTAAGTTTTAAAAAATGTACACCTGGCAGTATTTTAAAAACATCACTGTGTCTGCTCTGTGGAAAATAGACTATTTGCAGTGCAAAGACAGGAGGCAAGAGGAATCATTCAGAGACGGTTACAGTGGTGGGTAGCTTGGACGATGATGACAGTGAGACAGGTAGAAGGAATCTGTTTGTATTTAGAAGGCTGATCCCAAATGCTTTGGTGATGGGTTGCATATGGAGCATAAGACGAAAAGAGGAACGAAAGATGACTGGAAGAAAAAAGTTGCCATTGGCAGAAAGAGGAAAATGCCAGAACAGTTACCATTATTTAAAAAAATCATAGGTAGGGGTTGCCTGAGTGGCTCACTTGGTTAAGCGTCCAACTCTTGGTTTTGGCTTAAGTAATGATCTCTTGGTTTGTTGGTTCGAGCCCACAGTGGGCTCTGTGCTGGCAGCATGGAATCTGCTTGGGATTCATTCTCTCTCTCTCTTTCTCTCTCCTTCCCTTGCTCATGCTCTCTCTCTCTCTCTCAAATAAATAAACTTTTAACAAATAAGTAAATAATCATAGGCAGATCCATATTGATTTTGAGGATAGAAGTTATTAACTTAAGAAACCAACTTTTATTACTGAAGAATAGTGATATATTGAATAATATGTGTTATAGAATAATGTATGTAAATATTATAAACATACAAAATAATATAAAAACTACGCATAATTGGTTACATAAGGAAAGGAGTTTTGCAGTGAGGTGTGAGAGACTACTTCTGTTATTCTAGAAACCTCTGTAATCTTTGATCGTTTGTATGAATGGATTATTTGTATATTTCACGTAAACAGAATCATGCACATGTGCATGGGTATACATATTTAATTTTGAACATACACGGTTTTGTCCCATAATTAGTGCATGGTTCATAAATTTGTAGCTCTAAAATAGTTTTTAATATCATGACTTTCAATGGTAGGCAGTTGAATGTGCAAAATATGATTCAGAAGGGGCTCAAGCACAGCCTTACAAATTCCAAGTTAGGACATGATTGCTGTGTCGGACAGAACTCTGTGTTCCCCAGCCCCTTGGCAGGAATGAGGAAGTGCTCGGAGAAACAATGGGTTGCTTGGAGGAAGACGAAGGTGACCTGTGATACCAGCCACTGTGGGACAAAGCAGAACTGTGGACATCTGACATTATTGCTGGCTTATCCTGAAGAGGTCCAGATAGCATGAAACACATTACAGGAGAGGAAAACTGGGTTAAATCCAATCTTTCCTCCCCAAATAATGATAATGGCAAGCTCCCCAAATCTTGGATCACCTTCAGGAAGACAGGAAAAAGAGTCATGAAGGAGATAATCTGGACTTGAATCAATTTAAATCCAGAATGAAACACACATAATCAGGGTTTGGGGAAAGGAGGTACACATGCATGTGCACATGCAGACACACACTTTTAGCATGACAGATGGAGCAAGAAAGAGAACAAGGAAGAGAGGGAGTTACTCTCAATGACAAAACATAATTTTGCATGGACATTTAGTTGTAAGCGATAGTGATTTAGATTGATTCACTGCACATACAGATTGAAGAGTTTGGTATTTATGGTTCGATATTAGTTTTGTTTTTGTTTTTATTTTTGTCATTTCTACATGGTTTTATTCCAGAGTATAACCGTTTTATTTGGGCAAATAAGTAAATAAGAATTCACAGTGTTTTCACAGGAATTAATGTTATATGAAATGTCTTGGTTAACCAAAAGCTACTATTGATCTTAAGTTCATTAAGTTGTGATATGTTTATATTTTAGTGTAAAAGCAGTCTGTTTGTAATATACATGAAGCAAATGTAACAAATCCCTTTCGATTTTATGTATCCAAATACCAGTGGTATTCTTCAATGTTTTGTGGTTGTTAGGTAGTATATACATATAAACACTCAAAAGAATGAGAAAAAGCCATTTGCTATATCAATGATGGGATTAACTCAAAGGGAAATGATGAAAGTGCATTGAAAAACATGCTGTAAGCTATGCTTGCTTTGCAGTCTATGCAGATTGACATTTCCAATTGTGACTGGAGAAAATAGGAAGTAATTGCATTCAGTCTTTTACAGCTATATGTGCTGGTGTGCCACAGAATGATAGGTCTGGCGATGCATTAGTATGGACCCATTTGGATGGATTCTTCTTTCCCTTTTTTAATGGCATCAGTCTGCGGCAGTTTCAGATCTATTGTCTACAGTCCAAGCCCAGGGCAAGATCTTACTGCGGTGCAATGACCTTCTTTATTTCTTTCCTTAACGTTTCCATTAGTCTTTTTAAGCTGTCCTAATGCGACAAGTTTATGTCAGCTAGCATTGTCTTAAACTAACATTACTTTGCCAGAATTTTCCAAACAGTTTAACAATTTGCCAGCTGTTGCTTTTCATAAAAAAATGAAAGGTTATATGTATTGTTCAGTCAACTGTGGTTCAAAGGAAAAAAGAAAAGTATGCAGGGGAAATTGCAACTTGCCAGGGCTGAGGTAGTTTTAAACTTGCCTGTGTTTTCAGGGTGCTGATACTGGGTGTGATCATCAGAGTGAGATGGGGGGAGCAACGACGTGCTACCTTAGTGTCTCTCCTGAGGTTATTTAGCCATGCTTTTCCTTTTGAAATACTTTACATTTTATTAATTGAAATCAATTTTTGTGCTAGAAACGAATTCCTGCAGAATTGTCTTTCTGAACATATTTATACACATGCACGTGGGCACACACTCACCCCCCACCGAAGCTTTTTTTGTTCGTGTTCTCTGATGACCCCAAATGTTCATACTCTCCCAAGAACAGTATTAGAAGCAATTCAGTTATCATGGTACTCAGTGGTAATTGATAGCTGTGGTAAATAATGAGAGTAATCTATTAACTCAGACAATGACTGCCCCTACATTGGCTAATTCTCATGGAGTCACACAATTATGTTGTAATAGAATACCGAATGATAAGATGATGCCCAAATTCTACAAGTTTAAATTCCATGGAGGTACAGTGTTACTTTCTACAAAACTATTTGAATATGTGCTTTGGGATTTGGGAATAAGTAGCAAAATATCTATTTTGAATAGACAGATACTTTCCATCAATTTGAAGGTTTTATGGCCGACACATAAAGATTGTACTCTCATCACTAGGCAGATGCTAAATGTTCACATAAAGAGAGTGAGTATCTGTTCTGAGAAACAATATGGCCTATCTGTATTCATATATGGAAACCCAAGATGGAGCACTCATAAAATGCCAAGAATTCATGTTCAAATAGAAATCTATCACATATAAACACAAGGTTCAAAAACCCTTCATAAGCAGAGGGATAGAGGTTGTACAGATGGGGAAAAGGATTATACATTTTTATCAAATTATAGACAGAATCTTGTTTAGAGATTATTAAATCAAGGAAGTAGTACTTTTAGAAGTCTGCAAGAACTAGCATTTTATTATTGAGTCGAGAAGAAATACAGTAAGTTGAGAATTTTCAAAAAGAAAGTTAATAAGTCTGATGTTCTAGAAATTTCTGCATGAAGCAGTTCAGTTTTTTTTGTTTGTTTTTGTTCTTAATTTCTAAGCTTGCACTCTCCATTTCAGCTGTTGAACCATTGGTTGAGTTTATTGTTCCTAGGATTTACATGTGCCGCAGCAGGAAAAGAATGAGAAGTTTGCCTGCTTGATAAAATTTCTTCACTTTGAGGGTCTTCTTGTTCCTGGCTCCTTTTTCTTGAACTTCTCACTCCTATCCTTGCTTAAGCCTTGGGCTTCCTGCTATTTCAGGGTTCTCGTTACCAATGTGGTTATTTATACCAGGGAACATTTATATACTTTCTGTCTGCTTTCTGGGTTTGGTTTACCTCCTGATTATTTCTCCCAGCCTCAGCCTAACCTGGTCTTGTTATTCTTTTTTGTCTGAGTAACTTTAAGAGATAGAAGTTTAAAAGTAAACATAGTAGTCTAAAAATTAATTAGGTTCAGGGGCATCTTGTTCTTTCTGGAATAATACTTAGTGTGGTAGGCAGAATGATGACCACTGAGTATACTCACATCTTAATCTTTGGAACCTATGGAAGTATGAATGTGTTATGCGGCAAAGGAACTTGATAGATGGTTAAGTATCTTGAGATGGCAAGATGATCTTGGGTTATCTTGGAGACATCTTGGATTATCCAAGTGAACTCTAAATACAATCACAAGTATTCTCCTACGAATGATGCAGAGGAGATTTGACTGTAAAGGAGTAGGTAGTGTGACTAAGCGGCTGAGATTAGAGTGTTAGGGCCAGGAGCCAAAGAATGGCATTCAGCTCTGTAAGAGGAAGAGGTAAAGAACAGACTCTCCCCTGAAGCCCCCAGATGGAGCCACTCCTGATGACACCTCACCTTTTGCCCCATAAGATTAATTTTGGAATTCTGGCCTGGAGAACTGGAAGAGAATAAATTTCTGTTCTTTCAAGCCACTGTGTTTGTGTTAATTTGTTACAGTAGCAACAAGAAACAAACAGAGATTTTGGTACCTGTAAGTAGAAGGCTGCTGTAACAAATATCTAAAAATGTGGAAGTGACTTTGAAATTTGGCATTGGATAGAACCGGCAAGAATTATGAGGAACATAATAGAAATAGCCTAGATTTTTTTTTTTTTTAGCAGATTGCTAGTAGAAATATGGCATTAAAATATTAGTAACATATGCTGGTGAGGGCTCTTAAGAAATGAGGAACATCTTACTGGGAACTGGAGGAAAGAGGAACGTTGTTATAAAGGACAGAAAGCTTAGCTGAATTATGTTCTACGGTTATGCAGAAAGTGGGACTTGCAAGTAATGAGTTTAAATATTTAGCTGAGTGTAGTTCCAACAAAGTGTTGAAGGTGCAGCTTAGTTTCCAACTGCTGCTCATAGTAAAATGTGAGAGGAAAATGGGCCTCCTGGGTGGCTCAGTTGATTGAGCGTCCGACTCTTGATTTTGGCTCAGGTCATGATCTCAGGGTTCATGGGATTGAGCCCTTAGGCAGACTTCATGCTGAGTGTGGAGCCTGCTTAAGATTCTCTCTTTCTCTCTGCCCTTCTCCCCCTACTTGTGCACGCTCTCTCTCTCTCTCTCTCTCAAAAATATGTGAGAGGAAGAGAGAAATTGAGGAAAAAATGGTTATGCAAAAGAGAACTATGATTTGATGATGTAGGAAATTCCTGGTCTATCTGATTGCAAAAAGTGCTAAAATAGAAGATTCACTGTCAGGTATTTGTGCTCTGGAGAGACCAAGAGTGTGTTTGGACAAAGTTTTGCTTGTGCTAAATGGATTAGGGGCATGACTCATTGATCCCCTCAGCATCTCAGCAGAAGCCAGGAATACAGATTAGATTATCCAGGAGAGATCTGTGAAGAAGCCTCTTGTCTAATAGAGTGAATCCTTGAGGTATACACAGGAGACCCACCAAGGTGTCGAGATTGTTTCATCAGCAGAAATACAGCTAGCCTGGACTAAAAGGGTCACAGATAGGACGAAATGAAAAATTCTCAGACTACCAAAATTCTACAGGTATAAAATGAGCTGATAAAACTATTGAGCTGAGAATATGCACTACCATTTAGGAGAAGGGAAGGATGACTGCAAGGGCAGAACATTTAGCCCAGAGGAAGCCTTGAGCCATACATTATTTTTGGGCTTTGAAACCTATTGGAGTTTGCCCAGATGGATTTTGTTGGTGGTGTTGTTCACTTCATTTTATTTATAGACTTATTTTTCATTTTTATTAAGTTTTTAATTTTAATTCGTGTGGTTAACATACAGTGTTGCATTAGTTTCAGGTATACAATATAGTAATTTAATAGTTCCAGATATTACTCAGTGTTCATCAAGATAAGTATGCTCTTAATCCCCTTCATCTCTTTGACCCATCCCCCCACCCGCCCTCCCCTTTTGGTAACCATCTGTTTGTTGTCGATAGCTAAGAGTCTGTTTCTTGGTTTGTCTCTTTGTCTTTTTCTTTTCCTTTTTTTGTTTTTTTAATTTGTTTGTTTGTTTGTTTGTTTCTTCACTTCCACAGATGAGTGAAGTCATTGTCTTCCTCTGACTTACTTTGCTTAACGTAATGCTCTCTAGCTCCATCCATGTCTTTGCAAATGGCAAGATTTCATTCTTTTTTTTTTTAATATATGAAATTTATTGTCAAATTAGTTTCCATACAACACCCAGTGCTCATCCCAAAAGGTGCCCTCTTCAATAACCTTCACCTACCCTCCTCTCCCTCCCACCCCCCATCAACCCTCAGTTTGTTCTCAATTTTTTAAGAGTCTCTTATGCTTTGGCTCTCTCCCACTCTAACCTCTTTTTTTTTCTTTTTTTTTTTTCCTTTGCCTCCCCAATGGGTTTCTGTTAAGTTTCTCAGGATTCACATAAGAATGAAAACATAGGGTATCTGTCTTTCTCTGTATGGCTTATTTCACTTAGCATCACACTCTCCAGTTCCATCCACGTTGCTACAAAGGGCCATTTCATTCTTTCTCACTGCCACGTAGTACTCCATTGTGTATATAAACCACAATTTCTTTATCCATTTATCAGTTGATGGACATTTAGGCTTTTTCCACAATTTGGCTGTTGTTGAGAGTGCTGCTATAAACATTGGGGTACAAGTGCCCCTATGCATCAGTACTCCTGTATCCCTTGGGTAAATTCCTAGCATTGCTATTGGTGGGTCATAGGGTAGGTCTATTTTTAATTTTTTGAGGAACCTCCACACTGTTTTCCAGAGAGGCTGCACCAGTTTGCATTCCCACCAACAGTGCAAGAGGGTTCCCGTTTCTCCACATCCTCTCCAGCGTCTATAGTCTCCTGATTTGTTCATTTTGGCCACTCTGACTGGCGTGAGGTGATATCTGAGTGTGGTTTTGATTTGTATTTCCCTGATGAGGAGCGACATTGAGCATCTTTTCATGTGCCTGTTGGCCATCCAGATGTCTTCTTTAGAGAAGTGTCTGTTCATGTTTTCTGCCCATTTCTTCACTGGATTATTTGTTTTTCGGGTGTGGAGTTTGGTGAGCTCTTTATAGATTTTGGATACAAGCCCTTTGTCCATTATGTCATTTGCAAATATCTTTTCCCATTCTGTCGGTTGCGTTTTAGTTTTGTTGATTGTTTCCTTTGCTGTACAGAAGCTTTTTATCTTCATGATGTCCCAATAGTTCATTTTTGCTTTTAATTCCCTTGCCTTTGGGGATGTGTCAAGTAAGAAATTGCTGCGGCTGAGGTCAGAGAGGTCTTTTCCTGCTTTCTCCTCTAGGGTTTGGATGGTTTCCTGTCTCACATTCAGGTCCTTTATCCATTTTGAGTTTATTTTTGTGAATGGTGTGAGAAAGTGGTCTAGTTTCAACCTTCTGCATGTTGCTGTCCAGTTCTCCCAGCACCATTTGTTAAAGAGACTGTCTTTTTTCCATTGGATATTCTTTCCTGCTCTGTCAAAGATTAGTTGGCCATACTTTTGTGGGTCTAGTTCTGGGGTTTCTATTCTATTCCATTGGTCTATGTGTCTGTTTTTGTGCCAATACCATGCTGTCTTGATGATTACAGCTTTGTAGTAGAGGCTAAAGTCTGGGATGGTGATGCCTCCTGCTTTGGTCTCCTTCTTCAAAATTACTTTGGCTATTCGGGGCCTTTTGTGGTTCCATATGAATTTTAGGATTGCTTGTTCTAGCTTCGAGAAGAATGCTGGTGCAATTTTGATTGGGATTGCATTGAATGTGTAGATAGCTTTGGGTGGTATTGACATTTTAACAATATTTATCCTTCCAACCCATGAGCACAGAATATTTTTCCATTTCTTTATATCTTTTTCAATTTCCTTCATAAGCTTTCTATAGTTTTCAGCATACAGATCTTGTACATCTTTGGTTAGATTTATTCCTAGGTATTTTATGCTTCTTGGTGCAATTGTGAAAGGGATCAGTTTCTTTATTTGTCTTTCTGTTGCTTCATTATTAGTGTATAAGAATGCAACTGATTTTTGTACATTGATTTTGTATCCTGCAACTTTGCTGAATTCATGTATCAGTTCTAGCAGACTTTTGGTGGAGTCTATCGGATTTTCCATGTATAATATCATGTCATCTGCAAAAAGTCAAAGCTTGACTTCATCTTTGCCAATTTTGATGCCTTTGATTTCCTTTTGTTGTCTGACTGCTGATGCTAGCACTTCCAACACTATGTTAAACAACAGCGGTGAGAGTGGACATCCCTGTCGTGTTCCTGATCTCAGGGGGAAAGCTCTCAGTTTTTCCCCATTGAGGATGATATTAGCTGTGGGCTTTTTATAAATGACTTTTATGATGTTTAAGTATGTTCCTTCTATCCTGACTTTCTCGAGGCTTTTTATTAAGAAAGGATGCTGAATTTTGTCAAATGCTTCTTCTGCATCGATTGACAGGATCCTATGGTTCTTATCTTTTCTTTTATTAATGTGATGTATCATGTTGATTGATTTGCGAATGTTGAACCAGCCCTGCATCCCAGGAATGAATTCCACTTGATCATGGTGAATAATTCTTTTTATAAGCTGTTGAATTTGATTTGCTAGTATCTTATTGAGAATTTTTGCATCCATGTTCATCAGGGATATTGGCCTGTAGTTCTCTTTTTTTACTGGGTCTCTGTCTGGTTTAGGAATCAAAGTAATACTGGCTTCATAGAATAAGTCTGGAAGTTTTCCTTCCCTTTCTATTTTTTGGAACAGCTGGAGAAGGATAGGTATTATCTCTGCTTTAAACATCTGGTAGAATTCCCCAGGGAAGCCATCTGGTCCTGGACTCTTATTTGTTGGGAGATTTTTGATAACTGATTCAATTTCTTCACTGGTTATGGGTCTATTCAAGTTTTCTATTTCCTCCCATTTGAGTTTTGGGAGTGTGTGGGTGTTTAGGAATTTGTCCATTTCTTTCAGGTTGTCCAGTTTGAAAATGCTATAATTTTTCATAGTATTCCCTGATAATTGCTTGTATTTCTGAGGGATTTGTTGTAATAATTCCATTTTCATTCATGATTTTATCTATTTGGGTCATCTCCCTTTTCTTTTTGAGAAGCCTGGCTAGAGGTCTATCAATTTTGTTTATTTTTTCAAAAAACCAGTTCTTGGTTTCATTGATCTGCTATCCAGTTTTTTTTAGATTCTATATTGTTTATTTCTTCTCTGATCTTTATTATTTCTCTTCTTCTGCTGGGTTTGGGGTGTCTTTGCTGTTCTGCTTCTAGTTCCTTTAGGTGTGCTGTTAGATTTTATATTTGGGATTTTTCTTGTTTCTTGAGATAGGCCTGGATTGCAATGTATTTTCCTCTCAGGACTGCCTTCACTGCATCCCAAAGCGTTTGGATTGTTGTATTTTCATTTTCGTTTGTTTCCATATATTTTTTAATTTCTTCTCTAATTGCCTCATTGACCCATTCATTCTTTAGTAGGGTATTCTTTAACCTCCATGCTTTTGGAGGTTTTCCAGACTTTTTCCTGTGGTTGATTTCAGGCTTCATAGCATTGTGGTCCGAAAGTATGCATGGTATGATCTCAATTCTTGTGTATTATGAAGGGCTGTTTTGTGACCCAGTATGTGATCTCTCTTGGAGAATGTTCCATGTGCACTGGAGAAGAAAGTATATTCTGTTGCTTTGGGATGCAGAGTTCTAAATATATCTGTCAAGTCCATCTGATCCAATGTATCATTCAGGGCCCTTGTTTCTTTATTGACCGTGTGTCTAGATGATCTATCCATTGTTGTAAGTGGGGTATTAAAGTCCCCTGCAATTACCACATTCTTGTCAATAAGGTTGCTTATGTTTGTGAGTAATTGTTTTATATATTTGGGGGCTCCCGTATTCGGCGCATAGACATTTATAATTGTTAGTTATTCTTGATGGATAGACCCTGCAATTATTATATAATGCCCTTCTTCATCTCTTGTTACAGCCTTTAATTTAAACTCCAGTTTGTCTGGGGCGCCTGGGTGGCGCAGTCGGTTAAGCGTCCGACTTCAGCCAGGTCACGATCTCGCGGTCTGTGAGTTCGAGCCCCACGTCAGGCTCTGGGCTGATGGCTCAGAGCCTGGAGCCTGTTTCCGATTCTGTGTCTCCCTCTCCCTCTCTCTCTGCCCCTCCCCTGTTCATGCTCTGTCTCTCTCTGTCCCAAAAATAAATAAACGTTCAAAAAAAGAAAATTAAAAAAAAAATAAACTCCAGTTTGTCTGATATAAGTATGGCTACTCCAGCTTTCATTTGACTTCCATCCCCTCACTTTCAATCTGAAAGTGTCTTCAGGTCTAAAATGAGTCTCTTGTAGACAGCAAATAGATGGGTCTTGTTTTTTTTATCCATTCTGATACCCTATGTCTTTTGGTTGGCACATTTAGTCCATTTACATTCAGTGTTATTATAGAAAGATATAGGTTTAGAGTCATTGTGATGTCTGTAGGTTTCATGCTTGTAGCGATGTCTCTGGTACTTTGTCTCACAGGATCCCCCTTAGGATCTCTTGTAGGGCTGGTTTAGTGATGAATTCCTTTAGTTTTTGTTTGTTTGGGAAGACCCTTGTCTCTCCTTCTATTCTAAATGACAGATTTGCTGGATAGAGGATTCTCGGCTGC
This sequence comes from Acinonyx jubatus, assembly GCF_027475565.1. Taxonomy (NCBI): domain Eukaryota; kingdom Metazoa; phylum Chordata; class Mammalia; order Carnivora; family Felidae; genus Acinonyx; species Acinonyx jubatus. The sequence continues at coordinate 102,392,294 of NC_069380.1, read as the reverse complement.
ATATTTTTTCTGTTCATCACATTGAAGATTTCCTGCCATTCCTTTCTGGCCTGCCAAGTTTCAGTAGAGAGATCCGTCACTAGTCTTATCGGTCTCCCTTTATATGTTACAGCACGTTTATCCATAGCTGCTTTCAGAATTTTCTCTTTATCCTTGTATTTTGCCAGTTTCATTATGATATGTCATGCAGAAGATCGATTCAAGTTACGTTTGAAGGGAGTTCTCTGTGCCTCTTGGATTTCAATGCCTTTTTCCTTCCCCAGATCAGGGAAGTTCTCACCTATTATTTCTTCAAGTACCCCTTCAGCACCTTTCTCTCTCTCTTCCTCCTCTGGAATCCGAATTATGCATATATTATTGCGTTTTATTGCATTGCTTAGTTCTCTAATTCTCCCCTCATACTCCTGGATTTTTTTTCTCTCTCTTTTTCTCAGCTTCTTTTTTTTCCATAATTTTATCTTCTAGTTCACCTATTCTCTCCCCTGCCTCTTCAATCCGAGCTGTGGTCATCTCCATTTTATTTTGCAGCTCATTAATAGCATTGTTTAGCTCCTCCTGGCTGTTCCTTAGTCCCTTGATCTCCATAGCAATAGATTCTCTGCTGTCCTTTATACTGTTTTCAAGCCCATCGATTAATTTTATGACCCATATTCTAAATTCACTTTCTGTTATATTTAAATAGTTTTTGATCAGTTCGTTAGCTGTCGTTATTTCCTGGAGGTTTTTCTGAGGGCAATTCTTCCGTTTAGTCATTTTGGATAGTCCCTGGAGTGGTGCGGAACTGCGGGCACTTCCCCTGTGCTGTCTTGAATAACTTGCGTTGGTAGGAGGGGCTGCATTCAGACCCGATGTCTGCCCCCAGCCCACCGCTCGGGCCACAGTCAGACTGGTGTGTACCTTCTCTTCCCCTCTCCTAGGGGCGGGATTCACTGTGGGGTGGCTGGCCTGTGTGGGCTACTTGCACACTGCCAGGCTTGTGGTGCTGGGGATCTGGAGCATTAGCTGGGGTGGATCGGCAACGTGCACAGCAGTGGGAGGGGCAGGCTCAGCTCGCTTTTCCTTCGGAGATCTGCTTCGGGAGGGGCCCATCTTCCGTGGGCCTCTCATCTACGCTTGTCTCCGGAGACTCCGTTCTGCTAGTCTTCTGGTGGTTTTCTGGGTTATTTAGGCAGGTGTGGGTGGAATCTAAGTGATCTGCAGGACGTGGTGAGCCCTCCTACGCCGTCATCTTCTCTCCTCTTTCAAGATTTCACTCTTTTTTATGGCAGAATAATTTTCCACTGTATACATATACCACCTCGTTTTTATCCATTTATCTGCTGATGGATACTTGGGCTGCTTCCATAATTTGGCTATTTTAAATAATGCTGAAGTAAACCTAAGAGGGCATATATCCCTTTCAATTAGTGTTTTTATTTTATATATATTTTTTGTGCATACACAGTAGTGTGATTACTGATTTAAGGATAGTTCTATATTTAACTTTTGAGGCACCTCCACAGTTTCCCAGAATGGCTGTACCAATTTACTTTCCCACCAAGAGTGCTAAAAGTTTCCTTTTTCTCCACATCATTGCCAATGCTTATTGCTTCTTTTGTTTTAGAGTTAGCGAATCTGACAGATGTGAGGGGATATCTCATTGTGGCTGGGATTTGCATTTCCCTGATAAGGACTGATGTTGAGCATCTTTTCATGTGTCTGTTGGTCATCTGTGTGTTTCTTTGCAGAAATGTGTGCTTCTGTCTTTTGTCTGTTTTTTAATTATTTGTTTTTTGGGTGTTGAGCTGTATAAGTTCTTTATATATTTTGGATAGTAACCCTTTATTGGATATATAATTTGCAAATATCTTCTATTCAGTAGGTTGTGTTTTAGTTTTGTTGATTGTTTCCCTTGCTGTGCAAAAGCTTTTTATTTTAATGTAGTCCCAATAGTGTATTTTTGCTTTTATTTCCTTTGCCTCAGGTGACATAGCTAGAAATGTGTTGCTATGGCTGATGTCAGAGAAATTACTGCCTGTGCTGTCTTCTAGGATCTTTGGTTTCAGGTCTTACATTTAGTCTTTAATCCATTTTGAGTTTATTTTTGTGTAGGGTGTGAAAAAGTGGTCCAGTTTCATTCTTTTTCATGTAGATGATTTTTCGAACACCATTTGTTGAAGAGTATATTTTCCCATTACATATTCTTGCCTCTTTTGCTGAAGATTGACCAGGTAATTGTGAGTTTGTTTTTGTGTTTTCTATACTTTTCCGTTGATCTGTCTTTTTTTAATGCCTGTACCATACTGTTTTGATTAATATAGCTTTGTTGTATAACTTGAAATCTGGAATTGTGATACCTCTAGCTTTGTTTTTCTTTTCCAAGATTGTTTTCAAGAACCCCTATTTGAGGTCTTCTGTAGTTCCATACAAATTTTGGAATTATTTGTTCTAGTTCTGTGAAAAATGCTGTTGTATCTTGATAGCTATTGCATTAAATCTGTAGATTGCTTTAGATAGTATAGACATTTTAGCAATATTTGTTCTTCCAATCCGAAGTCTGAAATTGGTTGGGAACATTGATTCCTTTATTTCTTCTGTTTTCTCTGTCTTAGAATGCAATTGTCTATAACTGTTATTCTATGCCTACCCAACATTGTGTTTGGGAACCAGGTAATTTGTCATCTGTTTACAAAGGTCGACAGATTGGGAGGAATTTGGCCAGGAATTTGTCATAGCTTGAGTCTTAACCATACTTGATTTAGATGGTGAGATCTGGGACTTTTGAGCTGACCATCGTTACATATTTTAGATGATTTTGTTCTTGAGTTGATGCTATAATGAGTTGATCCAACTATCCTTATAAGGGGGAGACAAAGGGTGGTTTGACTACAGTAGAGAAGATGATGTGAAAACTGAAGCAGAGATATGAGTGACGTGACCAGGAGCCACAGAATGTGAGTAGCCTTTAAAAGTGGAAGAGACGATGGCACTTGGGTGACTCAGTTGGTTCAACGTGTGACTCTTGATTTCACCTCAGGTGATGATCTCAGGGTTTGTGAGTTTGAGCCCCACATCTGGGTCCGTGCTGACAGTGCAGAGCCTGCTTGGGCTTCTCTCTCTCTCTGCCCCTCCCCCACTTGTGTGCTCGTTCACACACTTTCTCTCTCTCTCAAAAATAAACTTAAAAAAAAATGGAAGAGACACCAAACATATTCTCCTCTGGATTCTCCAGAAGAAACCAGCCTACTAAAACCTTGCTTTTCATTCCTGAAGAGTCATTTTGAACCTCTGATATGCAGAACTATAATAGAATAAATTTCTGTTGTTTTAAGCTGCTAAATTTGTCATAATTTGTTTTATAGTGACAACAGGAAATGAATACAATGATGTATATAAGCATTCATTAAGTATATGCTGAGCGAATGAATGATGAAACATTTTGCCTTTACTAAGTCTATATAGGTTCTATTGAGTCATTGGATTTGAAATGGGATGCCAATTTGATTAGAAAGAAAAAAACTAGGGGCACCTGGGTGGCTCAGTCGGTTAAGCTTCAGACTCTTGATTTCAGCTCTGGTCATGATCTCATGTTTGTGAGTTTGAGCCCCACATTGGGCTCTGCACTGGTAGCATGAATCCTGCTTGGGATTCTCTCTCCCTTCCTCTCTCTCCCTCTCTCTCCTTTCCTCTCTCTCCCTCTCTCTCCTTTCCTCTCTCTCCCTCTCTATCTTCCTCTCTCCCACTCTCTCTCTTTCTGTCTCTCAAAAGTAAATAAGTAAACTTTTAAAAACTATATTAAAAAATAAAATAAAAACTATATTAATAAAATCTATTTTGGCAAAGAAAATTCTTTTAATTAACACCTAAACTGATGTAAATACAGAACTATTGATGTTAGAAACTGTGATTTTGTGATTTATAATAAGAAATCAGTATTTGGTGTTTGTCTTCATTTCTGGCACAGAGTTCCTGATACCTTTGGAATTTCCTAAGTGATGAGAGCAGCAAAGGTATCTTTTGTTATCTTAACAAGGTGACTTTTGAACGCTACTTCAGGATGTTGGCTGATTGCCAGGAAAACAAACCATGTGAAACCAACTGAAAGTTCCAACTTACTGAACTGGGATGGTGGGTGGGAGTGGGGAGAAGAGTTGGAGGTTGAACCCATTACCAATGGCCAGTGATTTAATTAGTCATGCCTATGTAATGCAGCCTCCATAAAAATCTGAAAGGGCAGGCTGTGGAGAGTTTTTGGGTTGGTGAACATGTGGAGGTACAGGGAAAATGGTACACCTGGAGAGGGCATGGAGGCTCTATCCTCTTTCCCCATATCTTGACCTATATATCTCTTCTGTCTGGCTGTTTCTGAGTTACGTCATTTTATAATAAACTGGTGATATAATAAGTAAAATGTTGCCCTGAGTTCTTGGAGCCACTCCAGCAAGTTAACTGTACCCAAGAAGGGGGTTTTTGGGGTCTCCAGCCTATAATCATTTGGTCAGAAGCATAGGTAGACCAGACCGTATGAACTTGTGGCTGGTATTTCGTGGCAGTCTTTTATAATTGAGCCCTTAACCTGTGGGATCATCACAGATAGTATTAGAATTGAGTTGAATTATAGGATACCCTGCTGATGTAAGAAAATTGATTGGGGGTATGGGGCAAAACTCTCACTTTCACATATTGGATTTGGAAGATCAGAATCATTTTAGTAACTTAACTAAAATTTCTGGCATCTTCAGGACTAATCTCATGCATTGATATGGGTAATTAGTTACTTATTACCACATTTTCCTTCAGTTAATTATGATGCTTAGTTTTAACCTTATCAATCAACTTTTTGGCATTTTAGGGTTTAATTTTGAATTTTTATATGAATACAGGCTTCCAGCTGATGAGATAAATGGGCATAATTTAACCACCGATAACAGGGGACTGTTATCCTTACTGCTGAATGGGGGCTGGTGAGCAATAATATTTAGCAGTGCTTTCACACTTGCTTGGGCATTAGTAGTATGATACTCCTCTGTGTCAAATTGACTATCATTAAAGAGACACATCGGAGCATTGTACCAATGGATGCTCTAGGACTATCTTATTGTTTTGAAAGTCAGAAACAATGGTAATTTCTTATTGGAACTCTATTATCAGTTTTCTTCTAATGTTTAATATGGACTGAATAATTAAAAAGATGCCAGAAAAAAAATATCATAAAATAAGTAGAGTTTTTCTTAGCCATACTTTACTTTACTTTACTTTTTACTTTACTTTACTTTACTTTACTTTACTTTACTTTAGAGTACGACACCACAGTGTCTTACTCACCACAAATATGCTAGTGAAATGGGGTTAATCCTAGTCTCTCTAGAATGACTTGCCGCTTTGTTTAAATCTTATTTTTATTTCTGTGCATATAACCTAGAAATTTTTACTAATATGCCAACATAAATAACCTCAAGCTGCTGTGAAGAAGTTTGACTCACCAAAGGGTGCTGAATCTTTGTGTAATGCCTTTTATTTTATAAACCTGTTATAGACTTTTATCATATTACTTGGCTATGGTCCTTTTCTAAAATTGTTTCCATGGCTCTAGAAACCTGTTGTGGATGAAGATATGAGGAATAATTAAATCTTGAAAACCTTTTAAGAAAGGTATCTACCTTTAGACTTCTCTGCTCAAGGCAGAAATTGTGAGATCATGGTGATATTAAATCACAATTCTTTTACTAACTTAGAGAGTCCTGGGCTTTTACAAAACATAAAAAGCAAGTATCGTGATTTCTACAGGAAAAGAGTTTTAAAGTAAATGTTTTGCAGATGTAATACTGTCTTAACCTTTACTGAAGGAGTACAGAATTCCTGGCACAACTTGATTTAGAATATTGGTCATAGCTTATTAAAAACTTCTGTTTCTATGAGAACAATATGTTATTTTAACATGATGCCTGAATCTCAGGCTTTCCCCAAATAATTTTTGTCCAAGAGTCTCTGATAACAGCCTGCAAATATGAACACACACCACACACACACACACACACACACACACTCTGTATTAGGGAACTACTCTCAGACTTTTCCTTCATTGCCTGTGAAGACAAGGCAGAGGAAATGCAGGGTACTAGGGATAAGGCAAGGATAGGAAAAAATATTTTTATGGTGGTAGCAGTATTAATCAATTGATGTACTGTTTCTCCCCATATATTTCAGTTATTCATATTCACAAAGTGATAAAACTTTCTTATGGACTTAGAGATACGTAAGTTGGACATGGTAAATTGTCATTTGTAGATAATTCTAGTGTTCTAATGTTAGTTACAAGGAATTGAATTTTTTTTTTTTTAGAGGAAGAGATTGATCCTAGTGGACAGAGCTAGCTGAGGTACACATCTTAAGGAGTTTGTGAATGTGAACATTGTTTCTATATATTTTCCATAATTATTTATAGATTAGGCTTTTTGGTCCCTCATTTTGCATAGACATTATTTATTTTCTTGGTGCCATGAAACTCTTCAAGAAGACATGTGATCAAGGGGTCCATCTTAGTAAAGTAATGAAATAGTTATTTTAAAAGGTTTGATAATAACTTTCCTGTTTTTGTATACATACAATTTTGTGAATTCCTGTTCTTCTCTAAGCTGTTATTACTTGCCTTCATTCTTACCTCCTGAGATTATTTTTACAATGACACTACTAGCTTTTATGTAAACAAAACCTTTTTCACTTGACTTGACCTCTGTCATTTGAGGCTGTCAGCACAAGTTGGACTTGTGCCGTATAGGATTAATGGATACTGTTTCATAGGTGCAGGCTGATAAAAGCCCCAGTTAGCATTATACAAATGATAAAATGGAGAACGAGTAAAGATTCATAGAAATCACTACCAGTATTAGAAATAAAGATACTATTATTTTTTGTGCACCTGTTTTGGGCCAAGTATTGTCCTAGGCACATTACATATACTGTATAATCCTTTACAGGTAGGCATTACTCATATTTCATACATAAGACTCAGAGACGTTAAGTTACTTTCTCAGAGGTATAGTAGGCAAACCTCCAAACCCAAGGTTTTTTTTTTTAATTTTAAACCAAACTCTGAGTATCAGCACTGATAGAGCACTATTGTTGACTCAGTAGTAGTATCTTCTTATGTGAGATTGTACCTATTATGGTATATGTTTAAGTAAATGTCTGTTGAATAAATAAATGACATCAATATTGAAAGAATGTGAATGTAGTTTCGATACCTGGCCTTTTACCCTTCAGAACCTATAATGAAATTAAAAGGGGGAAATGTAGTGGATAATTCATTCCACAAGTGTTTATGTTGTATTTTATAAATGCATAGTGCATAAATTAATCAAAAGAGGGTATGGTGTTTGTTCTTAACAGAAGGTATAAGGACATGAAAGAAATATATTATGATACAAGCCATAGTTTTATGAAAAAATAAGTGATAAATATAAGTGCACAGAAGAGTAGATGAAGTAAAACTACGGTGAACAGAAACCGTCAGGAATAGGCTTACAGAATCATAAGTGGGAATTGAAAGTGGGAGAATTTGGTAATAAAATGATTAGGAACACCATTATTTGTAAGCAAGTAGGATGGCAAAAAAAATTGCTGAAATAATGTTTGAGCATTCCTGTGATACATTTTATGATTTTTGTGGAATACGCCTCTACCTTAATCTTGTGGTGGGATTACATCTCTCTGCCCTGCTGATGTTAAGCTTACCTGTATGATTTATTTTGCCTCATAGACTATGACATATGTGACATATGTTTCACCCGAGCAAAAATTTCAAATGTAATGAGTTGAGTTTGATCTCTGGCTTTTCTCTGAAAAAATAGGTAAATCGTATTATCTGACCCCTGGCCCAGAGAAGAGCCACAGTCAAGCTGCAGCTCACATGTAACAAGCTAGAAATAAACATTTGTTGTTTTAAGCTACTAAGATTTTGAAATCTTTCCTTATGTGGCATAGCCTAGTGAAAGCTGATAAATGCAGTGGCATTTGAGGGTGGCCTGTGAAGAATCCTAACTGGAAAAGAGGGTTTATATTGGATTCTAAAGTTAAATAGAACAGTGGAAACAAGTTAAAGATTTGGGCTTTATTCTGTAGTACCTGGAATTGGTTGTCACTCTTGGTATCAACTGTTAGGATTTTAAAAAAAAAAAAGGCTGGGTTCCACTTCACGGCATTGTCAACAACAGTCATTTTTTCTTTGGTGGGGATCAAATGTGAGTGCTTCTGAAATATCATTTGTTATGGCTAGAATTATTGGTTTAATTAATAGAGTGATTTTACTTTTACTTTCCTATTCAACATCTCCATCATTAACCGCCTCTCATCTGGGCTATCACTGGATTGCATGGAATCCAGGATTGTCCAACTGAGATAAGAGTGATTTGGACTAGCGTGTAATTGGCTTGGAATTTTCATGATTTTTATCTTCTTCTCATTAAATGAATGCTAGGAGTTGGTGGATGATTTGAGCTTCAGAATTTCTCTTTGTGATTGAGAAATTATTTCTTTAAAAAGCTATTCAGTCTTTAGGTTCGCATACTGAATGAATGTCACATCTATATAGTCTAGATTTAATATACCCCTATAGTAATGGGGCAACAATGTAATTTGTTTCCCAGATGGGGGCACTTTTGAGAACAAAATGGAACACTACTAATAATTGTGCGGGGACAACAGACATTAACAGATTATTTGGGCAAACCTAGATGAATGGTTACCCAGTGTATGAATGACTGAACTATCATGTATATCATGGCTTTCTTCCAATTTCCTGGTGAAAATGAAAGGAATTATTGACATCAGTGACACTGCTCCTTTGATGTCAGTCATCTCTTATGCATACAGGTACTGCCTTTCTGTCTTTGTCACTTCCAGTCACTCAAGCAACTCTTTTTTTTTTTTTAAGTCCATTGGTTTATTTTGAGAGAGACAGAGTGCATATGAGAGAGGGGCAGAGAGAATCTCAGGCAGGCTTGTGTGTCAGCGTGGAGCCCCACATGGGGCTTGATCCAACAAACTGTTGGCTGATGACCTGAGGTGCCCATCAAGCAACTCTTAGAGAAGTTGAGAGAAGGCTGAGCTCTTGCTGCAGTGAAAAGATTAAAAGTTTAAATTCTTTTTGGTATGAAAAGAAGAATGAAGATGAATACTCATTGATTTTGTTTAAAAAAAATTGGAAATTCAGCGTTTCTTTTTTCAATCTTAAAGAACTTAAGAATTTTTTGCTGATATTTTCTTCCCACTTTCTCTAATGTGAAATGTAACCAGAGCAGTGTTATTAGCAGTGCCAAGAAAACTTTTATTATAAAATGTTTTAACTGACTTCCATTTGACATATACTTTAAAATGGGATTTTTGCGATGGAGTTAAACTTATTTAACAAGTTCTATTTGATATGAGCTCTTCAAGACCAGTAACTATGTTATGCTTTATCTTGCTGTCCTCAAGTTGTAGTACAATTCTGAGCACGGAGTAAAAATTTTAAAGTATCTGTTACATCAGTGAAGAAATTAACAAATATAATTGCATATGAAATATATCAATATAGATTAAAAATCAAGATTCTTTTGACGTCTAAATAGGGGAGTAATGGAAAACTTTCTGGAGATAAAGAAAGATGACCTTGAGTTTGAAAATGTGGAGCATTGTTAGTATGCAAAGAAAGTTTTAAAAGGTATAGAAATAGACTGATTAAATACTAAGAGATAAGAAGGAAAACATATGTTTACTTCTCTGTGAAGTCGAAGTTATTTAGAGTGGGTGGCTTGTTTTTTGGGAATGTCAGTAACCTAGTGTTCCATAAATGGAATTACCCACATGTTATAAAAAGGAAAGTACTTATATTTATATATTCTTGAGTTTATATTATTGTCATTAATTTCTCCTTTAGAAAATGTTGTGGAATCTGCTTGAATTTTGTAATCCTCTTTTCTCTCAGGGTAAAAGAAGAATTACATTAAAAACATTTTTCTTAATGTTTATTTATTTCTGCGACACAGAGAGACAGAGCATGAGTGGGGGAGGGCAGAGAGAGGGAGACACAGAATCAGAAGTGGGCTCCAGGCTCTGAGCTGTCAGCACAGAGCCTGACCATGAGATCATGACCTGAGCCAAAGTCGGTTGCTCAACCGACTGAGCCACCCAGGCACCCCAGAAGAATTACATTTGATTAGTTTAGGAGTGGATGTCAGAATCATGAAAAAATATTGATTCCAAGTTTATCTTTTACAGAGCAAGCATACACAAAGAATCCGTAAGAAATTATGTCATTTATCAGTAGATTGTTTCTGAATACAATAAAAAAGAGAAGAATATAAGATAATAAGTTGATAATTGGAAGATCAAACCTACTTTTTATATCAACTAAGTGTAAATCAGCTAAATTCTTTGGTTAAAAGAAAAATTGGTTGAAAAGATATACACACACACATACATGTATATACACATAAACATATAGTCAGAGCATTTACACACACATAAGAAACTGATCTCAAAGTAACTCAGAAATATAAATGCAAGACTATGTATTAAGACATTCTAGGAATACTTAAAAAGGTAAAAATCACATTTAAATAGACAACACATTTGGCAAGTTGGAACAAATGATGGTAAAATAGAAAAAGGAAATCTTGTAGTGATAAGAAGAAAGATAAAGTAAAGCTTTTCAGTTATAAATGTCTTTGCACCAACTAGCACTTTATGAAATATCATAAATCAAATGCAACAAAGGTAAGAACCTATATTAAGTAGCAGATTTTAACTTAGCTCCTTAGTCCACTAAACTGAGTGGATAAAAAGATATGCAAACATAGGGAAAACCTTAATAATACAATAAACATAGGACATATAACTGGCATACGATGAAGTCTGTATCTTCAAAATATTTTCTCAAATGTTCATAGAATATTTAAAAAATGACTTTTTTGGTGTGCTTATCAAGACACAAAGGAAACACCAGGAAATTTCCATAAGTAGACACTATGGGTGTCTGTTAATCATAATTAATTAACATTATTATAAGTATAATTATTATTATAAGTGTTAATTATAATTATTAAAAGTGTAAATTGATCATTGTGTTATTTATATGTTGCTGTATAAAAATACTCTTACAAATTTACTTGCTTGAAGCACACACATTTCTTCACAGTTTTATCGAGGTTTTCTGCAATGCTGCAGTCATTCAGCCAGAGAAGAAAAGACTTCTAAGCTCATATGTTCTTTGGCAAAGTCACTTCCTTAGACACATTGCTACACATCAAAACTGAAGCATTTTTGTGGAGGTTGTTTTTGATTTTGTTTTGATTTAGTATTAACAAATAATATAATAAAGTGACTAGCTACAAGGTAAATATACAGAACTTAATACTTAGTTTCTACTTGCAATTAGAACATAGAAACTATAAATAAAATATTTTATCTGTAATTATACCATGATATAGAATTGATTGTGATGAATTTGATAAGAGGATCATGGGGCCTTTATGATTAAAATTATGATGTGCGTTGAACATAAAACATGGTCTGAACAAATGGAACTTCATAACCCTGTTTTTGATTAAAAGTCACAGTGTAAGATTGAACTTTTCCAAAATTATCGTATATATTTAAAACAATTCTTACTAGAATCTTAATAGGGATTTTTGGTAACTAGATACAATTATAGAATATATATGAAATAATACATACCCCCAAAAGAGCCAAGTAATATAGGAAAAGAACAGGAGGAAGGACTTTCCTTACCAAAACTTAGAATACTTTCTAAGGTCTCTGATATTGACATAAAAGTGGTATAGAAAAACGAATATGTAATTCAGGTAAACAAAATAGAGAGTTAAGGCACAGATGCCAATATAAGTGAATTAATATATTACAAAATTGTAATGAATAAAATTGTTTTACTATGTAAAATTTATGAACTTGTATGTTCATTATCAAGCCAAAATGTAGAAACAGAGTAAATGTTAGGGGAATAATTGAAAAATTTATATTTTATATAGCTAGCAAAAATATAAATTAAATCTAGGCTCTTTGTCTTTGAGTTATAATTGGGTAAGAAAAGCAAACCAGACAAATAAATAGTATGATCACAATTTTATAAAACAACAGTGACAGAAATATATATGTATACATGCTGGCATATGTTTAGGTATGGAAATATATACATATATATGTATATATGTCTGTGTAAGATTATGTGAAGGTGATGAAAAATAAAAAAGAGCATAGATATTGTTGGTACGGTATCCTTGAGTTTGAGGTGGGTATGGCCCATGTAAGCGAAAGGTAAAGGAGCAGTCACTGGAAACTATATTTTTCTATTTTTAAAAGAAAAGTGACATTCAAGTTAAAAATATAAAAGAGATACATTGTTTTCAACTTTTAGTTCCAGTAAGTTCAGTATATTTGAAAACAAATTGATGAGAGTTTGAGGTAAATAAGCACTCTTGCACTGGTCTCAAGTCAAATTTGATATATCCTCTATATTTCTATGAAAGCCTTTTCATAATATCTATCAAAATTTATAAACTTTTTTCCATTTTTACTTGTAGCTTACCTTTAAAATATACTCATACATGTGTGAAATGTAGAAGAATATTAATGTCAACAATGCTAGTACTAACAAATGATGAGAAATCATTGCAGTGAACAATCTAAATGGACTAATTACCTGAGTAATGACACTCATGCAATAAAATACTTTGCATCTGTTCAGCACTATAAGGCATTTCTGTTTGTTCTAGAGTAATTGTCAAAATATTGTTAAATAGGAAATGTACAGAAGACTGTATATAGCTTTTACCATTTGTGTTTAAAAGGAAGTGTGTATATAGTTTATATGCATGGATAACCTCTGGAACCTCTATGAGACATTGAAAATAGTGAGTTGTCTCTAGGAAGGTAGATGAAATGACTGAGAGGTTCAGTTGAACTGATTTTCTTTTCCTTCTTTTGCATCTTGTGCCTACATTATTTATTTAAAACCAAAATACTTTTTAGAATGTGTTCTTAGTGATTTATACAGAAAGAACAAATATAATCCAGCACTCTAGTTGAGTATCAGAGCAACTCCATTACAATAGTAAACTGACATGACCTTCTAAATGTGCCTAAGTAATTTATACTTATAAAACGGTATTCACTACAAAAGTTTCAACATTTTATGAAAAAATACTCCTTTATTTAAAAACTAATCTTGGAAATGATTTGATACTAAAAGTATTATTTTTTATTGAGGTATAATCGATTATAAGATTACATTAGTTTCAGGTATACAACATAATGATTTGATACTTGTATGTATATTGATAGGATCACCACAGTAAGTCTACTTAACATCTGCCACCATACGTATTTATAATATTTTTCTTCTTGTCATGAGAATTTTTAGAATTTATTCTCTTAGTGACATTTAATTATGTAATATAGTATTATCGACTATAGTCACTGTGGTGCACATTACATTCCATAACTTATTCATTTCATAACTCATAACTAATTTTGTACCTTTTGACCCCTTCACTCATTTCATCCACCATGCTATCCCCACTTCTGGCAACCACTATCTGTTCTCTGTATTTATGAGTTTGGGTTTTTTTGTTTTCTTTGTTAGTTTTGTTTTGTTTTCTCTTAGATTCCCCATATAAGTGAGATCACATGGTATTTATCCTTCTCTTTCTGACTTTCAGTAAGCATAATGTCCTCAAAGTCCATTCACATTGTTGCCCATGGCAAGATTGCATTCTATTTTAATGGGTGAATAATATCCCATTATTTACATGTACTATACTTTCTTTATCCATTCATCTATTGATGGACCAACCCTTAGTTTGTTCCAGTGTCATGGCTATTATCAATAGTGCTGCAGTGAACATGGGGTACATATATATTTTCAAGTAAGATAGATTTTATTTTCTAACCAGAAGTGGAGTTACTGGATCATAAGGTAGTTTTATTTTTAACTTTTTGAGGAACCTCCATACTTTTTTCCATAGTGGTTGTACCATTTTACATCCCCACCAACAGTGCATGAGGATTTTCTTCACATCCTCACCAACATTTGTTATTTCTTATAGTTTTGATTATAGCCATTCTAACAATTGTAAGATGATATTTCATTGTGGTTTTGATTTGTATTTGTCTCATGATTAGCGATGTTGAGCATCTTGTCATATATCTGTTGGCCATCTGTATTCTTCTTTGAAAAAAATATCTAGTAAGATTGCCCATTTTTAAATCAGATTACTTGTTTGCTATTGAGTTGTATGAGTTCTTTATGTATTTTTGATGTAAATTCCTAATTAGATGTATGTTTTGCAAATATTTTCTCCCATTCAGTAGATTGCCTTTTCATTTTGTTGATGATTTCCTTTGCTGTGCAGAAGCTTTTTAGTTTGATAGAGTCCTACTTACTAATTTTTGCATTTTTTTTGTCTCTGTTTTTGGAGTCAGCTCCAAAAAATTATTGCCAAGACCCATGTTAAGGAGATTACTGTCTATGTTTTCTTCTAGGAATGTTACGGGTTCAGGTATTACCTTTACATCTTTAATCCATTTTAAGTTAAATTTTGTATATGGTGTAGGATAGTGGTCCCGTTTCTTTTGCAAGTGGTTGTCCAGTTTTCTTAACATCCTTTTTGAAGAGACTATCCTTTTCCATTATATATTCTTAGCTTTTTTGTCATAAAGTAATTGACCCTATATATGTGGGTTTATTTCTGGGCTCTCCATTCTGATCCATTGATCTATGTGTCTGTTTTTATGCCAATACCATACTATTTTGATTCCTATACCTTTGTAATATAGTTTGAAATCAGGGAGCATGTTGCCTCTAGCTTTTTTCTTTTTTCTCAAGATTGCTTTGGTTATCAGGGTCTTTTGTGGTTTCATACAAATTTTAAAAGCATTCTTTTATGTACTGAGATGATTAAAGTATGTGTGATAACGAATTTCCTGGAGCTCACAGGAGTATGTGTTTGGTTTGATATTTTAGCTGAGGCTGAAGTAGAAGTAGAAAAAGATGTAATTCTGAAAGCTAATTTCCGTTGTTGTGCATTCTCTGACCAGGCCAGAAAACCCATGGGTTTAACCCCACTTTCCCCAAGTAAGGAATGGCAAAACAAACTCATATTTGATAAAGATCGTGGTTAAATTCTCAATTGTTTTCTAGAATGTAAATATTTTAGGTATAAAATTCTTAATTGCTTTCTAGAGTAAAGCTTTATGTCTAAAATTTTATACATTCTTTAAATAGTACTGTATAATTTTTATTTATCTTCTCTTTAGGTTGTGTTGAGGGTCAAGACAACCATACCCTTCCTGTGTTAATTTTCTGATAGGATGATAAATGTATCTATTTAAGACTACATATTGGAGTGAATGATATGACAATAAAATTAGCTCTCAGGACTATTTATATTAATTGTATTTATTAGTGTGATAGTGTATCATACTATGATCAAAAGTTTTTTTGAAATGCCAATTAGCTTTTTTTATCTCTAAAATCTTTATAAGTCTACATTAATACTTCCAAAATAAACAAACTATGTTATTTTTATAATACTAATGTGCTTTATACATTTCTTATTAAAACATAGTTTAAAATATATGAAGTAATAGATTTTAGAATGATTTCCTCATTTAAACATTATCCAAAAACAGCAAGGTGAACACAAATCAGAAACTTGGACTCCACTGTCAGTGAAGTTAGGAGATATAAGTAATCCCAGACCATGAACCTGAGGAGTAATTACCAAATACACTGAAGGTCAGATCCAGGTTAGTAAGCATACTGAAACAGAGTGCTCTTGGCTGTAGAATTTAGACAAAGACTACGGAGTAAGTGGCACTTTAGTGCAAAATTAACCTTTAGTTATTTAAACCAGTAAGAATGTTTTTGTGGGCTGATGGTGAAAGCTTTTTTCAACTGAAGGGAAAAAACACACCTGCAGCCATATTTGCAGAATGTAAACTGTCAGTGAAGGAGTGCAGAGACAGAAAAGGCGATTTTCTGTACAAAACAAGAGCTCAAAGCACAAAAACAATATTCAAGAAGGAAAAGGAAAAAAAAATCTTAGTTCATAGAAATCTGATTTTTAAAAATGGAAGCCGAAATGAAAGTATGAAGGCTAATTTAAAAACAGTTGGAGGAATAAAGGCTCGAAGAAAAGACTTTGGGGGTAGAGCAGAGAAATGTAAGGAAAATTAAGTGAAAAGAGGAAACAGTTTTTAAATAGTCACAGTTGGTGTCACCTCTCTCATTTCTGATATTGATAAGTGGTGTCTTGCCTTGTCTCTCTTTTCCAGGCTGTTCTGGCAAGAAGCTTATCAGTTGTGTTTTCTCAATGAATCAACTTTTGGTTTCATTGATTTTCTCTGTTGTCTTTTGTTTTCCAGTTCATTGATCTGACCTCTATTATTTGCTTCCTTCTGCTTATTTTGAGAATCGTTTGCTTTCTTTTCTTAAGTCTCTTAAGTTTGAAGCTGAGATCATTGACATAAAAACTTTCTTTTTATTCTAATGCAGGCAGTTAGGGCTTTACTTTTATCCCTAAGTGCTGGTGTAGCACCTTCCCACACATTTCCATTTTGATATTTTATGTTTTTGTATTTATTTACTTATATTTATTGAATTGAAAATCTTATTTCCATTTTGATTTCTTATTTGACCCATAGATTATTTTATTATTGTTTGAGTATTTTCAAATACTGGGGAATTTTCCAGAAATCTATGCATTATTGACTTTCAATTCCTTTATAGTATGATTTGAATCCTTTTTAATTTCTTGCAACTTGGTGTCTGGTCCAGAATATGGTCTCTGTTGGCAAATGTTATGCATTTGAATAGAATGTGTATTTGGCTGTTTTAGGAGGGAATATTCTGTAAATGTTAGTTAGGTCAAGTTTATTGATTGTGTGTCTTCTCTGTATTTACTATTTCCTATCTACTTGTTCCATCAGTTTTTGAAAGATGAGTATTTAAATCTCTCAGTTATAATCATTGATTTCTCTGTTGCAAAAATTCATTCTTACTAGTGGGAAAAAAAGTTTGAATGCCAGGATCATGTTCATGGCACCAGTAATGTATACAAAATAATGTCCATAATTATTTCTTTTCAAATCCACTCTAGGATGTCTCTCTCTCTCTCTCTCTCTCTCCCTCCCTCTCTCCCTCTCTCTCCTATCTCCCTTCTTCTTTCTATCACTATAGACATCATTATAGTTTTCCTCATGACATTTCAAAGGAATGTGTCAGTTCTTATTTTCATATTGAAGTAAAAAATACATTTAATTCAAATTGGCTAAAAAATGTCCAAGAATCTATGAATCCGTATAAATTATGCTTAGCAACCTGGTTGCCATGCAAACCATTTATTTTATCTGGTCAAGGGGCAATTTGAAAGCCGGTTGACATGGTGATAATATTTCTGTTATGCAATTGACATGTTGCCTAAAAATAGCATTGCACTGAATAAAGCTCTTTTACTCATCTTTCTAATGCTTTTTTCACTGAAAAATCACTAATGCATTTGTGTCTTCCTATTTCATTTTTTACTTTGTAATAATCATATAGAAGAAATCTATAGGGCCTTTTTGTCTCTTTTGGCTAAAGATACACGATTAATACTATCACTTTTCTAACTATTAAGATGAACTATGATAATGAAAAAAATAAGATCCCCTTTTTTTCATTAAAGGAATAGGATTTTATTTGTTAAGTAAAATAGTCACACTTAAGAACAGAGAAGTAGATCTATAAATGAAGATGAGATATTAGGCTTTTAACCTACAAGGCTGCTAAAGATTTCTAAAGATTAACTATAGATATTCAGGTCAAAGAGCAAAGATTTACCAAAGCATTTTTGGCAGAAGTAATGATATACAGAGTTAAATTTGAACTTTCTAAATTATAATTACCAGCAGGGGGATTACGTTGCAACTATGAAACATAGATTTTCAATAAATTCATTTAAAAGTAAAATAACTCCTTATTACTTATAAATTTATGAGTGACAATATTCATCACAGTTATATATGATAAGTCATGAATTGATAGATTACATAATGGTTTTTAGTTAAAAGAACTTTTGTTTTTTTATTCTCATAAATTAAGTAAAACAAATCACTGTTTGTGGAAATAAAATTCTGAAGTCAGTATCTAAAAACTCTGAAATAAAAGAGCAGGTAATAATAGGACTTCTGTGAAGGTAAACTTATTCTGAATTTATTTTGTGGGGTTACAGAGACTTTTCTGGCTTAACTTTAGCATATTTTAGTATACCTGAAAAATTTTTGATAAAGCTTCTTCTTATAACTATACCATGGAAAATGACCAAATGTTTCCCTTTTCTGCCCATTAACATTAGATTGAGATATCTATCTCACAGGAGAGTTCTTCATTCAAGTAGAAATGTGGGTGTGGGAGATATCTTACCTTAATGGTGTATCTTATCCATACACTGTTCTACATTTTTTTTTAACATTTATTTTTGAGAGACAGAGCATGCGTGGGGGAGGGGCAGAGAGAGATGGAGACAAAATCTGAAGCAGACCCCAGGCTCTGAGCTGTCAGCACAGGGCCCCACATGGGGCTCGAACCCACAAACCATGAGATCATGACCTGAGCCAAAGTTGGACACTTAACCGACTGAGCCACCCAGGTGCCCCGTACAATGTTCTACATTTTAAGTTTCCAAAATTCTGTGGAATTCCTGCCAAAACCTTGTATGCAATACTCATTGCCTGAACTCAGTGTTGTCATTTAAGAGTTCATTCTGAGTATCTGACTTTGTGTTTATGAAACCTCTGTAAATATTTCAGCAAACAAACCTGATAAGATGATACTGAAGGTATGGAACATACTTAAATGTAACAAATAATTAAGTTCACCAAAGGATTACTTTAAAAAAAGTGATGCTCAGTCTTCATACCATTTAAAGATTAAATGATTCAAATTACAGAGTCTGTATTTCAGCTTATTTATTTATTTATTATTTAAGAAAGAGTTTGAGTGCTTGTGAGTGGGGGAGGGTCAGAGAGAGAGAGAGAGAGAGAGAGAGAGAGAGAGAGAGAGGGAAAACCCTAAGCAGGCTTCATGTTCAGCGCAGAGCCCGATGTGGGACTCATTCCCACAACCCTGGGATCATTACCTGAGCTGAAATCAAGAGTTGGACATTCAACTTAATGAGCCAACAGGCATCCCGCAACTCACTTTTTTTTAGAAATGTGCTTGTTACTTAAATAAGTTATTATTCATGATGATTTGCACATGCTTACACAGTGAATCTTAGGATAAAATGACCACCAGTTGTGCTTTGCAGAGCTTTGAACAATTTTAGAAATGAAGCTAATGATTGCAGTGAGCCCAAATTCCACTCTTGTTAGTAGGCGAGGCCCAATGGAGGACCAGGCTAGAAGTTAGCCATGTGGATTTACGGGAACTTCTAGTCAGAGTTAGGCTGGACGAGGGCAGACATCTCTACCAACTCCACTGTCTACCCCCTGCTTATTGGAAGAGATGCCCAGAAGAAATAGAAAATGACACTCTCCCTGACCAGTTGCTCTTAAGAGGGAAGAAAGAAGTTGAGTCAACTCTTGCAAATTTTTCTTACCCAGTTTGTAAGTCACATAAGGCATTCCACCCTGAAAAAGGTAATAAGCTAAAGGAAAATCTTTCCTTGTGGAAGTTAAGAGTGGGTCCTCTAAGAATATTATTTCTGAAATCTCTAAAAGAGGAGATAATATGCCCTGAAAAGCTGTCCAAAAGGAGATTGATAAAAATTTCGTTTTCTCTCCTGGTGGGTGACTTCATAGATTAAATGACCAAGATTATTTGATAGATACATGCAAGAAAAAGTATTGGATGGAGGGTGAACCAATAAATGAGAAGAAACTTGAGTTATATAAACTGAAAAGAAAATATGGGCAAAATTAAACTATAGTACTTGTGTTCCATACTTGGGCGATACAATTATAAAGAAAAGCAAGGAAATGATTTCCCTTCTTGTTGGAAGATAGTTTTCCTTTGGTGGAAAGAAAGGTTTGTGACTGGATGGTATACATGCAAGGCCTTCTGAGATGGCCTTTCTCATTTCTTAACACAGCTGTGTTCTTTTGAGCTGGTAAGTTCAACCTGTCACCTTCCCCAGGAGATCCACCCTGACCATCCTATTTAGAAAGATTTTTATCTCTTTGTTTTATTTTGTCACTCTAATTCTCTAGAATGTACCCTCTATGAAAATAAAGGTTGTTATTGTATTACTAATGTCTATCACAGAGCTGGATATATAATTGGAACTTGGTAGTTATTGATTGAGTGATTGACATTCAGAAACTTGTGATTCTTAAACCCTTGCTTTTAACCACAATATTATGCTGTTTTCTTTAGCCTCATCTTTTGTCACTCCTTGCCTCAGTCCCTGGACTCATAATTCTAACACACAGGCCTTTCCATTTTATTGGTCTGTTTGCTTTTCTGTTCTTTATACCCTCACATTATATCTTTCTTTCATCTAGCAAGCCCCTGATCATTGTTCCAGATTGAGCTCAGGCTAATGTTTTCCAGAAAACCTTTTCTGATACTTCCTTTTTTTTTTTCAGGCTAGATTAGGTAGTACCTGTCTTTCATCTTCCCAGAATATCCTGGGGATAATGTCTTTCACTGCACTTGTCAAATTTTGTGTCTGCCTTTCTTACTATGCAGTGAGTGAATGTTTATTGAAAGTACATAAGGAGAACCATTACTTTGGACCAACCGATTAGTAGAATTATTTGAAATTATCCCAACACTTGAAAACCTTTCAGAAATAAAAAAAAACAGGCTTTGTAGAAATATCCAAGTGTATGTTGAATCCATAAATCTGGACTGCTATCATTTCTCTGAGCAAAAATGCATTCAGTGTTTTTGGGATCAGGTTTATTAGTCATGTTAATTCCATGGGTGAGAAAGTTACAGACTATAGTCTCTTCACACCAAAGAAAAATATGAAAATATGAACAATAATCTTTAATGTCTAATGATGAGTGATAGCATCAATCAGAATAGTTTTTGATTATAACATAGAACTGTGCTTCGAACTGGCTTAAAATCGGATATTTATCTTAAATAACAATAGTTTAAAGGTAAGGTGATCAGGGGCGCCTGGGTGGCTCAGTCGGTTGAGCGTCCGACTTCAGCTCAGGTCACGATCTCGCGGTCCGAGAGTTCGAGCCCCGCGTCAGGCTCTGGGCTGATGGCTCAGAGCCTGGAGCCTGCTTCCGATTCTGTGTCTCCCTCTCTCTCTGCCCCTCCCCCATTCATGCTCTGTCTCTCTCTGTCCCCAAAATAAATAAACATTAAAAAAAAAGAAATTAAAAAAAAAAAAGGTAAGGTGATCATCCGACTAATTTGAAGACCCTTTATGAAGTAATCAGGTTCTTTTATCTCTTGCTCTGCATCCTTTGCAAATCAGCTGATTTCCCTCAGAGTTTCAAGATGTTTGGAGCAGTTCCCTAAGTCACTAGATAAAATTTAGAGGAGGAAGAATGACATTGTTTCTTCTGGGTCTTCTTTCGAAGAAGGAAGAGTCTTCTCCCCAAAATTCCCAACTGACTTTTCCTTGTGTATCAAGCAAGCCGTGGAGACTTGCCCGTTTTTAAACCTCTGAGTGACATGGGGAAGTAGATATTTGATCTACTCCAGTTATTAGGGATGGAAATGATTAGCGGTATCAAGCACTGTGGTCAATGTGTGCCTAAAAGTCATGTTGCTTGGACAGAATTAGGAAACAGTAAATTAAAAAAATAAAAAAGCAGTTTCTGCCTATTTTCATGTTATAAAATCCATAAAAGCTGAAGTTGAGAAGAGAGGTGTGCGTATTACCTGCATCATTCTTAGATTTCATAAGTATTAAACATACCTGCAGATAAAAGTAAAGAACAGAATGGGCAAAGTACATTGGGTATATATCCAGCTCCCTGTTCCTGAGTCACTGTACTTTCCCAAAATGTGATTGCCTTACTTTCCTACCAATTAGTTTTCATTCATTTTCTCTTTTAATTCCAATTCTGCAATATTTCTATTGCTGAGGTAAAGGAGTGAAAAAGTCTGTGCTCTGAAGGTTTTTCATTTAACTGTGCCTGAAAGATACATTATGAATAGTATTGATTTTTTTGACCTCAGTCAAGTGACATGAAAGCTTAACCTAGATTCATCTTCTCCTCCCATTTGTCATAAATCTCTGACATGTCGATATTCTATATTTGAATGCTTTGTGCACATTAGCAATATTGTAAAATCATATTGTATTGTGACAAGGCACTAAATTTATTTCAGAGAGGGTCCATTTTAGCACTATATGCACTATGAATAATAAAGCAGTTATTGATTCTAATGACAGATTATTACAACATTAATAATTTAGTTGAAGCAAGACCTTTTTCATTTGAAATTGGAGAGAGAGTTGCTAAAGAATAAAAGAAGCAGCACCCCAGTTAGCGTTCCTTGTATTATAATGATGTTGTTCCTCATAATTATGTCGTGTCAGTACACACACTTCTATAGGTCATAATGAGTTCAGAAACAGAGGGATACAATCTGTACTTTAGTCATGGCTATTTAAATCTTTAATTCTCATTGATGATAATGGGGGGCAAAGCTTATAAATGATCTCTCTGTGCTCAGATAAAAATGATTATGTATTCCTTTTCACCCTTGGTAAGACCTACTATCACAAATGATAACAATGATATCAGAGTAAAAACAAAATCAGATGACCTGTCTAAAGCATTAGATTTATGTAAATGAAATGCAAATGTAGTTTAAGGCAGCTGCTTATCCTTAATTGAATTTATTGGAAGCCCTAAGTAGCTGTGAAATTTTTGCCGCAGGACTGTATGTTAATAGCTGGGTCACTAAATGATCTTTGGGGTATTGGAATATAATAATGATAAATTTCCTTATTTTCAATTGTACAGAATTTCCTCCCATGAAAAAAAGAGTTGTCTTTTCTTCGTGTTGAACTATTTGTCATTATTTTGTTAAATTAGATCAAGATTTGCCTTCAAACTCCAGCACACCATGCCCCTGTTTTTACTTATGATGTGATATATGTCCTCTGCCATAGATAATCATGGCTTCTCCATTTTTACACTCAGTGTAACACATCCCCATTAAGAAAAAAATATTTAGGGCTCCCAGTCTGGGATGTCAGTGTACAATTATCTTTGATCCAATTACCCTTCTTTCTGAAGCCAAACCCAATTATGAGAGATTGAAAAACAGAAAAGGTGAATCAATCTCCCAGGAAAATAAGAATGGCCTATAACTCCAAACAGCAATATATGAAGAAAATACTTTAGTAATTGGACTAGTATGATAGATAACATGGGGTGGATAGCTGTCTATATAGATTTTCTGCAGAATGAAGAGTTCTTCAAATTGGGGGCAAACCCTGAAAGCTTAAACCTTTAACCCCATGCTTAGAACAATGTTTAGGTATGAGGAATAGAAGTACGAGGCTCCCTAAAACCTGGGGAACCATATGGAATGTTAAGGAACTTGGGGCTGAGCAGAGACCCAGGTGTTAGAAGGAGGAAAAAGTGGTGACAAGCATCCCTGAGGCTACTGATCTTGGTCAGCTTGAAGGATGAGTAATGGCTAAATCAAGACACTCACATATACACAAACCCAAAGCATCTTGCTAAATATCTGTCTTTAGTCAGAAAGAAATTTATATCTTTGTTGGTGAGAAAATTGCTGAAGGCAAGAAACTCCCACTGCTTGCTACTCAAAGTGGCTTCTTGCTTAGCTCAAAAAATAATTGGACACCCAGCAAAGATGTTATAAGAAAAATTGGGGATCAAAATTTGGCATTCAAAAGGCAGAGTAAGAACACAATTATGCCTAATGCAAGTAAATAGGAACAGAACAATTTCCAAGAAGTGAAAGAAATTGAAAAAAAAATAACTCTGGAACTAAAAATGATAAAGTAAGTGATACATAGGTTGAAAGAAGATATGACACAACTGAAGATGAGGAGGAAATTGGTTAAATTCTGGGAAAAATAAAAAGCAGCAAAAAATATAAGTAACTGAAAGCAACTGATCAGATCAAATAAGTAGGGATACACAGGACAGAATAACGTAATGAAGTTGGTTACCATTGATTTGCTTACAATATTGCCTCCAAAGGAATAATAGGAAGTTACTCAAGTGTCTGTGTAACATATTAAGAAATGACTAGGTATCAGGTTGAAATAAAACCAAAACCAAAGGACACTTAAAGGAAGAAAGTAACAGTACTAAGGTCAGAAATGAATAGGTTTGGAAAACAGAAACAGATTGTATTTAATGAACACTCTGAAATTAGTTCTTTGTAAAAATTAATAACTTTAACCAAAAAAAATAATGAGAAAAGTACCTCTAATCCTGACAAAATTAGAAGTATACAACAGATACCAGTATTTCCTATGCCCACTATCAGAGAGTTCCTGCTTTTTTAGTAATAGAATCCCAAATTTTAGCTGGGCACATGGCTACCCACAAAGCCTTGTTGTCCATCGTTTTTTTTACAACTGGATTTGGCTGTGTGACCAAATTCTGACTGATAAGATGTAAGCAGAAGTGTCATGTCTCAGCTACTAGTATATATTCTTAAAAGCAGCTGCCCTCCCCTCTGCTCTCACCTCGCTGATCTTTTTCCTCTGCCTTGGACATATCTAGCAAGGAATCTCTAGACCTGTCTCCATGCTTTCCCTCCATCTATGGCTGTTTCTAAATCTTTTTCTTTCCTTATTTCATTCAACGTCAGCTCCAATGTCACCTTCTTAGACCTCCCTTGACCACTGTGTTAGGATCTTCACCCTGACTCTCCTATTCTGTTTTATTTTTATTGCACTTTGTAGTGCCTGAAAATATTTTATCAAAGTAATTGTTGAGTTGTTTTTTCATATAATATGAAGAATGTGTAAACTCCAGAATATCAGGGACTTTGTTGCTATCATTCCCTTCAATAGCTCCATGACCTAACAGGAACCTTGCACAGAACAGGCACTATCTGTTCTTGAATAAATGCATAATATCTGCCCAGCATTGGAGAGGATGGGGCAAAAAGAGAGAAGAATTATGGAACACAAATATTGTGGAACACATTTTTTTCTACACTGAAAGTAGAGCAACATCATTCCATCTGTATGATTCTCTAGTGCTTAATTTTTTAATTTTTTGGAATATTTATCCTAAGTTGTGTATTTTCACAAAGAAGCAATGCTGAAAAAAATCCACCTATCTTGACATAATATAATGCATTTCCCTTTCTATACAATAAAAGCATGTAGAAACAATGTAAAATGGCTTTATACTTATCACATTGATGATAATGGAAACGGATGCTTTTTAAACCATGAAACTGTCTTTGCACTGCTTTGAAATAGCCAATTAACTTACACTCCATTTTGGCTTAAGTGATTTGATAAAACACAGAATCATTCCATCAATCCTTAGTCATGAACCCTTGTTCTCCTAAGGTTAATGCTCCATCCTACTTCATTGAATTGAATGGTTTCATCTGTTTATATATGGAAGCAAAAATATATATTTTAACTAGCATTTTATTTAGTCCTCGTTGTATAAGAAGCAATGAGAACAAGGTTCTTATGAAAATAGAATGGTGTAATAAATAGTTTCATTATGGGATTATTCTGCCCTTTCTTCCTAAAATGGTAAGACAGTGTTCTATGAAAGGAAATCATAGATATAAAATACAGTATTCTCTTCCCATTACTTTATTCCTAATGTTCAGCAAGATTTAATACGCAATATTTTAAAACTTTCAGCCCAAGCTTTGTAAGTCATAGAACACCACAGGGGAGAGATGGCATGAGCATCAATTTCTTTTTCTCTTGGCTATTATAGTGAAGCCCTTCTGTGGCTACAGAAGCAAGTCCCCATTTTTTAATGTTATTTCAGTGTGAACTAGAATTTTCCCTGTTAGTGTGTTTAGCAGAGTCAGTGTGTCAGTGAGTGGAAGTAATGGTCTTAGAGAGAGAAGTTATGCACATGAATTCTATCTCTACAGTCTGTCCTGCTCAGCGGCTGCTGTTCGCATGGTGATTGGACAAGTGCCCAAGGGCATAGGTGCCAGGCAGGGATGCCTTCACCCTGACAGTTTGCACAACACAGCACTGTCATCTCATTAGCAGGCATAAGCATCTTTGCCACAGGCTGATTAATACAGGTGCACCTGCTCTCGCCATGTCATCCTAAGGATTAGAGTTGGACTTATTTGTATTCCTCCAGGCTGCTAGCCATTTAATTTCATGACATCATTGGACAACAAAGTCATCTCAAGAGGTCATCTGGTTCAGGCTCCTGCTTCCAGGCATACCAATAGTTAACTACTGATGGTGAATGGTTTTCTGTTATGTTTAAAAATAGCTAGTGGGTTGGTAATTCTACAATTTGTAGTCAGCTTCAGTGTTTAATCAGTCTTGTAATTGTGGTGGCCTGGGATGACTGGTAAAGGAAATTACATCCTTTTTTGTTTGTTTTGTTTCTTGTGGGGTTTTTTTGTTTGTATTTTTCTTGTTACTATTTATTTATTTATTTATTTATCATTGTTTTAGTTAGAAGACAGAAAAGCTGCTTTTCAGGAGTTGCTAGTCTGTCTACCTCCATCCTAGAGGCACCCAACCACACACAGTTTTGGAGGATCTCCCAGGATCCAGAAGATTTTGAGAGAGCAAGAGAGAGTGAGCAGAGGGAGCGTGAGACAGAGAATCTTAAGCAGGTTGACACCCAGCGCAGAGCCCTAGAGGGGGCTTGATCTCATGAACTGTGAGATCGTGATCTGAGCCAAAATCAAGAGGTGGATGCTTAATTGACTGAGCCACCCAGGTGCCCCCTCAAGAAGAAGAATTTGAGTGATCCTTTTACTTGTGTAAATATAAAGCACCAGTTGTCCTTGGACCTTTACATATTGCCCTTGTTGCTTGGTGGCAAAAAAACTGTGTGTAGGGAATGGAGAAGCCACTTGCTGAAAAGGGAACCACATGCTTCCTCACTTCACTTTTATTTTTTGTAGTAGTAGCAATAACTGGAACATTCCTGATAGATTGAGATCTTCCCAAGTAAGGTCAGATGGCAAAAATAAATAGCCCCTCCACACTACATGGTAGAATTTCTACATGGTAGAAATTACCATGGGCAGAGAGAGAGAGCTTATGGGCTGAGTTGTGTGTGCCCCTCTCAAATTCATATGTTGAAGTCCAAACCCTCAGTACCTTAGAGCATGGCCCTATTTGGAGATAGGGTGTTTAAAAAGGTAATTAAGTCAGAACTAGGTCCATTAGGTTAGGAACTAATCCAATGTGATTGGTCTCCTTATAAGAAGAGGAAGTTTGCGTACAGATAGAAAAGGTCAAGTGAAGGCATGAGGAGAAGGCAGCCTTATGCAAGCCAAGGAGCAAGGCCTCCAGGGAAGCCAAACCTGTCAACTCCTTGATCTTGGGTGTGAGAAAATACATTTATGCTATTTAAGCCACCCAGTCTGGGTAGTTCATTATGGCAGCTGTAGCAAACTAATACAGAGCTTGAATAATGGTCTGGAGTCAATGCAACTAGCCAGGCCGGACATAGCACTATTTGGTGACATGTCGTACAGCTGACCCTAGTGAGGTCCTCGGACTCCGTCACATTCAGCACAGTGAGTATCTTTGGAAGGAGTCACTGTGCTTGAGAGTGAAAGTAAGGGTCTACCTTAGCTGTAGGTAGCCAAAACTGAGCATCATATTGGGGAGTTTACTCTCCCTTTGCTACCGTATCGAGAGGAACTATTTCCAGACCAGCACTGAAGGTGTGGCTCTGCTTCTGAGGTAATGTGCCAGCAGGGAGGACTGTCTGCCTTAATAGTGTCAGGCAGGTGCAAGCAGCGTGATGTTCTCCAGTTTTCTTCCACCTCAACACTCACTGAGCATGTACTTCCCACCCGATGATGCTATTCTAAGCACCATGTGTACTAACTCATTTCACGTTCATAAGCGAAGTAGGAATTCCAGAGTGTTTCAGATGAAGAAATTGGACACAGAGAGCACACTCAAATTGGGATAATTTGAGTTTATTCATTTGGGATTTTTTTACTCTTTTTTTTTCATTTCCTGTTAGTTTAATTTTGTTTGCTTTAAAGTATTTGCAAAATGTGAAAGGAGAGTAGGGGAATCACAAAGAATAGTGCAGTATCCTGGCCCTAGAATAACTGAAGAGGGGCTCTTACCGGAGAGAAGCCCAGGGAGAGGAGGTGTCTTGAGAGTGATTTCAGCAGAGCCAGTCAGCTAAGGCAAACCCTACTGTAGGGAGCTAGAAGAATAAATACCTGGACCTTACTTCCTATCTTCTGCAATCCTGCAGTCCCTACTGGCTGAACCCAGTGTCAACCCAGAGCACACATTTGCATGAAGATCAATTTCTCAGGGTAAAAAGGAGTGGATGGAGATTGGAACTGGAGGGGCAAATAGAAAAGTTAAAACAGCTGCCCAGGGTCAGTCTGCTAAGAGGAGAAAGATGGAATTTGAACCCAGCAGTTAGGTTTTGAGGAGCCACGTTCTGATTTTGTCACCAGTTGCTTAAATCCAAGAGGGGCCATCTCCTGCAGACAACGTGACGCTCTGGTTCCAACACAGAATGCTCTTGGGGTCTCTGTGGCACCCTGATAGTCATGCTATTGGCTGGAAGTCAAGCTGTAATCAGGTTTTCCCAGTACCATAAAAGCTCTGGGAATTCTGAGTTGTAGAATGTGAGATCCATCTCATGATAGGCCTGATGGATACAGTCTGTTTTGTATCTGATAAAAATAACACATTATGTATTCATAATGTGTAATTATTTATGTGAAGTCTAAGAACAGACAAACCAAATCTGTAGATTTGAAAATGATTGCCTTTGGGGGCACTGGGTGGTAAAAAGCATAAAGGAAACTTCTGGAAAGAGGGGTTCCTTTTGTCATCAGCCAGCCTCTCACTTCCTCTTGTTCAGGTTGGTTTTGCTTTGATGGATGCTCTGAACTGACTGCTCTGAATTGACCAATGCTAGCCACTTGGTAAAGGTTTTTGTATTTGAAGTCACTTTCATAGCTGACTTTTTACTTTTCACTTGGCTTTGAATACCATGGCCTCTTCTGTCACATTTGCCCAGTAATTAATTTTACTCTGTGCATCATTCTGATATTTATTACCTTACAATTTGTTTAGTCTAATGGCTGCGAAATAGTAATATTTGCACTGTGGTATGTTATGGTACTCAATTATTTTCTTATCAGGATCTTATGATTGAGGGCTGTGCTTGGAGCTTGAGAAACAACTGAATAGGAATAGCAGCTGTAAACATATGTAATTAATTTGAACACTAAAATGATAAAAACAGTAATCATCTTCCAGCAAGCCGTTCATTATGTTCTCTTCCGTGTATATGGCATTGTTCTAAGACAGGGATATGGCTCTGGCCCGCTCAGCTTTATTTCCCTGTCTGTGAAAGGGAGAGCTTTAGTGAGAGAAATGTCAGTTTTACCTACCGTCCTCGAAGGAAGCAGTGTGGTAGTGGAGAACGGATTCCGATAAATCCATTTTTCAAATCCTTGTTCAGCAACCTTCTGACAATATAACCTTAGGCAAGATCCTCAGCTTCTCTGAAACTCTATTCAATAGTAAAATGTCCATATTAATGCCTATGTGTGGCTGTTGTGAGAATTGAGATAATATATGTCAAATGCTTACAGGTAGAGCGCCCCCCAACTTGGCACTTATTACTTGAAGATTCTATTGCTGGATGCAAGTTAGTGTCATGTATTTCATATCATTGATGATTCTCACTTGAAACTTAGCTTCTGAACTCTCAAGTCAGGGATGCTATCTTATTGTTTTTTTATACCGTAGGTTGCTATTCCTTGGGCGCTATTTGTAGCTCTCTGCGCCCAAGCTAAAGAAAAGAGGAACGGTCATCGGATAATGCACAGCAGTGGCTCACAATTTTCCACACTGGGAACCAAAGAATGCAGGAGAGATTTCTTTCTTAGACACACACACGTATCAATAGTGTTCTCCAAGGAGACCAAGATACTTTGCCAAATATGATTTTGTGGTACAATAAAAAGGCTTATTTAAGGGTAATTCTGTTTAACTCTGTGAGGTTCATGTGAAGCAATTAAAACCGTATTTAGAAGGTAAAGAATATGTATCCAACCCTCTTTATATTTTATCCCTCATGTTAAAAGGGAAGCTGAAATACCAGAAATCATTTATCCGATAAGCTCTGAAGAACCCAAGTATGTCAGGCAGTGTGACTAGTTGCTAAAAAACAATAACAAAAATCCAGTGTCCTCATGAATTTGACATTGGATATCCTTGGGTATATGACATGAGATGTATGTGTCAAACAGGGCTCTTAAATGCAAGCAGCAAAATCCAACTTTTTAAAAAAATTTTTATTTATTTACTTTGAGAGAGAGAGAGAAAGAACTCACAAGCAGAACAGATAGAGAAGGAGAGGAGATTCTCCCAGGAGAATCCACGTGGGGCTTGTACTCGCTAATGAACCATGAGATCATGGCCTGAGCCAAAATCGAGAGTCAGACGCCTAATGGACTGAGCCACCCACATGCCACAGGAAACCAGCTTTTAAAGAGGAAAGGAATCTTCTTAAAGGATGTTATGGAGCTCTTAGAAACCTTGGTGGAACTGAAGAACCAGAATAGAGATGAAATATTTGGAAATAATGCCTCAAGCACTACACAGGTGGCCTGGTGTGAAATAGGACTGGATATTTCCCTTAACACTTTGTTCTTGTCATCAAGGAACCACCCCTCTTTCTGTCCCAACATGGGAGAAGCTCCCACTACCAGAGAGAACTTGTTCATGTATGAGCTTCTATGCCAAAGTGTGTGCCTCTGATTTGTGGATTCTGAGTCACTTGGCAGGGCTACTTGGGAAAGTGGTCTTCTAAAGTTTTGGGGTTCACTCTGAGATGCCACCTCACACCTATCAGAATGGCAAGAATTAACAACTCAGACAATAAAAGATGTTGGCAAGGATGCGGAGAAAGAGGAACCCTTTTTCATTGCTGGGGGGAATGCAGCCCGGTGTAGCCACTCTGGAAAACAGTATGGAGGTTCCTTCCTCAAAAAACTAAAAATAGAACTACCCTACGACCCAGCAATTGCACTACTAGGCATTTATCCACGGGATACAGGTGTGCTGTTTCAAAGGGACACATGCACCTCAATGTTTATATTTTATAGCAGCACTACCAACAAGAGCCAAAGTATGGGAAGAGCCCAAATGTCCATCAACTGATGAATGGATAAAGAAGATGTGGTGTGTATGTATGAATGTATGTATATGTATGTATATATATATATACACACACACACACACACACACACACACACACACACACACACACTGGAGTATTACTCAGCCTTCAAAAAGAGTGAAATTTTGCTGTTTGCAACAACGTGGATGGAACTGGAGTGTATTATGCTAAGTCAAATTAGTCAGTTAGAGAAAGACAAATATCATATAATGTCACTCATGAGGAATTTACGATACAAAACAGATGAACATAAGGGAAGGGAAGCAAAAATATATATATAAAAACAGGGAAGGGGACAAACCATAAGAGACTCTTAAATACAGAGAACAAACAGTGTTGCTGGAGGGGCTCTGGGTGGGCGGATGGGCTAAACGGTTGATGGCCATTAAGGAGGGCACTTGCTGGGATGAGCACTGGGTATTATTTGCAGGGGACGAATCACTGGATTTCACTTCTGAAATCATTACTGCACTCTATGGTAACTAATTTGGATATAAATGTATATGAGTAAGTAAATAAGTAAAGTTTTGGGGTTCTGTGATCATGGCTGCCACCATTAGGTTTCATAAAAAGAGGAGCTCCTCAAACATTAAAATGAATAGATGACTTCATAATTCAGGTCGTCTACATTAATGACAGATATCCACTACATTCTGTAAATGATACATAATAAAAAGCAAAAACTCTGTGAGTGGCACATGGGGGCCACCATGCAGTGGTTTCTATAAATGTAGGATTTCAGCTTAAAGTTCTTCTAAGAGGCTTTCATGACCACCGTACCTAGAGAAGATCTGTCCTCATTCTTTCTAGCAGCACCCTGTTTATTTTCTCCATACCATAAATTGCAATCCAGTATTTTGTTTATAGGTTCATGTGTTTTCAGGTATCTTCTCAATTAGGATGCACACTCCCTGAGTTTAACTTGCTTGCCTTTTTCTGTTGAATCTCCACTAGGTTTTCTGCTACATAGCAGTTTCCCTAGTGAGATTTCCACTACAAATCCCCACAAAACAGATGAGATCACGGTTCAGCAAAATACCCATAAAAAGAATGGTTTCCTGACCTATAAAACTGCCGCTTATGCTATCAAACCAAAGAAAGAAAATATAAATTGCAATTGTTACAGAAAGTGTAAAAAAAAAAGTCCTGATGACATCAGGGACTCAGATCCTTTCTATGTATAATCTTTGCCTATTGTAATATCAGTATATTTTATTTATTTTTAAAGTTTATTTTCGAGAGGGAGTGCACGGGGGAGTGGCAGAGAGTGAGCAGGGGAGAGAGAGAGAATCCCAAGCAGGCTCCACTCTGTTAGTGTATAGCCTGACGTGGAGCTCGAACTCATGCACCATGAGATCAAACCGAAATCACGAGACAGACACTCAGGGGCGCCTGGGTGGCTCAGTTGGTTTAGCTTCCAACTTCGGCTCAGGTCACAATCTCGCAGTTGAGGAGTTGGAGACCCGTGTCGGGCTCTGTGCTGACAGATCAGAGCCTGGAGCCTGTTTTGGATTCCATGTCTCCCTCTCTCGCCGCCCCTCCTGCGCTCATGCTCTGTCTCTGTCTGTCTCAAAAATAAATATAAACATTAAAAAAAATAAGAGACACTTAAGGGACTGAACCACCCAGGTGCCCCACAGTATTAGTATATTTTAACAGGTTCCCATGAATAACAAGGATGGCATGCTTCATGTTCACATTCAGGAGAGAGAGAGCAAAGAATACATTGCTTCCAATCCTTCCCTTTATCTGGAGGACCTCACTTTCAGTAGGTGCTCACTTTCCCAGGGAGCCTGGGAAGGACCATGTGAGGGTTGACCTGTCTGTATTATTGAGCCTGTCACTGAAGAGTGAGACTGCATGGTTATGATCCTGGTGCAGGGGATTGCCTAGACCCCAAAACAAAATCAGAAAAGGCTAAAGGAGAAGTGGGGGCTAGGAAGAAAGCCAGTAGTATTTCCTACGTTGTTAGCTGTTGCACCCTTTGAACCACTGGGTAAAGTTAAAGATAACCTAGTTTAAGGATTTAATTTGATTGGTCCTGCCAGCACGCATGTCATTTGAATAGATACTGTGAGCGTGGTAACTTAATGTCTTGAACTCTGGAATCCTGTTGCTAATTTCACTCGCTCTCAGTTTATGTTCACTGTACAATTCAGTGACTAGGATTAGGTGTTCCAAGTGGTATGATTGCTCAAAGAGCATGTGCTGGCCAGAGGATGAAAGTGTGTGATCCTATCAGCAACTGTAGTTATTAGTGTAATGAGTGAATTAACATTTTGGCTTTAGACATTAGTCTCTTGGTTTTGTTTTGTTTTTAATGTGAGTCGGTATCCCTAAGTCTGAATATGTGAAAGACCCTGAAAAAATGTAGCTTCTGAGGCTGCAAGAGTGAGGGCTGTATTAGTTTGCTAGGGCTGCAGTAACAAAGCATCACAGACCGGATGGTTTAAAAATAGGAATTTATTGTCTCACAGTTCTGGATGCTAGAAGTCTGGAATCAGAGTGTAGGCCAGTTGGTTCATCCTGAGGGCCTTGTGACCAGCATCTGTTCCAGACTTCTGTCCTTGGCATGCAGATAATTTTCTTCTTGAACTTTTTTCACATTATTTTCCCTTTATGCATTTCTGTCTCTGTGTTCCAATTTACCCTCATAAGTACATCCCTCATACTGCATTAGGGCCCACTCTAATGACCTCATCTGTACTTAATTACGTCTTTAAAAACCCTGTTTCCAAGTAAGGTCACATTCTGAGCTACTGGGGATGAAAACTTCAAACCATGATTGGAGGGTGGGGCGGGCACAGTTCAATCCATAACAAAGACTATACCCGGGATGTGGCCATTGCCTATCAGGGAGGCTTTTTTTTTAGGCCATTAGTCTGAGATGGCTTTCATTCCACCTCCCACAATTGGCCAGAGTAGAAATACAGACAGATTGTTGTGGGCACCCAAAAGAATGAGCAGTACTTTTAGGTAAAAGGAAGCCATTGGGAAGAAGGCACCATTTGTGTTTGGCCTGGAAGGTAGGTCAGACTGAGCTTCACAGAGATGATGGAGCTATTTAGAAATGACTGTTAAAAGAGAGAAAAGCAGAGGAAGCAGGAAGCTGTTGCACTAGTTCTGATAAACTGTGGTAAGTTTTGGTTGAGGGGTCGTCCAGGCATAGAAAGAAAAGGATGTGTGGAGAGAGCCTCTGCCACAGAGACGCACGGGGCCTGGAGACATACGGGTAAGGAGAGAA
Source organism: Acinonyx jubatus (assembly GCF_027475565.1). NCBI lineage: Eukaryota > Metazoa > Chordata > Mammalia > Carnivora > Felidae > Acinonyx > Acinonyx jubatus. Next base: position 102,357,709 of record NC_069380.1, on the reverse strand, counting down.
AGGTAGCGACACATTTGGGAAGAGGTGTTTTCCTTTCAGAGTTCCCTTTCGTCTCCCCCCTTCAAATACGCATGATATTATGAACTGCTCCGTCATCCTTTGACAGGCCCTGTGACTGTATTTGTTAGTAGTACGGATAATGAAATGGGCAAAAGAGAGAAAGTAGAAAGCTGTCTCTAGTGCTCAGAACACACATGCATAGGAAAGGAAAATATGTTTATGTCTGAAATATTTAAGCCAGACAGCTAGGTCTTTAGTTTCGTGTGTTGTACGTTTGAAACATAAGCCAGAGACTGAGATGGCACGCAGAGAAAATTTAGAGTGCACATAAGAACCATCTGTTAAGGGAAGGAAATCAAAGAGAAGAGATAGTAGGTGGGAAGCACTCAATAGGCATATTATGGAATAAGACCCTGAGCCTGGGTGGAAGGACTCCTGTCTGGGGCCAGCAGTCCAAGCGTCTGGCTGTCTTACCACTTCCATGAACCTCCTAAATAATGAAGAAGTTCTTTGTGTGAAGTCATCTTTGAATTGTGAGCCCGAAGTTTCTTGGACATAACCCTCTTCCAAAAGGGCCTTCTTCCTTGACTAGCATTAAGCAAGCCAGCAGAAAACCAACAGATACCATTTTGCTTCTTGAATACTCATACTGTTTTCATCTCTTTGAGTCTGAGGGGTGGAAAGAGGAGGGAGGAGCAGTAACACCCCTTAGAAAGCTGCCATTCTTAGTCTTTATTTACTTTTTGTTTAATCCATGTCTGACATGTGGGGTAAAAATAAACTACTGAGAAATGTTAGAAAACTTTGGTGAATTGAAGTTCAGTCTTTAAGCTTGGGTGCCTGTCGGGACAACTTCAGTGCCTATTAAGGGAAATGTACATATTTGCTTTGATATGGAGGGAATAGGTGAAACACAGCGTGGTATAGATAAAGGATGGTTGAATTCAGTATGTGAAACCGGGATGGGATCATGTCGGCCACTTACCGTCCCCACGAGTTTGAGGATACCACCCAGCCACCAGAGTCAGTTTCAGCATCTGTAGCATGAAATGTGGGACCAGGCAGATGGTTTTTAAACTCTCTCTCTCTCTCTCTCTTTTTTTTTTTTTGACAGAAAATGAATTTATCAAATACACTCCTACTTAAATTCCAGTATAGGTTCTGGTTGGGTGGGATAAGGAAATTAAGGACTTTAAGCCCCAAAGATTTTGACTTCTTTTTATTCCCACAGCAATCCTTCATGTGTTTTCTCGGAACCAGTTAGATTATCCCTAATAGATTAACTAGTTCTGTATTGACATCAGTCCTAATAAGCCATGCCGACTCAGCAGTTCCCTTTGGAAAGCACTTGGAGAATTTTGGTGGTGATGGTGGTGGATAGAAGTGACTCACAGTACAGATGGAAATGATTGCACATTGTCCTAGAATATGATACATGGCAGTGTGCACATTAGTGTAGGTAGTGCGATCAGATCGTGACTAGAACCTGGTGATGGTCTGCAGACCTAAGAGCTCTGCTAAATCACCCTTGTCTGTCCATGTTGCTCTCAGAGAAGGAAGCGTGTGGTGGTCTTACTGCTTCCATATCCAGATTTCCTCATGAGGAATTTCTACTGAATAAAATTCATCCCCTTTGAACAGTGTTCATTTCTGACCGATACCCCGTGTGTTAATGTGTTATTTTGTGCAACAAGTCACTGTTTTTTGATAATGTTACATGCAAATTTATCTTAATGGTGCCTTTGATGACCTCCTTTCTGATATATCCTGTGTTAATGTGTAAGGTAACTGTCAGAAGGCAGATTTATTAAATTTATAATAATATCTATGTATTTTTTTTCAACTCCTACATGATAGACACATTGGATACACCATGTCAGTCTTCACAATCAGGTGGCAAATGTAGGCCTGTATCTTAATTACTTTTTCGTGGCAAGAAACAGTTGGAGAGGTTAGTTAACTTGCTCGAGATTTCAAAGTTGCGAAAGGGCAGGGCTTGGTGATTCTATCATATCCTGTGTCCTCTCCATTCCTGAGGGCCAGGGGTGAATATTCCTGGAGTGGGGACAGAACAGTGAATAGGACCCTCCACTGTGTCTCCACATACTGGCATCCATGTTCTTACTTAAATGTCAGGCATATTCTATGCCAGTCCTCCCCAAATTCACTGTTTCTGTCTTCACAGACTCTAGATTTTACTTATATGAAGATACCCAAATGCACTTAGATATTATTTTTCCCTCTTGTTTAGATTCTTACTCCCTCTGTGACCAAAGCTGTTTACAAGATGCAGGTATTTATGTAGCTATCATTTATAGAGTCGTTGATTATTTAATACATGTGTCCCCAGGCTACTCCTCAGGAATCCAGCTTGCTTGGGCCTAGAAAACAGGACTACAAGACAGTGACATTGATTATAGAGGGGGAAAAAAACCCACATTTTTTCTTCATTTACCCTGGAAAGTGTGTTCTTAATGCCATCCGAATAAATATTTTTTTTAAAGTTTTTATTTATTTTGAGAGAAAGAGCGCAAGCAGGGGAGGGACAGAGAGAGAGGGACAGAGAAGGAATCCCAAGCAGGCTCCATACCACCAGTGCGGAGCCCGACGCAGGGCTCGAACTCATGAACTGTGAGATCATGACCGGAGCCGAAACCAAGAGCTGGACGCTTAACCAAATGAGCCACCCAGGCACCCCTGAATAAATATTTTTTAACTAAAATTATGGACCTAGCATCTCTCTATAGCTACTTTTCACATGGTTGCCTCAGCAATTTTTCAAAAATCCTGTTAAATTCTTTCTTTCGTATATGTTTAATTGAATACCAGGTATTCGTATGTAGTTTTTAGTACGTGTATATCCATTGGTTGTGTTCAGACAATGAAATGATGTGTTCATTTACTCTTAAAGGAGATGTGTACAATTTAGCATGAAAAGGAACTCTGTTTTAACCTCAAGTTCCAGTCACCTTCTGCAATCTAGATAAATGGCTTTAAAGAGACTGTAAGTCTTCTTGCACGTCAAGATTTTTGTTTACAAAACACAGTCCTAATGAGGTTAATATAGATGAATTTGGAACAAATGGAGTGAGTAACTTTGAAATATGCAGCTTCAAATGTAATGGAAGAGGTGTTTGCTAAAATATGTTTCAGATTTCAGTGAATTCCACATATTTAGATAATATTCTAGTGGTAAATACTCCAGTCTCTCATACATTCTCATCTAAGTTGAAATTTTTGATCCAACATGTATAATAAATGTGCCTTTTTGTGTTCTTAAAGTATGTTATAATATTCTTTGTTATGTTCTATGACCAAGTCATATTTGAAGTAAAGGAAAAAAAAAGGCTAAATAAATAAAATGTATCTTAATTCCCTCTGCATGTATAATGTGAATTTCATTGTTGCAATGAGAACCCACACTATTTATAGTGAGCTTGATGCTTAGGTTTGACAGGCAGCCATCTGGGGCACTGCAAGAGGCCATTTTGAAAATGCAAACCTTCAATAAGATCAAAGTGTATCCAGAAGTATTAAATTATACCCAGATACAAAAATCTGTGTGCTCATTCTTTTATGTGAAATTTAACATTGATACATGCTCTATAAGTTTTCTTCCATGCATATACACAAAATCCGTGCCACTGAAATGCTGAGAGATGGCAGGGATAAAAAAAAAAAAAAGAATCTAAACTCGGATCACATGTCCTTTCCGGGATCTAACTGTGGCATTCATCTGACATAATAGAGTCTCAGAAACACAGTGCGCCTTCACTCTGCGGGGGTTACAAAGCTGTTCAGTGTAGGAAATCAGCACGTGAATATCTCTTCCCCTTGCTAGAAAATGAAAAACACCTGACACTTGAGAACTGTTAGTACATGATTTGAATGCCATTAGGGGCTGCTCCTACACATTTCATATTACAGCTGTGGAGTGTGTAACCCATGAATAGCACTTGTGTTATGTTTGCTTTAGAAAACTGTGTTGATCCCTCCAGGCGCTCTATTTGCAAGTACTCCCACGTGAGGCATAGAGCAGGGGGGGACTGAAGCAAACTGATCTGTCTTACAGAGAGACTGTTCTGTAAGGAAATATTTTTAGAGGCTGGAGTCATGGATAGCATGCCTCCCATTCCGGTTGTAACTTTGGAAAGACGATGGCCAAGGAGATCTTTTATTGACATAACAAAACCGGTTCGTTGGATATGCAGGGCTCAAGTTATATGCAACCATCTCTACACAGCTCAGAGTTTTAATAAAGTTTGACCCCACCTCTTTGGGTTTCGTGTGTGGAAGGAGGGTTATAACATGAATGTTTTTCTTTGGAAGAGATTGCTCTTGAGAATTTTTTGAACTACTCAAGTTGTGAAAATGAGATCAGGGATAATCTTTCAATATGTTATATGAGGTTTGTATTTCTCCTGTGTTTCTTTCAGGATGGCCTTATTTTAACATTATAGGATTGCAGTAAATTTTCTTAATTTTTCTTTATATATAGTTCAGTCTAGACCAAAGTGATAGATTTTAGGAATATGTAAGCTGACGACTAAGCTTGCTTTTGAATTAATGAGTGCATCTTGAAAATGATAGCTTGGTTTCAGCTGTAATTTTCTGTTTAGATCACAAATTTTATATCTTAGCTCTTGTGATAAAGCCCCTTGGGTTATTTTAGCACTTTATGTTTTTGATTGTAGGTGGCTGTCAGTATTATGCAGGTGTCTCTGTAAAGGAGCTGGGCTTGGAATATGGTTGGATGTGAAAAGGAAATGTCAGTTACTGAGCAGAGGCTGTGTGATGACGATTTACATACTTGACTGCGTTTAATGCTCACACACAAGCTCATAGACACTCCACAAGGTAGATAATATTATATTCATTTTCACAGATGTGGACAGTTTCTGAAATTACCAACCTAGTGAATAGCAAAGATGAAAGGCAAAGTCAAGTTGTTCTAATTCTAAAGTACATGCTCTAAAACATTATCCTTTATTGCCTTCTACAAATCATTGTGAAACTTTCTCAGAATTCACCTCTTTAAAAGATCTTTTCCGGTGCCTGGGTGGCTCAGTCAGTAAGCGTCCGACTTCAGCTCAGGTCATGTTATCACGGTTCGTGGTTCGAGCCCCGCGTTGGGCTCTGTGCTGACAGCTCAGAGCCTGGAGCCTGCTTCCGATTCTGTGTCTCCCTCTTTCTCTGCCCCTCCCCTGCTCACATTCTGTTTCTCTCTCTCAAAAATAAACAAACATTAAAAAAATAAATAAAAGATCTTTTCAAGTCTTGACATGGCTCTTGCTTATTGAACAGATTTGTCTTCCTCTTTGCCTTCTTAGCAAATATCTAAAGAACAGTTTCATGAACTTGATAGAATTCTATTCCTGCGTGTAGTGATTTGTAAGGTTGAATGTTCTTAGCTTCACCTGGAAAGCTTTCAAAAAATACCAGTGGCTGATTGTACGTGACACCATTTTCATCAGAATCTCTGGAAGCTGAGCCAGGACATGGGCATTTTTGAAGATTTTCATGGTGATTCTACAATATGGCCAGGTTTCAAAACTTGTGCTATGTATTGACATAAAATGCATAAGTCCTAGTTTTCCACATTTCTTTCTCAACTGTAGTAAAAAATTGTAAAGATTTTCTATCTTCTTGGAAAAGCAAACTGGTGGTATCTTTGTGTATTTCCACATGGGCTTCTCAGCCCACCACTTCCCCTAATTGATATGCTTAGAGGGTGTGTTAGATCTGTCTGCATCTGTTTCCCCAGCTAAGAAACGTGGGGTAGAACTAGCAACATGGAAGGCAGTGGGGATTTTTAAAAATCGAAGTTGATACCACTTGGTCTTAAAATATTTTCTCTCTTCTTCCCAACAATTTAAAGGACTTGTCATTCAGAGAACTCTGCCTGACTGCCCCTAGTGTCTGTAATCACTTTCATTAGAGGTGGGGCTTAGGTTTGTATCTGTGCAATGACCACTTATTTGATATCTGTTTCTGCAGCAACATCCTGGTACTGAATTCCTTCCAACCATTGTTACCTTTATTTGCAATTGAGTTAGTTGATGAATGCCTAGGCTCTCCCGGTTGGCTCATGCCTTTAAGCCCAACTCCGTGAGGTATGTTTATATAGATCTAGATTTTTCAGGTGGGAGTTGGCAAACTTCCTTTTCTCTGTTATTGGCAAAGATGAGGAATAATAGCACATTTGCCTTTTTTGGTAAGAATGTTTACTGGCAAAACATCACCCCCATCACTGAAAATGGCAACATCAAGTGTCACATGTATCTAGAAAACTGAAGTCTCTCTCAAGAGGCAATGCTATGAAATCAGGATAGATTTTACCTGAAACGAAGCCTGTTGTTCTCAAGAAAAATATTTTGGGGGATCCATGTGACATCACATTTTCACGCCAAATGAATTATCTTTGGGAGTTGGTGAAGGTGAAGGGAGTACCCTCCTCTTTGGTAACTGAGATACAGCTAAGATTTATAAGCTGTGTATAACGTCTGGTTGCCTCTCCTGATCTACTTACTACTATTTTTCCACTCTGTATTTTGCTCTGGAAGGCTGAACTACACAGACTATAAAAGCCTGCTTCCTTGTACTCTGGCTGTAAGTTGGCCAATGGGATTATTGACTGGTGATTGGTTTGGGATGAAAATAAATTAAGGATATTCATCTAATTTCCTCTTTATGGAGTCTGTAGAAATTGTAAGCATTTCTTTACTAAGGTCTGTGGTTTTTATAAGGTGCAACTCTTTATACAGCTGTTCTCCCTAATTTAGCTGTTCGTTCCTCTTGTCCATTCATGCCTAAGGGGGTTAAATGACTTCCCTTTATTGCTTGCCCCAAGGATCTACACTATTCTTTGTTTTCTCCCAAACCTACCTACATCTTTTGGTAAAACTGTCAGTTTGAGTGTGCCATCTCTAAGAGATAATTGTAGGAAGAACATGGAGCTCCAATTGTAGAAGCAATCCGAAGTATGATAGCATTATTAAACTTAGATGTGCCTGACAATTTTCCTGGGAAGCACTCGTCTTAAACTCTAAGTAGAAATGTTGGTTACTTCTTGAGGCTATTTTTCTGGCTTTGTATTTCTTCCTTCCCTGTCTCTCCTTCCTTTCTTTCCTTCCTTCCATCCTTCCATCCTTCTTCCCTGCCACCTACTTTAATTTGCTATTTTGCTCAGAAAAATTTGATAACCACAGTTAGTTTTAACCCAGAATTATAAATTTAGGGAAGGAAAAAATATATAGCATTTTTAGGGTCATAACATATTGATAAATCATTGGGTTTTTTTCCAAAGAATGGTTATAAAATATTTACTATAATAGTTAAAATATTTAAGTCTGATCATATAGCAGTCATTAATTTTGATTGGCACCAAAATTAATCCATCAGCTTTGCAGGCATATAGTAAGATTGTACTTCTTGACTCTCATGTGATTGGAAGAAGTAATGTGACTGATAATTATTTATGGTCAATAATTTGTGAGTGGAATTGATGATGTCACTTTGGGGCTGGCTCATTTACTGTCAGTGGGGGATCCTTCAGAGTTCTCTCCATTTACAACAATAGTCAGAAATTTGCATGTAGTGCATGATCCATCAACTCAAGTCCCAGAATAAAGATGACCCGGAATGGAGTTTTGAACAACTTTGATTACATGTAGTGGGGGTGAGAATTTTTTTTGTTTCAAGCTCTCCTAAGTATATGCTGTATTAACCAGCTCAGGCTGCTATAACAAAATACTCGAGACTGGATGGCTTAAACAACAGATATTTTCTTTTTTGTAGTTCTGGAGGCTGGAAATCCAGGTGCTGGCAGCTTAACTTCCTAGTGAAAACTGTCTTCCAGGCTTGTAGGTGGCCACCTGTCCTCCCAGTGGTTGGAAGAGAGAGAGCTCTCGTCTCTCTTCCTCTTCTTACAAGAAGAGGTCTCTAGCATGGGGATCTACTCTCATGACTTCATCTAAACCTAACTATTTCCCAAAGGCCCCACCTCCAAATACCATTACATTGGGGGTTAGGGCTTCAACATGTGAATTTGAGAAGAGAGGATACAAACATTCAGTCCATACCACGTACTAAGATATCCCTTATTCACATTCAGATTAGATTATCCCTAATAATGGAATTAATTTTATTGATTTGTATCTTCATATGCTTTTTTTAATAGAATGAAAAAAGGGTAAAGTTATGGCCACTGAGATAGAGGAATTATATGCAGAATATGTTGCAGAAATCGCTGCCAAATTGGTGACAGAAAGAATGCTGAGAATTAGAAAACATGAGGATACTTTGTGCTTAAGTCCACACTACATTCTGGTATTGGGACAGAAAAGCTGGGCACATAATATATGCTGAACTGTGGCAAACCTTTTAGTAATGTTTAAGAGACACAGAAATCCTGTAAGAACAGTCACGAAAAGTATCTCTGGAGCACCTTCTGTGTGCTAGGCCTTTTACTAGATGCTGAGGGGATAGCAGTAAGGAAAATAAACAAGGTCCCTGCACTCAGAGAACTCACCTGGGAACATGAAGGAAAGGCAGCAAGCAGTGACACCAAAGAATGGTTAAGGGCTGGAGGAAAAGGAAGGAGCAGATGCCCTGGGAGCGGATAGAGAGGGTGTCTAATCTTGACTGGTGGCATCAATGAAGGATTCCTGAATGAGTGTCTAGGCTGAGAAATGAGTCACAAGAGTTAGCCAAGTACAGAGAAGGAAGAGTTTTCCAGACCTAAGTTGAGGGTCTATATGTGGAGAGAGGCAGACATTTCTTAGGAAGTAGAAAAAGTATAGCAAGGCTCTTTTAGCCATACTACAGGCAACTGCCTGTGGCATTGGGGAATTGGTCTAGAAGTGCAGGGGAGTTGACTCACTGCAGGAAAACTTTATCAAATGGGAAACAGGAAAGAGGTGAATAGATCAATTCCCTTTCTATTGCTCCCTCTAAAACAGATGATGATGATGATGATGATGATGATGATGATGATGATAAACATGGTAATGTTTCTTGAGAGCCTAGTATGTATTAGGTACCATTCAAAGCACTTTAAACTTACCACCACATTTAATCCTCAGAACACCTCAAAATCCTAATGTACACACAGAGAATTTGAGTAGTTTGCCCAATGTGGCATTTTTATTATGTGACAGAGCCAGGCTTTGAGCCGAGATCTGTTGAAAGCGGAGCTTGCCCTATTCAGTCAGTTGGAGGTTGGGCTTACTGCTAGAAAGGGAGAGTCTAAATGGGTTGGTGACTACCTGTTAAAAATAGCACTTAAGAAACCAGATGGAAATTGCCCAGCACCATTACAGTTTGTAACTAGGTGATAGATTTGGTCTTGTGATCCCCCCCTCCTCCCTATGTTCTTGAGTATAGGGTTGCAGTTTCAATGGTGCCTTAAAGTGTATGCAGTAAAACACAGCTGGTAACTGACTTTAACTGTAATTATTGGCCTCTTACCAGTATTTAAAGATGCATTGCATGGATCAGTGCTTTGAACTTTGCTTTTTAGTTTTTATCAACAGTGTACCATTACTTTCCTATGGACCTTTTCTTCACCTTTATTTAGATCTTGCACTGGTCTATAATTACATGAAACCAAAAATTCTCTATGGATTGATTTCCATAAATTACAAATATGTCATGCGTTATGTTACTAGACAAAAGGTCAGCAAACCAATTTGTTACACCAATAGCACATTTACTAGAGCCTGGACAATGATCCGTTTGTTGAGAGCCTTCTGGTTTTAACTCTTTAGCTTGGGTTTCAACTGAAACACAAATTGTATGTAAAATGGAATTTAAATCACTGTTACCATAATAGTTAAAAGATTACATAATTTTGAATAGGCAGTTGTGAACTGACTTTTGAGTGTAACACATTTATTTTTAAGTCAGTATTCTGTGATGGGGGATAGATATGTGGTATTTTGCAACATCCCAAATACATCAATTCCAAGTTAATCCTGTGAATGTAAAAACTAATTTTATCATATTAAATTGTAAGTTTAGTAAAAGGAATACTAATAGCTTATTGTTATCTTAAAAATAACGAAATATTACACATGATGCAACTTGAAAATTAAGGCAGATTCTCTCAGTGCCTTGAGTGGTCCTTATAATCAATTAAAAATGAATCTAATAAGATGAGCTTTAAATGGCACGAATGAGCTAATTAAGTTTCAAAGAGGAACCTATATCCTATCTGGCAGCAGCTTGTTTGGAACAGTATTCATCACATGATTTTGGTATCTCTCCATTCTGCAAATGTGAACTCAAAGACTTTTGGTCCTTCCCTTAAATGTTTCTCATTCTCTTTCAAAAACCACAATAACCCCTATGTCTACAAATAACAGCACATTTTTGTTTTCTTTTTAATTTTTTTAATGTTTATTTTTGAGAGAAAGAGAGAGAGTGCGAGTGGGGGCAGGGCAGAGAGAGAGGAAGACACAGAATCTGAAGCAGGCTTCAGGCTCTGAGCTGTCAGCACAGAGCCTGAAGCGGGGCTGGAACTCAGAAACCATGAGATCATGACCTGACCTGAAGTTGGACACTCCTCCAACTGAGCCACTCAGGCACCCCAACAGCACAGTTTTTCAATTCTCCTGGAGTTGAAATGTTACCATTATTAACTTCCCTCTTCTCCTTGTCCATTACCCAGTGTGATGTCAAGTCCTTATTTTCTGGTTGTAGCTCCCCCCACTGTTGTCACCTTTTTAGTGCCACTCACCAACAGCAGAGCTTCATTTTCTCTTATTTTGACTATTAACAGGTTTTTCCTGCCTTCGGTCCATAATACACATTGATATGTGATTTTATTGCTGGGACGTAAGACTATTCATGTCATCCCCTTTTCTCAAAACATTCTTTCTCCCACAGCCTGCACTCCCAAGTATCCTGGCATCATTCCAGCCTGGTATATCCCATTTCTTTTCCAACCACCGATTCTCATGATTCTTGCATTTCTTAGATTATTCATTACCCTCAAGGTATGCGCTACTCTTTTGTGTTTTTGCTTGTTTCTGAAATCACCAGCTCCCATTTTTTGTCCGCCGATATCTTTCCTTTATTTCACAGCTCAGTATAAGTGTTTAGCCCTATTTTCCTGCCTAACAGTTAAATCATATTACTTATAATCTACTACGAGTTATTTGTTTACATTTACTACCACCACCACCGCTATATGTTCATTGTCTCACACATTCTTCACACTATCTCCATGGCATATATTTAATGTTCGCTACTTTAAATAGGTGATAGACTGAGACTGAGAATTTAAATAGCTTCCCAAGGTCACATAGCCAGCTCTAACAATTCAGGACCAAAGCTATATCAGGTTACTCTAAAGCCACAGGACCCTGATATTGTATGGCAATCCATAGGTACTTTCATACCATAATTGGGTGATACGTATATTTACATAGACGTACACACAGGACTACTATAGTAATGTAGGTGATAGACATAACTACTGTAATGTAAATTTAGGCGACTTTGGTTTATTTTGGAGTTTTCAGAAATATTCTGACTCGTAGCCAATTAATGGCATGTTTAACAACTAATGTATCTTCTATATTTCCTGAGTGCCTTCTTGATGAAAGGTGCCTGCTGTGCATCACACTACATATGAAGGAATGAATTCCTCTGAAATTTGAGAGTGTTCTCACCAACCCAAGAGTGTTTATTCCTTGAATACTTGGTGGATTCCATCTTTTGTGGTTGGACTTATGATCCTCAGTAGGATTCTGAGAATAAATTAAAGAGGCGGACATTGACAGTGAAACAGAGCTGTTCCTGTGCCTTAAGAGCCTTGCTTTACTTTTAGCGACAACTAGGGATAACGTTTAGTAGTGCCTGGGCCATCTTGTGCTGGCGTGGGGCTATAGGACAGCACTGTCCTAAGTCACAGGGAATCCAGGAAGAGGCAAATCACAGATGTAACAATTAAGCTGTGAGGCAGCTTTGGTTGCTCCTTTGTTTCTCTACCAATTTGGGATCTTTTGTGTGCTTTTTTTTTCATTCATTTTCCGTTCTGAGCTCTCCTTTGCTAATTAAAATTCTAATCACTCTGACAGCTAGAAATAGAAAAAAATATATATATATAATTCTTATATGCTAGAGAAGGTAATTTCAAGGTGTTTTACCTGCCAAAGAAATAAACAGAAATGAGACAAAGAAGCTAGTTGTCAGAAGGACAAATGAATTCTGTTTTCCCATTCCACCTAAAAATAAGAAACTTTAGCAAAGGTAACACATTCCTATTTGGCATTGTAATAATTCTAAACACCTAAAGGATAATAAACATGCTTTACTTTCCTATAGGTAAAGGGTTTTTTTTTTTTTTTGGTGAAAATAGTCTTTTCTACATTTCTTCATGTCAAACATAATTTACTCTTCTTGGAGAGACATGTAAAGTAGAACATCAAAGGTTTGACTTGATCTCTGTGATATTTTGTTTTTGAAAGTGTTTCCTTTTAATCTTTGATTTTTTTAGATCGTCTTTAAATATTTAAGGGAGTAGAAATCCATATTTAAAACAAAGAGAAATTTGTGGTATGATTTCTTTAATAAAATTGTGATGTTATATTTTAATGCCAGCTGGTCTAGAAATGTTAAATAAAATTGCATCCAAGATGCACTTGAAAATGAGTTTTCTAGAAAGGTAGATTTCCTGAGAAATTTTCCAACTAAATTAATAATCAGACTGAGTTGTGACTGTGTCTGTGAGGGACCCAGAAATTGGGTAGAGTTTGAAAAATATTTACCAGATAAGCTAGTCTCTGTATTTTTTGACATTGACTGATTACTTAATTTTACTAAATTGACCGTACACTTGTGAAAATACAATGAATTGGCTGACTGATCCAATGTTATTTAAATCTAATTGAATATACGTTTAAAAAAAGATGCTGTTAATCAACAAGGGTCATTGAGTGATTCATACTAGACATCCAGATACTTACATAGGTTTACGTACAACACAAGGCCTCTAAGGTTTTGTTATGAAATAGGGTTGTTTATTGTGTGACATAATTTTCAAAGAGACAGTAGTTACAGCAATGTATTTTTCAAACTTCCACAGCCTAGCCAACTGAAGATTTATTTATATATTATTTTTTTATTCATTCATTTATTATTTCATGACCAAAAATTAGGATAAGATTATACTGATTCAATAAAATCTACATTCAGTGGTGGTTATAACTGTTCTTTTAAATCCACTGCATACACATATGTTTTAGAATCAAATAGCTAGTGTAATTCTTTATAAAAGTACACCTTCGCTGTGTTATTTTATTCATGAGCCAAACTGTGTTTTTGTTGTTCTTGTTAAATGATTGATTCAGTAAGTGTATCATCCAGTAATAAGGATTTAATAACCCACAGATATCAAAGAGTCCATAAGAAGTGAGTGTTGTATCTGTATCAACTTCAAGAGACTGATATTCGTAGAAATACCTAGGGAGAGTACTACATGGCTCATATATTGCTGTGAAATATTTAAATCAACTAATGTTCTTTTTTACCTTGTAAAGTAGCACACAATCATGAATGAATGATTTATTGTTGTGTTTATTCTACAATGCTTTTGAAGACACAGTGCTTTAATGAAGACAGCCTGGCAGAAATTTCATGGATGGAGATGGTATAGATACTGTTGAGCTAGTAAGTTGAGAATGTATGAAATTAATCATAATATTTTCTAAAACAGAAAGAAAAAGTCAGATCATGAATATCTCGATGTTTATTGGCAGTGCACTAGATAAAAGTTTAAGTCTCCAACAGAATATTAGGGGATCATAGACCTGTTAGTAAACATCTGGGTTGTTGTGAGCAAAATCACATAATGTCTCTGAGTCTCAATTTCCTAATCTATAAAATAAAGTCAATAATAGCATCTCTCAAACAGTAGTTATAGTTGCTCATTATTTTTCTGTATGAATACAAAGGGATAAGACCAGCCCTAGCTATTTTATCATAATTATGATACATTTTTGTAATTGTTATTGAACACCTGCAATGTTTAAACTTTCATGCTAGGAATTAAGAGAGACAAAGATGAGTAAGGCAGCAGCACTGACCTCAAGAACCATTTAATTTAGTAGTAGAGACAGCTACGCATACAAATAATTGAATCAATGAGAGAAACGGAGTGACGGCTGAGTAGGGAATAACCTAACTTCTATATAATGGATACAAATAATTGTGTTATTGTTTGCCTGTTTTTACTTCTATCCAACTAGTCAGTTATAATATTATCTGGGAGTCCAACATGGTCATGCACCTTAGATCATCTCATTGAGTTTGCGTATTTAACCTGTAACCAGATCAATTAGGATAGTTGCAGATGCTTCAACATGGCTTCTGGCCCTCAACAGGGGTACGGTGACCATATAATTTTCTGATAAACCGGATGCAACTGAGATTTCCCTAAACCAGAACATACTGAGAGCAAAAGGGGCACCCTTAATAATCATACTGGGGTAACAGGAAAAAATATGAAATCAGAACCTGTAGTTAGCTTAGTCAGAGCCCATCCTTGGGAATAATGAAGCTGGCTTTGAATCAAGTTTCTGCCCATTTCCTAGCTTAACCCTAATTCCTATTTCCAGATTTCTCATGCCCTTTGGATTTGGATTTTGTGTTTGGTCAACATAAACTCTGCCTGAAAGGACCCGCCCTTCCTAATTTCTTTGCTTCTTGAGGCACTGTACACGTTCTGGGGAAGACAGTGATTCCCAGCACCATTGTGCTTGGCTGCTGAGACCTGCCAAGTCCACAGTGATATCCTGTAAAGGAACACTTGGATATCAGGTCTAGGGCTAAGGACAAGGCTGCATGAGAGCTCTCTGATTCAGTAAGAGTGAGAAGTCAGTATACTTAAGCATACGAAATTCGATGAGAAAGGTTTGTGTATGTGAAGATGAGCTATCCAATTTTGGCTGTTACCAATAGGCAAATATTACGATTTTTCACAGATATCTTCCAACTGATAAATTTTATAAATAAAAACAGTACTTATATTATTTTAAGAAATCCCCTTAGAACCTGAAATATTTACATTAAGCTACCACCTGTTTCCAATACTGTCCCAAGTATGCAACAAAAGTGGTTTAATTTGATGCATACTGTGATACAGCACACAGAGAAAGACAAAGGGCTTTGATCATAACCTTCTCATTTATTTCCTGTGTGACTTTGAGCAAGTTGTTTACACATCTTTGAGCCTCAGTTTTCAACAAAGACACAAAGATAGTGACAACTATCCACTAGGATCTTTGTTGGTAAAATGCTAAAAAATTGGAGTTTTATCCCCCTCCTTCCTTTTGCTGTTTCTGCTATTATCTGACTGGCTCTTTCTGTCTTATCTTTCTATCCACTGAGAGAAAAACACCCACTAGGAAGTTTAGACATGTGCCTGACTAATGTTTAGATTACGTGTTTCTCCCCCATCATTCATGGATCAGTGACAGCTTTCTCTACACAGTGTCCTCAAAACAATAACAGGCACAGTTGAAAACAAAAGCCAGTCATTTCTCTATCCCAGCTTTGAATATCAGGGGACTCTTTTCTTATTCCCTCTTTTAGTATGGGAGGTAAAACATACAAACAAACAAAAAGAAGTCTTGAAATTCATACTTCTCAGCCATAAGAATCAGGAATTTGGAACTTTCTATATTCCAAAAATAAAATATCAAAATCATCTTTGATATCAAGAACCAAAGTCTCCTATACTAAGAACATAGAGCTTATGAAAATTAAATATACAGTATTAAAGAAGCAGGACATGACATGAGAGCACTTTGTGTTTTTTTCCTTTCTGGAATGAGATGCTAAGAGGAAAAGTTAGGCGAGTCATCAGGATCAGACAGAGCTTAGGATCTTTGAGAGATCTCAACTCTACCTTTCCTTGGAGTTGATATCCTCACAGGCAGTCGGGCAGGGGATGATTTGAGGAAAAGGGGTTTTGAGCTTCTCAGGCAGAAAGGGATCAAGGTCTGCTTCCTGACTGTAACCATCTGAGGACCCAAAATTGTATGGCTCCCAATGACACTAAGGGAGTCTTCAAAGGAGGGCAAATGGCCTTCAGAACAAGAGGGTCCAAGATGACCAGTAAATCTTCTTTGTTCCAGCTCCAGTAGAGAGGAGATAAGAAAAAACTATTTATGGTCATCAGGGAAGAGGAAGAAATCCCTAGCTGGTCACCAAGAGCTGAAGTAAAGTCTTCCCAGAACAGAGTCTGTGAAGATACGGCAGACGTGTTTGAGTTTCAGATGATCAGCAGTGCAGGTGAGAAGGGGTGTTGGGAGCCTGTTACCATGTGTAATCTGTGTGACATTGTTCCAGAGGGAGAGGAGCTACGAGCCTTGGCATAAACTGCATCCCTGGAACACAGAAAAGTCAGGACAGCTTGAAACCTGAAGCTGTCCTTCACTGCTCATGTTACTTTCAGCTCTGTATGATTTAGCTCCTGGTAAGTTCTCTAGCCCCATTTGCTACTACTCTCCTGAGTCTACTCTAGCCCTGTACTTTTCTTACTCTTCTTCAAACATGAGAAGGTTATTCCTACTCAGACCTTGGCAGGCTGTTCTTTCTGCTGAAAACGCTCTTTGTTCAGATCTTCACAGCTTTGTTCTTTCACTCACATCTCCAATCTTCGTTCAGATTTTTCTTCAAAGCTCCAAGGTTCTCTTCTTAAAGATGCTACCCACATCATTTTTCCTAAAATAGCCTCCTCTACCATCCGTGCCATCCCTTTATCCTGCTTTATTGTTTCCAGATTGCTTATTATAATCTAAAGTTATAGATTTATGTGCATATTATGTGTGTGTGTATGTGTCTCAACTAGAGTGTAAGACTGTGAGGGCAAGGATGTTCCAGGTCTCCTTCATGTTTATAGCTCTAGTGCCTAGCATATAACAGGTTTCAATTGATACTAGTTGAGTGGCTATATGAATGAATACATGAATTCTTCTCACACAAAGATATGACCTGGAAGAGAGGGAGCAGAATGAGTAGAAATCTTGATAGGCTGGATATTTACCACAAGAGTGAAATGACTTAATAAATCTGAAGTGAGCGGGTTGCTTTTAACAGGTGAGATTCATAGTCCGTCCACATTCAGACATGCAAACACACTACTGCCTTCCCTCCACAGACCAGAAATCGGGGTTCACATGCAAGCTACATTGTATCAAAGTTGCTTTCCTTCCTATCTGAATTGCGATAATATATTTTAAGTCTTCCACGTTTTTATTGCCAGTGCTGATAAGGTATTAATTTGAACTAAGCTCTTCTCTTTCACTCTGTATCTCATCAAAGAACTGTAGTTTAATTACAGAAATTTTTTGGAAATATTTTTTATTGGGCAAGAGAGCAATTATTCTAGATATTTTATCCAGATCATGATCACACACCCACACCAAATAAAGTACTCTGCTATTCAATAAAGTTTGTAAGGTATTTGGCCAGACACTTGTATGTTTGAGGCTATACATGATTTTTGCATCCATTCGTTTTTCTCTCCCGATTCATAGCATCTTCCTTAAAAGCCAGTTTGTCAGGATCTTGAACCTAGCCTATGCATTTATCTCCATTATTACTTCTAAATTCCTGCAAGTGACAAATAAAAAAGGAATACATTCTCTTCAGCCCTGGAATTTATTTTCCAGGCAGGGCTGTCAGTGGACCAGACTCATTAAACAAATGAGATCAGAATGATAAGAAAATTACAGCTGAAAGTATCCTCAAAAGAAAACTACAGGAGAGACTGGGGGAAGATCAAGGTAAAAGAATAAATGCAGGGAGCAAAAGCTTCTCTAGGACACTTGTCAGAATAATTATTTAAATGTCGTAAGGTATTGAGGAAAACCACGCGCAGCCCATGTCTGCAGTCCTACATCGAATATTTGACTTCAGGATGAAATTGGAGAGCCACACACTTTAGGGTGTGACTTTCCTAGCTGGGAAGAATGCTTGGTGTTGGCGTTCAATTTTACAAGAGAAGTAGT
Organism: Acinonyx jubatus; assembly: GCF_027475565.1. NCBI lineage: Eukaryota > Metazoa > Chordata > Mammalia > Carnivora > Felidae > Acinonyx > Acinonyx jubatus. The sequence continues at coordinate 102,339,689 of NC_069380.1, read as the reverse complement.
TACAGTTTGGGGTAACTCCAGACTGTCAATGAAGACTTGAAATAGGAAAAAACAAGCAAGCAAAAACCAAGCACTTCCTTTGAAAAGCAAAAGGGACTCAATTTCCTCAACGTCAGAGGAAATTTCTCCTTATTTTGGCAGCTGGGCGGGGGCAGGGCGTGGGGAATGTAGGGGAGAAAAATTGTCTGCTTGTTACAGGCCCCTTGACTTTACAGTGAATGTTAGCAATCAGTAAGTCAAACCACATTGAAAGCATTTGCAGACCAGACCAGACCAGAATACTGTCCTGATCATAGCAGAGGCATACTGGGGAAATAAAACTTTAAACATTTGCAGCGAAAATCCACACCAGGTATTATACAAATTAGCCTCAAACATCTTTCCCATATATAAAAATATGTCCCAGATATTTGAGGAAAATCAACAACATGGAATCAAAACACCAAGATAAACAAGGAGATCAAATCAGTGCAGAGCAAACAGACAAAATTCAAGAAAGAAAAACTGAACATTCTAATAAGTACACTCAAAAAGATTCAAGAGAATATGCCATTTAAAAACGAGAGCAGGAATTTGCAAAATAGAAAAAAAATCAATGAGTATATTTGTTGGAAAACAAACATAGGAATGCAAATATAATTCAACAGAAGGGCTGAATAAAATAATTGATATTATTGAAGACTCTATTAGTAATACAGAGGATGAAGTCCAGGAATTCTCCCCAGACACCCAGCCAGGAGACAAAATGATGGAAACCGTGAGTGCCAGGTTCCTTGTAACCGTAGTTTTAAAAGGATAAACAGTACCTTGAAGCATAATCCAATGTAAAAATAAAGGAAACGTTTTCAAAGATAAAAAACAGAACAAAAAAAAAAACTTAGGAGCTTTCTCTTAAAAGGGCTCACTGGGTGGTTTAGCAAAATTTGTACAATAACAAAAAAAAAAATCAAACATATCCTGGAACTTTTTAGAACTCCATCAATAAATAAAAAATCCTAAATGCTTTCAGAAAACAAGAAAGGGAAATTAAGTTTACTTTCAAAGAAACAGAAACCAACATGATTATCAGATACTTTTTATAAAATACCATATAGAGAAAATAATGGCATATATCCTAGAATAGGTTCAAGAAGGTATTGTTTATTTCTAGTCTAATCTGTGTTGTTTTCCTCTTTCTGGTAGCTTTGGGTTTAGTTTTTGCTTTTTGAGGTTTGGGTTTAGATTATTTTCTTCCTCCTCTACATTTTTAAGTTGTAAAATTGGGTTGTTGACTGGACATCTTTCTTCTTTTTTAATATAAATATTTAGAGATGTAAATTTCCCTCTTAGCACTTTCATAGCATCACACAGATTTTAGTATGTTGTGTTTTATTTTCATTTGTCCCAAAATATTTTGTAGTTTTCCTTGAGATTTCTTCTTTGACCCTTTGGTTGTTTAAGAATGTGTCATATAATTTTCATATAGTTGGGGATCTTGTAGTTTTCCTTCTATTGATCTCTAGTTTAATTTTATTATGAAAATATACATTTTATGATTTGAACCCTTTCTATGTATTAAGACTTGTGACCTAACAAATGGTCTGTCATGGAGAATGTTCCATATCCACTCGAGAAAAAAATGTGTATTCTGATGCTGATGGGTATAATGTTCTGTATATGTCTGTTAGGTTTAATTGGTTTATAATGTTAAGTCCTTTATTTCCATATTAATCTTCTGTCTGGTGTTCTATGCATTATTGAAAGTGGGCTAGTGAAAATTCCACTATTACTCTAGATCTTTTTATTTCTTTATTCAGTTCTGTCAGTATTTGCTTTATACATTTACAGCATTTGTGTTTAGACTTGTAACATCTTGGTGAATTGATCCTTTTATCATTAGGGAATGTCCTTCTCTGTGTTTTGTAACAGTTTTTGACTTAAAGTCTATTTTGTCTGTCATTAGGATAACTAGCCTAGGCTCTGTTTTAGTTACTATTTGCAAGGCATAACGTTCCTGTCCTTTTACTGTCAAGCTATGCATGTCCTTAGATCTAAAGTGAGTCTCTTATACACAGTATATAGTTGAATTCTGTTGTTTTTTTTAATTTATTCAGCCAATATGTGTCTTTTGATTAAATGAAAATTACATTTACATTTAATGTAATTACTGAAAGGGAAGGATGTACTACTGGCGTTTGGAAAATTGTTTTTTGTGTTTCTTACAGCTTTTTTGTCCTTCATTTTCTCCCTTACTGCCTTTCTTTGTGTTTAGCTGATTTTTTGTGATGATACTCTTTAAGTCCCTTCTCATTTCCTTTTGTGTATTCTGTAGATATTTTATTTGTGTTGACTGTGAGTATCACATACAATTATCTTAGAGTTATAATCATCTGTTTTAAACTGATACAAATTTAATATCAATCTCATGCCAAAGCTCCTTTACACCTCGGCCCCTTTTTATATTATTAATGTCACAAATTACATCTTTACATATTGTGTGTCTGTTAACATTGATTTATAGTTACTTTAAACATTTACCTTTTAAATCCTATAGAAAATTACAAATAGAGTTATGAGCTAAAATGATAATACTATGTTTGTTTATGTATTTACTTTTATTAGAGAAATTTATATTTTCATATGGCTTCAAGTTACTCTATTGTATTGACTTTCTCTTGCAGCTTTCAAGATTCTCTCTTTGTCCTCGACTTTCAACAGTTTGATTGTGTGTCTCAGTGTAGGTTACTTTGAATTTATCCTACTTGAAATTCACTGAGTTTCTTGTATTTGTATATCCATTCTCTGCACCCCTCTCCCCCACCAAATTTGTGAAATTTTCAGCCATTATTTCTTCCAGTAAGCTCTCTGCTCTTTTGTCCCTCATTTCTCCTTCTGGGACTCCTATTATGCTATCTTGGCCTACTTTTTAGTGTCCCAAAAGTCCCTTGCATGCTGTCCATTTTTCTTTATAATTTGTCGGGGTTTTTTTGCTTCTCATACTCAGTCGTTTCCAGTGACTCATCTTCATGTTCACTCATTCTTCAGTCTGATTAAATCTACTACTGAACCTCTCTAGTGAATTTTTTCACTTCAGTTGTATTTTTCGGCTCCAGAAATTTTGTAATTCTTATACACACATACACACATAACTTTTTCTTACTATTTTCCTTTCATTCATAAATCATTCTGATTTTGTATAAATTATTGCTTGTATTCTCTTTTAGTTTAATTAATATACTTAAGACATTTGTTTTAAATTTTTGTCTAGTCAGAGGTCTATGTTTGTTTAGTTTTGTTTTCAGAGATTAATTTTGTTCCTTTGGATTGGCCATATTTCCTTGTTTGTATGCCTTGCAATCTTTTGTTGAAAAGTAAACCTTGGAAACCACAGCTACCTCTTTGAGCGTATGCAAACTGGCTATGTGCAGGGGAAAAGCCTCACTAATCAGCCCAGCATGAAGACTTAAGGTCTTCTCAGACCTTTTCTGAGCCTGCATCTTCTTTGGGCCTGTGTGTGTATATTCTTCGAAATATTCCATGCAAATGTCTGCTTTTCAATGTTTTAATTTCCCCAGGAGTCTCATTCCATCTTCTTGGGGACTTAAATGTTCTAGTGCATTTCTCTGCTCATAATTTCTTGCCCCAGGCATCTGCAGGTCTTCAGTCTCCCTGCAGTTTCATGTGCCATGGTGTCTGCCACAGCCTCCCATGGCTTTCAACCTGGCATCCGTCCTATGCTGCCATTCCTCTCTGAGCTCTTATCCAGCAGTTTAGAAGCTAGTCCTTCTTGGATCTCACAGAAAGGCCACAATGTTGCACACAAGTTCTGCTTTTTTCCTTCCATCCCAAGGGAAGGAGCTTGGAATTGGGCGATTTCCCCCTAACTTTGTCATGCCACCGAAGGGAGGGAGAGTAGTAAGGGCAAGCAAAAACACCATGAAATTCCCTACCATTTTGAGTGTGGCTTTTTCTTCATTGGTTGTTTGCTTGGTTGCTGCAGATTTTTAACTATTTTTTTCGGACCTCCTACAAAGCTATTTTAGTTAGTCTGGAACTATTTATTTGATGTTCCTAGGAGAGGATGAGAGCCTGAAGCTTCCTAGTGTGCCACCTTATGTCCACCCCCCGAAAGGTATCTTAACTCTATATGTGGTCTGATGTATATTTAATTGTGAGATTAAAATAAAGTCTCATTTGGGCATCCAGAGATTCAGTGAGCTTACCAGTCATGATGTCTTTCTGCATAAAAAATTCAAAAATACTGCAGCAAAATCTTAATAGTAATTTTAAATATTAGTATTGTTATTACTATTATTCAGGTAATAGAAATCAAAGAATGGTAAATTAATAAACAGAAAACATAGGATTCTGTTTTTAAAATATTGATAAGTAATAAAAAAATGCAATAACAAATTAGGATAAAAATTCTAGAAGAGTGGTTGATTACAAAGAAGACCGGAAGCAAGAGAGAAAACTGATGGCTTGTTATATTCTTGTGCTGTTCAGATGGTGGATGCAATTTATTATAGGTTTTGATAACAAAAGCTTATGTGTCTGGCAGAGACCATATGGTATAACTGAGTTTAAAAGCACAGATCCATGGGGTGACTGAGTGGCTCAGTCTGACTCTTGATTTTGGCTCAGGTCATGATCCCAGGGTAGTGGGATGAGCCCTGAACTGGACTCTGTGCTGAGTGTGGAGCCTGGCTAATTGCTTTTTCTGGGTTGCCTGGGTGGCTCAGTGAGTTGGGCATCTGAGTCTTAGTTTCAGTTCAGGTCACAATCTGGTGGTTTGTGGGTTCAAGCACTACACTGGGCTCTGTGCTTAGAGTGCGTGCAGAGGCTGCTTGGATTCACTCTCTCTCTCCCTCTCTCTCTGTGCCCCTCTCTCACTCATGCTTGCTCTCTCTCAAAAAATAAATAAATAAGCTTAAAAAAAAGATTCTGGTTTTTCCTTTCTCTTGCCCCTTTTCCCTGCTCGTGCTCTGAATAAATAAATAAATAAATAAATAAATGCACAGATCCTGGGCACCTGCCTGGCTCAGTTGGTACCACATGTGAGTCTTGCTGTCAGGGTTGTGAGTTTGAGCCCTTGTTGGGTTTAGAGATTATTTAACAATAATATATATACATATATGTGTGTATATATATATGTGTGTGTGTGTATATATGTGTGTGTATATATATGTGTGTGTGTGTATATATGTGTGTGTGTATATATATGTGTGTGTGTATATATGTGTGTGTGTGTGTGTGTGTGTGTGTGTATTCTTTTTAAAAGTGAGAGTATAGATCCTAAGTAAAGTCCTATAAATCACAACCAGTAGAATATTAAAACAAATGGTAATATCCAGTGCCAGTGAAGGTATAGTGAAACTGATGACCTTATACACTGTTAGTGGAAGTGGAGTGGCTGAAGTCTTTCTGGAGAACAATTTGCAGTATTCATCAAATTTTAAAATATGAACATTTTTGCCCAGCACTTCTACTTTTGTAAAAATTACCTGGCATTTTACCTAAAAAGACATATATAAATATTTTATTAACATATGTTTTTTCTAAAATGAAAAATAAAAGGAAACTTGTACATCCATTACATGAATGGTTTTGGATTTTAGTGAATACATATTGTGAAATACTGTTTAGCAGCTTAACAGAGAAAGATCAATTGACATGGAAACAGCTCCAGGACACATCATTAGGTCAAAATGCAAGTAGAGAAAAGGTATACATTATGACTGTATTGTATAAGTAACAAGGCGATATCACATATTTGTATGTGTGTTTGTAAATGCATGGGAAAATCTAAATTATACTAATAGTTAATGATGGGAATGTGATTGGGCATGTCTTGGTAAATCAAAAGATTTTCGCTTTTTACTATATGTGCTTCTGTATTGTTTGAATGTATTGCCCATATTTTGTGTGTGTGTAAAATTAATGAAAGCATGTTTAATCAAACCAATTTGGAATAATATGACTGCCTAGTCACATAGGTAATTTATGTTTGTCATTAACATGGCTGAAAGGACCTTGCTACCATTTTTAAAATGTAAACATTTTTTTCTTAGAGGTTTTGGCACAGACACAAAATAACACAAAAATTGTTAGGGTCAATCCTGGTATTATTGAAGATTAGTAAACAGATAGAGATAAATTTGTCTCTCTTCTAGGAAAAGAAAGAATGCAAGAACCGAGTGCTAAGTGGAATCAAATAGAAATGTGTATACAATTGAAATGTTTAAATCAACCAGTTCAAAACAAGGCTAATCCAAACAATGATAACCTGATTGTCTCCTGATGTATTATTAATTTGCCTATCCAGCTACTTAGTTCACTGTTTGATACAGTGTTATTTTTAATTTGTGTGTGGTGTGTTAATTTTCATATGTGTTTTTTGTTAGTTAACAATTATAAGAAATTCCGTTCAGTCAAAGGATTTGATTATATACCTTCTTGTGGAAGGACCAGAGCAGAGGTTTGGCACGCTGGTGTTCTGTGCTTTGGAGCACTCCTTCCCCCATTTCTTTTAGCAGTCAGCAGAATAGGCTGACATGAGGGAAATGCCTGCCAAGGAACTTTAGAAGGAGGCAGTTTTTAATTAACAGGGGCCAGAGAAGGTGATAACCCCAAGGGGTAGTGAAGAGAAATTAACATGGAAAAGCAGTTCCACGCTTATGTGGGTCCCACAAGGCCGGCCGTATTAGTGGTGTCTGTTCTGATTGAACTTTTGCTGTGTCTTTTTATTGATTCACTTGTCAGAATCTGACAAAAGGACTGCTGCCCGTCAGTTGTTTGCTCAGAGTGGTGGGTTATGGCTAGAAAATGCTTCCTTGTACAGCTGACTGCAGAGCGAGAGCTGTCGTTTTGGTTATCATTTTACAGACATGATTAATGTTGTTGGGCTTTACGTAAGAATTAAGCACATGCGCACACATGCAGTCTGACAGGCTTACTTACCCTGGATCTTTGAGCCTTTTTATGCTCTTAGTTCTTTGCCTGGTTTTGCAGAAAACTCTTTTAATTATTAAAATATTTTAAAATGCAATTTCAGAGATAATACTTACGCTGACTGTTGCAGACACCTTTTTCTGCCATTTACCAAGACCTTGGCTTAGGAAACATTTTAAAAGAATAATACCTTGTGAATAAATATTTCAAGTTTCTTTCGCAAGGATGAAAATGAATAGTAAATAAAGCATGTAAAGATCTTGTGAAATCAGCTCATGTAAGAAAGAGGAGAAGGTGGAGGTATTTTCTCTACTTTTTTTTTTTTTTTTTAACTGCCAAATATGGTACATTGAGCTGGCAAGCCTAGGGTGGGCCCCAGGAGAGCTTTTGTGCTTTTAGCACAGTGAGAATGGAAACATTCTTTAAAATATTTTAAGAACGTTTTAAACACTGTGTGGGTCTTTTTGCCTCTGTGAGAATCACACTTACTGTAGAATTCTCTGTGAGTTTACCAGTTTCAAAATAGGCTTTTATCTAAAGCAAGGGCAGACTTCCCATACTTTTTAAAAAGAGGTGATGATCATTTTTTCTAAATTCAAATAGTTTTATCTCACTGTTAGCTTACTTGAAATACAGTATTTATTAAAGGCCAATTAATAATAAAATAGTACGATCTTCAGTACTCTATCCTGATCCATTCCCTAGAGGTTTTTTTCCCCCCTTTTTCTCATTTTTTTGAGGTTTTGAACCCATTTGTAAAGATGTTATTCAGCCACTTACATATCACTGGCATCCATAGTTAATGAGCATCTAAATCAATGGCCATTAACCACCTGTAGTAATTGAAGACTTGAAATGTGCTCAATCTAGGGGTGCCTAGGTGGCTCAGTCAGTTAAACACTTGACTTCAGCTCAGGTCAGGATCTCATGGTTTGTGAGTTTGAGCCCCACGTCGGGCTCTGTGTGACAGCTCAGAGACTAGAGACTGCTTCAGATTCTCTGTCTCCCTCTCTCTGCCCCTCCTCTCCCCTCCCCTGCTCATGCTCTCTCTTTCTCTCTCTCTCTCAGAAATAAACAAACATTAACAAAAATTAAAAAAAAAAGAAAAAAAAAGAAATGTGCTCAGTCTGAATTGAGATACACTGTAAGTGTGAAATGCACACTGGATTTTATAGATGTATTATGAAAAATAGAATATAAAATATCTCAATCACTTTTTATATTATATGTTTTTATAATTTATTTGATATATTGGGTGAAGTATATATTTTTTTTAATTTTTTTTCAACGTTTATTTATTTTTGGGACAGAGAGAGACAGAGCATGAATGGGGGAGGGGCAGAGAGAGAGGGAGACACAGAATCAGAAACAGGCTCCAGGCTCTGAGCCATCAGCCCAGAGCCCGACGTGGGGCTCGAACTCCCGGACCGCGAGATCGTGACCTGGCTGAAGTCGGACGCTTAACCGACTCAGCCACCCAGGCGCCCCTGAAGTATATTATTAAAATAGTCTTACATGATTGAATTTTTTTTCAATGTAGCTACTAGAAAATTTAAAATTACCTGTGTGTCTCACATTGCCTTTCTATTGGAAGCATTATTTTGGGGGATAGTAAAATTCACTATTTATTAAGAATTTGCTACATGACATGTGCTATGTTAAACAGTTGAAATGTGTTATCTCATGTAACCTTGTAATTACCACTGAGATAGACGATATTGTTACTTGTCTGTAGACCAGGAAGTTTAGGCAAGAGGTGTGAAGTAACTTGCTTAAGATTATGCAACTGTATAAAAATATTTCACTTTTCCTTCAATACTTTTTATTGACTATCTACATCTTATTGTGTGTAAGACATGGAACTCTGCATGGGCAATGCACTGTAATTAATTACTCTGTGATATGTTTTAGTGTAACTGTAGATGGATTTGGGGGGATTAAAGATGGCCCAATTAATTTTTGCAAACTCTATTTATAAGGTGTATTAGGTTTTAGAAGATAAAGCATTAAAGTGCTCACAGAAATTTCTTATATTCCATGGTAGGAAATGTTTGAAATGCGTCTTGTGAAAAGTTTGAAGAGAAGACATTATATGAAAGAGACTGACAAATAGTATTGAATTTAGAGCGAACTCTCATTTCAAATATAAGGTTTAAGGTTTATATATCTTTGGTATAGGAGAGGATCAGGCGGTAGTTCTAGACCTGGACAATTCTCTTATTTTCTGCAGAGCTGGAAGTGTTTTGTGGAGCACAGTACACTTCTCAGCCATGTTCAAGTTAAGAGGAAAATCGGAATCAAGAGAATGAGAGGGACAGAGAGAATGAATTAGCCCGAAAGTGTATTAGCCTTGAAATGCATTGTGTCTCTCCCAAATCTCTTAAAGATCTCAATATCTAACCAGGCTCCCACAGAAAAAAAAAACTTCAACATCATTTTCAATTCCTTCCTCTCTGACATTCTAATCTATTCTTTTCCATACCCTCAACTTGGCCTTTTCCTCTCTTACTTACTGCTCTTACTTAAAGTCAAATTCTGTAGAAATTTTTATAGTCTCCAACATGGTTCCTGTATCCAGAACCTTCCCACTATAATTTATCATCCATACTGCCACCACGGCTTTTTTTCTAAAACATAGATTTGATTGTATAATTTCCTTACTTGAAAGTCTTGGGAGGATCTATTTACCCTCCTTAGATTTTTTTTTTTCATTTTTTTTTCAACATTTTTATTTATTTTTGGGACAGAGAGAGACAGAGCACGAACGGGGGAGGGGCAGAGAGAGAGGAAGACACAGAATCGGAAACAGGCTCCAGGCTCTGAGCCATCAGCCCAGAGCCCGACGTGGGGCTCGAACTCACGGACCGCGAGATCGTGACCTGGCTGAAGTTGGACGCTTAACCGACTGCGCCACCCAGGCGCCCCAACCTGCTTAGATTTTAAGGTTAGACTCCTCAGAAAGATATTCCCTGCCTCAATCTATCTTCCCAGCTCCCACCTCTCCCTGCTTAAGCCACCTATTTTCCAGTCACACTGAAACTACGCAATTGCTTCTGCATGAGCAATTGGGAATTAAATGTCTGAATCCTGCCAGTAGAGTACCATTTCACCACATGTGTGTGGTCACAGCCGGAGATGAATTCATACCAGATCCCCGAAGCCTGAAGGCTGTGTGCATTCTGGTTGTTATTTGATGATTCAGATTCACACTGCCAGACCTTTGTAAAGCCTGAGTTTTACCTGATAGATTCCAGAAAAAATGCCTTAGGGAACACTGGCCTTTTCTATTTCCAAATAAAATCTGAAACCACTTCCTGCTGGAAAATGTGAACCTGATCCTGATGGTTTTTATTTATTTCTCCATGTCATCATTTAGGTCAAGACAATGATGTTGAGAAAACATTTATTATTCCTGAAATCAAATCCTAGAAAAAAAGTATTGACAGATGATATTTTAATTGGTTTGGCCTCTCTGGTGATTAAATAATCGTGAAACCTCTTCTGTTTAACAACGGCTTGGAGTCCTTTGTATTCTTGCCTCGAAGCGGAGCAGTTTCTAGCTGGTAACACTGTGATTGATTTTTCCATATCAAATACAATGTTACGGTCTATTGTTTCCATAGCAAACATATAGCATCTGTCTTCAAATTCAGACTGTGGTCCTGCACTAGCCAGTATTACTTTATATGACCACATCCTTCCATTACAAGTATGAGTGGATTAATATCGATTTTTTCCCCTCTTGTCCAAGACTGAAGGTCTATCTTAACAGAAATAATTTACACAGCTGGCATATAAGGATATGCTTACTCCTCCTTACTTTCATGGTAAAGATTATTGCTTCGTCTGAAAATCAGATTCTGCTATTTTTAACCCATAAATAGGTTGAAAAGGGCAACATGCTTTGTAGCTCCAGCCATTTATGTTGCCGTATGTTTCCAATAACATCTTGGAGCTTTTAGAAAACTTTGACCTTTTCTTCTGTTCAAAACTGTAGAAAAACCGCAAGGAGCTGGCAAAACCATGTATCACCCTGACTTGAATGCAGTATGATTTAGCTAAACACCAAGAATTCTAAAGTGTGCGTGTAACCCATTTTATAACTTTAAATTATTCCTCTTAAGCCAGAAATTGACAACAGAATCTCTCTGCTTCATCCAATTATAATTCACGAAATTTCCGCCCACCCCAGCCCCAAAATACACTCATCCCCATCTTTGTCCTGTTGCTCAAGAACATTTCCTTGCCTCAAATGCCCTCACTCTCCTCTATCGCTACACTAAACTTACCCACACTTCACAACTTAGATCAGATTTTGACTTACTCTCTGGAGCTCAGTGAAACTGTTCTGGTCCTTGGTGGTTTTTCCTTTTATATTCTTCTAATGGTAAAGTAAGCACCGTAAACATGAAGTTTTAATGACATCATCTCTTGTGTATACCTGATATGGTCCTGGATGTCACCCAAGGTATAATCAGCTTATAGGTGAAATGTATGTGAAAGAGTCAAACTACGGAGCCCTGCAAATGTTAGTTGTATCTGAATTTGTACTCTTTTAGTTCCTTGGTATCTCACCTAGCAGCAGGTGAGGCTAGTGTTAACCGGTAGCTGCAAATTCCACCATGGCGGAGTTTCTTGTTCCAATACTAGCAATGTGAACAAAGACCGAATTAAGAAATTAAAGAATCTGAGTTCCAGGCCTGGTTTCACCACTATCAAATTGTATCACCTTGAGCAAGGTAATTGCCATTTTGGGATTCAGATTCTTTGCTTAAAAATGATGTGGCCATGACTGATGAGACCACAAAGAACTGCTTTTTCTTTTATACGCTCAGTCCCAAAATCCATGTGATGGATTCTGCGCTAAATTCTGTGCCATGCATGACCCTGCCTCCATTTTTTGTAGGTGATGGGAGTAGAGTGTTCCTGACTCAAGCTGAGCCAATCAAGCTCTTGCTTTGAAGAGGGAGATTTTTCTCTTTCTTGGTGTGTATACCTATTTTACTGAAGTATATTTTTCAGCAATGTCCTGACAAAGAATTCCTTGTATGTTTAAGTGCACCTTTAGTCTACCTTCACACTTGATTGAAAGGTTGGCATAGAATCGTAGGACAAAAAGAATTTTCTCTCAAACTTTTGAAAGCACAGCTCAACTATCATCTAGCTTTGGTGTTGCTGTTGAGAACCTGACTCCCTTTTCTTTGTGTATTTTTTTGCTGTTACTTTTTTATTAATGCAATTTTCTTCTGACTCTCTGAGGACATTTATTATAGCTTAAAAGAAAATTAAACTTGTTGAACCTCTTGAATTTGGGGAAGGTATTTATATTTGTGTCTTCGTCAAACCTGGGAAAATTTTGGTTATCATTTCTTTAAATAATTTCTCTGACCCTTTCTCTCACATCTTTCCGGGACTCTCACAGTGCTTGTGTTGGTCTCCTTGATAGTATCCTACACGTCCCTTAGGCTCTATTCACTTTTCTTAAATCTTGTCCTTTCTGTTCCTCAGATTCAATAATTTTAATTCTCCTATCTTCACATTCACTGATTCTTTCTTCGGCCTGCTTAAATCGGCCTTTGAATCCCTTTAGTAAAATTTTTATTTCAGTTATTGTATTTTGTAGTTCTAGAATTTCCTGTTTCTTTTTTCTCACTCTTTATTGATACTTCAGTTTTGTTCCTTCATCATTTTCTTTGCTCTCCCCACATCTTTCTTTAGTTCTCTGAAGATCTTTATAGTAGTTATTATAAAGTCTTCTTACAGCAGGTCCTCTCTCTGGTATGGATGATTTCCTTTGGTTTATTTTTTTCCTTTGAATGGGCCATACTTTCCCATCTCTTTGTATATCTTTTGTTTGTTTGTTTTCATTTTGCCTTTTGGTCAATAACTGGACATTTGCATCTAATCATGTGGTTATCTCTGATAATCAGATTCTTCCCTGGGTCTTGATGATTTGTTTGTTGATTGTTTTTCTCTTTGTTTTGAATCCGTCTGAGGTGCAAACTTCAGGTCTTCTCTTTTTTTCTGACACTGTGCCTTTCCCAGACTATGCACAGTGATCTTTTGATTTCCAGTTTATGCAATCGCTTTTCAATGTCCTAGTCATTAATATCTGGCTTCTAAGATGAGGAGAAGAAAAATGAAGGGGTGGGGGGAGGTGCCACCAATTTACATCTCCTAGAACTTGCTTCAGCCCAAGGGTTTGGGGAGCGGAGTGAACACAGGCCAAGTTGCCTGCCACAGGACTGGTGGTGGATAGGTAACCACTCCTGAGCTGAGGCCGAAATTAACTGCAGTTTGTCCCTTAAGCTTTGCCTTCACAGTTGCAAGGCATCTATGGACTCCAGAGTTCTAAAATAGTTGCATTAGGTAGATTCTGCCGGTGCACTTGTTGTCTAGGTGGGGAGACAGGTTCCTGGTATTTTCTACCCTACTATTTTCTCAGAATTCTCTCTGTAAAATAATATGTACACATTTATTTAATTCTTATTTTCAGCCACATGCCAAAACCTCTTTGTAAGGTACATGCTCAGCCTGAATCTCAAGCTTCCCATTTTCACATTCTATAATCTCATGGGGCTCCAGCCTGTGGACCATGAAATCATGACCTGAGCTGAAATCAAGTCAGATGCCTCACTGACTAAGCCACCCAGGTGCCCCTCAACTACTTTTAATGTAGGTTTTCAAATATTCTGTTTTCAGCTCAGTCATTAGACTGAGTTCAAAGTGCTAAGCTTTTCAGCAGTATTTAGGGAAAATTGGGTCATTTATAGTCCATGTTCTCCTTTTCCTGGTGCTAAAATTTTAGTTTCTTCCTCTGTGCTAAGATAGTTATCACCCCACCATTTGCTTCCCATTTTCCAAAAATTGGTTCAAATAAACTCATCTTCCATTTTCCTCTCTATTATTTCTCTGTCCTTGTTAACTTATAATGTGGTTATGCCATTTTTTAATTATTATGCTACTCTTACTTGGTTTTGTGGGGTAAGAAAGGATGTGATTCCTTTGCAACATTAAGCCAGAAGTAGGATTCAGGAATATAGATAATTATTAATAAGCTTCCTAGCTGATCTCATTTCACACTTGTTTAAAAAAAATTGCTTCAGAGGAGAAACAGATGTGAATTGGGAAATACTGGTTCAGAGAAAAAAGTGGGCATGAAAACAAAATTTTATTTCCTGAAATAAGTGCTTGTGTAGAGGTGTATATGTTACTATGGGAGCAAATGATGTTGAGGGGAGACTAGCTAAGATTTGGGAATGGATTTTTCCTCAGGAGGTAAGATCTCAAGGGCAGATACAGTTCAGCCAAGGAAAAAGTCCAGCGAGAAGACTGAAGAGAGGAAGTAGTTCATTACCGGTTGGAGCTATACAACTCATTAGAGAAATGTAACCATGTTTGGTATGGATGAGGCATGGATGGGGTTGGCCGTGAGGAGGCTGGAATGACAGTAGTGGTAACAGATGAGGTCAAAATGTAGGAGGGTTGTGGGAAGATGTTAAGCACATAAGGACAGTTACTAGCTACAGTCTGTGAGGAGATGATGGAAAGGGCCAGGAGAAAGAAAAATGTGAACCTGGACGTAGAAAGATCAATAGCCTCTTGCTATCACCATTTGTAAGGGTTGATGATGTCATAAACTAAGATGGTGCAAAGGCCTATGAGGGTGAACTCAGAAAATATTTCGGAGGAAGGACGACTAAGATTTAGTGACCAGTTATGTAAAGAGACGAAACGGGGAATAGCAACAATGGCTGTCAGGTTTCAGTTTTGAACTGAGTGGCGGTGACACCATGCATTCCAAAAGAGAAACACAGAGTTTTAAGAGGAGTGGCAGAGAGCTAGTGGAGATCATATTTGGGTGTTGATTTTTATGACATGAGGTATCTAGTAGAAATGTTGAGTCATCAGTTTGGATTAGAAATTTAGGAGAGAGTTTGGGATGGAGGGAAAAGAGGTGGTGGTTATTCATTTATATGTCATAGTTGGAGAGTAGAAATTTCCCTGGAGAGATTATAAAATCAGAGTAATAGCAGCTACCAGCTATTAAATATTTATTATGTGGTGTTCATAGTTGTGAGTGTTTAATGCTAACAACAACCTTACAAGAAAGCTACTTCCCATTTTTTTTTACAGAGAAAGCAAGAGCCAAAAGGATGAGCTGCTTTCTGTGGGTCCCCTAATAAACATGTGAGGGAGCCACGATGCAAACACAGATTTTCTTTAATTCTAGAATATAATCTCCATCCATGTTTCTCTCCTCAAGGCTAAAAGTAGTTGAGTTGAAGACAAAATTCATTCAAGGAGCAAGCACCTGGAAGTAATCCTTGAAAGTTAATGATAAGTAGCAGCTCTCCTGGTAGAGAAAAAGCAAAAGAATGTAGGGTTGTGGACTTTAATAGAAAAAAGAAATTCAGGGAAACAGTTAACAGTGGCAAACACCACAGGAAGTTCACATAAGACAACAGAAAATTATCTGTTGGATTTGTCCACAAATAGGCCTTAGCTGACTTTGGTGGGAGTGGAGTCTGTGGTGTGCTAGAAGCTGAAGCACATCACTGTAAACTGTTAAATAAAAGAGTGAGGACCTAGAAACAATTAAGTCAAGATGTCAGGCTGTGAAGGTGATGTGAGATGAAGGGTTCTTGTTAGGTGTAGCATATGGGAGAAGGATAATATGAAAGAGACTAGAGCACGTCTAGATGTTAATGGTAAAGAGTAAGCAACCAACAGTGAATTTGAAAAGAAATGGCCTAATTTATAAACTAATGTTGCCGAAGGATTCCACCATAGCCCTGGAGTAGAATTTTATCCATAGACTTTTACGATTGGGAAAAAAACAATTTTTTTTTCCGGTTATAAATGTAAGTCTGCCTTCTTAAAATTTAAATACGAACATGTAGAAATTAGAACCTTAAAGTGTCCCTCAGGGTGTCTCTGAGTGGCTAGAAGGTTGAACAACTGACTCTTGATTTCAGCTGAGGTCATGATCTCATGATGGTGATATTGAGCCCCACGTTGGGCTCCATGCTGACAGTGCTGAGCCTGCTTGGGACTCTCTCTCTCCCTCTCCCTCTGCCCTTCCCCTGCTCACATACTCTCTCACTCTCTCATAAATAAATAAATAAATAAATAAATAAATAAATAAATAAATAAATAAATAAAGTACCCCTCAATTTCCAACCTTAACCCAGGAAAACTGCCTTTGAAAGTTGTTTATATTTTCAGCAACTATGGAACTATAATGTTAATACTGGTATATGAAAAGATTTTTCACCTTTGAATGATGTATCACAGACAGACTTCTCTTTGTTAAGACCAAAGAGCAGTGTCAGACTTTTAAAGTCTTTATAATATTAATAATCTTCACAATACTCGTTGTACTCCATTGTAGGATATTGTGTTAGTTCATTTGGGCTGCTATAACAAAAATATCATAGACTACCCAGGCTTAAAGAATAGAAATTTATTTCTTGCAGTTCTGGGGGCTGGAAGTCCAAGGACAAGTTGCCGGCCATCTGGTGAATGGCCACTTCCTGGCTCATAGACAGTTGTTTCCTCGGTTTCCTTATATAGCAATAGAAACAAGGGAGCTCTCTCTGGCCTCTTGTCCTAAACGTTCCAACACCATCCATGAGGACTCTACCCTCTTGACATAATCATCTCCCAAAGGCCTCATCTCCATTTACCATCCCCATGGGGATGAGGTTTCTCAATGAATAAATTTTGGGTGGACACAAACGTTCAGTCTACAGTAGATACAATAAAACTTTGGGTTACAAGTAACCTGTTCTGTGAGTGTTCCACAAGACAAGCAAACATTTTTAATACATTTTAACTTGATAAATGACTGGTGTCTTGCAATATGAGTCATATGTGATGGCAAATGTCACATGATCACTACTGAGCCAATGGTTCTTGAAGTTCACTTTGGTATACAAGTGCTTTGGATTATAAGCATGCTTCTGGAACAAATTACACTTGCAAAACAAGCGAGCATATTTTACTCTATGTTTAACTCACTTTGTATTTTATTTAACTCTATTTAAGTCTATATTTTACTTTATATTTAACTAATTGTGTATTAAAGGACATGCAGAAAGGTTTTAATATTTGCTACTAAAAAACATAATAATTGTATTATAGTATGATCCTTTTTTTTCTTGGAATACCTTTCTAAAAGTATAACAGCTGGGTGAAAGAACAAGAAGTTAGTTCTCGTTAACACATTGATAAATAAGTCTAATCTCTATTCTCACCATTAGGACATGAGTCAGGAGGATTTCCTCCAAAGGAATGGGTGGGTGAGAATGAAAGGAGACTGTAAATGAAGACCTGATTTTATAAATTGGACAAAGAAAACTGAGGGACCGTCCTGTCCACCTCTTACCCTCCCTTCACCCTACTGCTATACTTTCTAATTTCTCTAAAGTAGAGGCAGAGCTTTGTGCTTACAGTAGAGATGGAAGAGATGCCATAGGGATTTGAGGAGAATGGAGATTGTTTGAAAAAGCCAGTACAAGGAAAGAAAGAGAGTTGAGTGTGGAAACTGAAGGAAATCTGGTAGCAGTGAGACCCAATTGGATGTCAAAGGCCATCAAATTGTACTCATGGTAATCTATCAGATCATGTGATATTTTTTCCAGCAATCCTGGTGTCAGTGCAGAGAATGTAGTTGAAGGATTCACCCGGGCTGAGATTTGGCTAGTTGGGTCCAGCCAAGAGACAGAGAGGTAAGAAAGGGTAAACTGACATGGGATCCAGGCTGGATAAAAAAATAAGGGAAGACTCTCAGAAGGGAGTATATAGATTTAGAAATCATAGAGTACTAACTGCCTGGCAGTGTTCCAACTGTATGCATTTATACTGTTTTCACTGGCAGTATCTTTAGTATATTGTTTATATATTATTGCTTACACATGTACTTCTGTTTATAGAGCCATGCTTTAAGATGTGTCCATACCAAACTGCAAATAATCAATTTACCGAATGACTTTTGGATCATTTAGAAAGTTAGCATTTGCATTGCCCCTTTGTCCATGTGTGTTTCCATTTTTAGCCATGCGATCATGACATGCAGACATGCTCATTTGTGTCCCTGCAGCAACACAGCAGTTGAAGGTTGGCCAACCTACGAGAAAAATGCTTGTTACAGCCATACTACTAAAGCTAATCAGTTTTATTATAGAATTTAAAATAATGGAAATTATATTGCTCTAATAAGTTTATATGATCAGATTCTTGTAAATGTCTTTGAGGGTCATCAACAAGCACTGCTTTTATAAACTGACATAACAGAACTTTCTTCTGATAAAATGTAGTTCAGGAACACCTGGGTGGCTCATTCGGTTAAGTGTCCGACTCAATTTTGGCTCATATGACGATCTCACGATTTGTGAGATAGAGCTTCACATTGGGCTCTGTACTGACAGCGTGGAGCCTGCTTGGGGGTCGGTCTCTCTCTCTTTCTCTCTCTTCCCCCTCCCCGCTCATGCTATCTCTCTCTCAGAATAAAGAAATAAACATTAAAAAAAATGTAGCTCATAATATCTAGTGTTTCATGAACTCCTTAAATTTCTATGTGTAGCAAAATGGTTTGAAGTTATACATTACTTTGCTTCAGTAGGTACAATTCTTAGGAGTTCCAAAGTCTTCTTGATTGCTTTCTTAAAAAAATTTGAAAACTAGTAAGACTTTATAATATAATCCAGTTTGGCGTACCTAAACTTGACTCTGCTTGAACTTAGCATTGGCTCACACTTTTACGAATTATCCAGCTAATACAAAATTAAGAAGGTGATATTAAAGTCCTCATCATGTCCTTTAAGGCATAAATTTTCAAAATAAATTCCTTTCTTCTCCCTTTGTGTTAAAACTCAGTTGCTCTAATTCACGTATCTGAGAATTTAAAGTGAATTCGTTAATCCTTTTTATTCTTGGAAAATATTATCTAAAGATTTTGTGTGTTTGTCACTGGTGTTAATGTATAGTTACTTCATACAGAGGACATGAAATATACTTTTGAGTATCCTTGGTGAGAGATTTTTTTCAAAATGCTTTTTTTTTCCCTTTTAATAAGTATCAATCAACTACCTAAATACCGTGTAAAACTCTGTAAGATGTGGGGAGCGGAATATTGTCCTTGGCTGTACTGATCCCTTTCTTACCTGTGTTTATAGTCTAGGATGTCTAAAGTGATGTTAGGTGGGATCCTATGTTGTTAAATCAAGACATTCTGTGACCTCTTGGACAGTTCTGTCGGCTGGGCTACTGTGGGCAGAGAAGGAAAACTCATATCAGAGGTATATATGAATCCTTGTTGTCTCCTAGGTGGAATAGGTTTGTTCTAAACAATTTGCCACCAAGAGGCTAGTTAGTCTCCTCAAGGGATGGAACTACATCAAAGGTTCAGTGTTGATCTCCTGCTGATATGCAAGACGTTCGACAGTGGCAGCAGCTACATCAGCATTGATGAGTGGTGCCCACTATCCTGGGTATGTGTATAGCCTCCACCTCTGCCGTTATGATTTTTGTCTTCAAGAACTCTTGTGCCAACACTGGGGTGGCTGATATCCACTGGAGGAGTCCTCCATTATACAGAGCCTTCTTTGGGTGGATGTCCCCTGGTGAGAAGAGACTTGGCAGGACACACAGGGCTGCACTTAGCTTCTGTTCCCATAGATGCACTCATATTCTTCTTACCCGTACTCCTTGCCTTATCTTTACAATCTTGTTCCTTTCAGGCCCCGACCGAGCGATTTGCCACTGTCTTTGCGTCTACGCCTATCTTCACCTCAGACCAGTTCTCCCTCTACATCAAGTCACTGAATAGGTATGTGGCTCCAAGCTCTGTCTACTGGGATAAGTCATGTGAGAAACGACTGTCCCATGTAAAGAGGATACATTTATCTTGTTCTGAAGGACTTTTCTCTTTCACCTCTTCGTGATTCTTGCTTCACCAATACCCTTGCTTGGAGCATACATTGTCAGTGTCCTATGCCTACTGCTTCCATATGGGTAATAAAGTGTCATGGAAAACACCTGGGACTTTGCCTAAATGTAGGTAGATAGACAATGCTGCGGGGTTACCATTAACACTCCTGACAGTAGCTCTCATCCAATGACTGCATGTGTTCATGCATAAATAGCCCATCTTCCTCACCCCTACGCTGGGATAACTTTGAGGCACTTTCTATACAGAATTCTACAAACTAGAGTGTACCTGAGCCTCAAGTGGCTCCGATGATAGCGTGCTCAATAAGACTCTCCGATTGGCTTCTTTGTCTTACTTTGTATCTCCCTACTGGTGGATTATAAGATCACCTTCCAGATAGATAACTTGCTTAAACTCCTTGGCTGAGGGTCAGTGACATGGGTCCCAACTTTGGAAAGTTGATTCTAGAAAGCTGTCTTACAGAATAGGATTCTAGAACTGAATTAATTGCAAGCCAGGACACTGCTAGTATTAAGTGGTAGGAGGAGAGAGCCTGTGGTCCTGGAGCATGAACATCTCTGTAGTGGTGTGACATGGGGTATAAGTGAAGGGGGTGCACTGATGTATGCAATAGCTCTAGAGCTTGATTCTTGACAATATGGCTTTTGTTAATGGACACAGGTGTTCTAATGGAAGAATACAGATCAGCCAACTGTCAGCTCCGATTACAACGTGAAAACTTAAAAGTGATCTATGGCAGTATTTACAAAGACCTTTATTGACTATAGCCAAAGGGTAGGCTGAAAATCTGCCCTCAGATTTGATTGTGAGAGTTCTAGATTTAAAAAGGGTGCTGATATTACAGCTTTTGTGAAAAAAGGTAGGGACCAAATACGAAGGTGTTGAGATTCTGAGGCTGGAGTTGGCGACATGAAGAGAGGATGCATTTAAAAAAGTATGAAATCTTCTGATTCCCCTAAACCCTCTGTGCTGGTAAAAGTGGCCTTTTCTTGATAGAGGACACCTGTCCCCCACTGCCTAGTGATTTTGCAAAGCTCTCACCTGAATCAAATACTTTGTAATATGGCCCTTGTCTTCTCAAGAGATGTCCCCATCTCTCCTCTTTGCTTTTAAAGCCGTAAGAACAATCATGCTTCAGAAGTGTTCAAGCACGGGAGAACTGTCCCGAATACTCAAAGGAAGGGATTATTCAGCCTGAGAGAACTGGATATATAATTTATAATGGCAGAAGCAGCTAAAAATGCCAGGGGAGAATCTTGAGAGTGCTGGGGCCCGGAAGGTGGGATATGAGACCAAACTGTCGAGTTTGCTGATGTGGCAACATTGTCTGGATTTAACATTATGGAAGGATCGTTGGAGCCAGTGATAATATCCTGCTAGAAGACCCTGTGGTGTTTAAACCACTGATGGCCTAGAGTAAAAGAGGTAGGACTGTTCGAATGTCTTGACATAGTAATAAAGAGGAACCTAAAATGCTTGGACAGCAGGACATGCACGGCTGGATTTACTACATAAGTCCAATGACCTGACAGCTGCCTATAATCCCCAGGCAGGCTGCAAGGACACTGTTACCTGTAAAATGTTCAAGAATTCACTAGTAAATAGGTACCAGAATGGTTGGGAAGTTCAGTGGTAGATGTCTTCTATAGGCCATAGATGATAGCAAGAGATGCTGCTATGAAATGAGGCTCCCCAATATTCATATAAAATACTAAAGGATTCTGGAATAGCATAGACCAACTGGTGGTTTTTAGCCATCAGAGGCAAACTGGAAATTATAACCATAATAATGATACTTATCATAACAGTGATTCTCTGTCCACTGGGAAGATTTCCGTTCTCCTTGTCTCAGAGATGGCCCTGAGTGGGGCTGTAATGTGAATTGTCCGTTGTAAAATATTTTTTATTTATTTTTTTAAATATAAATCAAAGTTAACATATAGTGTAATAATGGTTTCAGGAGTAGAATTTGGCGATTCATCACTTAAATACAACACCCAGTGCTCCTCTCAACAAGTGCCCTCCTCACTGCCCATCACCTGTTTAGCCCATCACCCCACCCGACA
This sequence comes from Acinonyx jubatus, assembly GCF_027475565.1. Taxonomy (NCBI): domain Eukaryota; kingdom Metazoa; phylum Chordata; class Mammalia; order Carnivora; family Felidae; genus Acinonyx; species Acinonyx jubatus. Next base: position 102,317,738 of record NC_069380.1, on the reverse strand, counting down.
TGGCTCCAGCAACCCTCAGTCTTTGCTAGCAACTTTAAGATCAATGTCAGGTCCAAGAGAATGAGCTTTGTGCGGTATTGAGGAGTAAAGAGGGCCTCAGAGAGAATAGAATCTTATCGCTGAAGTACCCAGGAAAGGTATAGCCTGGAACTAGACATGAATGAACAAGTAAGAGTGAACGAAGTGACTAGATGTTATAAATAAGGAAAGATTCAGTGAGACCAAGCCTCTAAAGCTGAAGTTGTTCCCCTGGAGTCCATGACCCTGGAGATGTCTGTGGAAGGAATTCAGGTGGTCAGTGGACTTGACCTAACTTTCACTAATCTCTAATTGGAATTTACCGTTTCTTTCAATTACGACTATGGACAGTAAACAACAGTAATAATAGCACCCTATAACCAATAGAAATCACAGGTATTTTCATATAAGGTTTGTTGCAGACCTTAATATACCATTTACACTTAACCATGCTTCAGAATTGCACTGTTTTTTGACCCACCACTAGATCTTGTATTTAACACATTAATAGATCAATACATATATGCGTACATCCCAGAGTTGTTTTTGAAAAAAAGTTAAAACCAATATTGTAATGTTTGATTTCCTTTGTTATCCTATGTACATTATTTTAAAAAGGTATTTCGAGAGGGGATCCACAGCCTTTCATAGGCTTTCAAAGTCGTTTGCTAGGGCTGCTGTAACCAAGTATCACAAACTTGGTGGCTTAAACAGCAGAAATTTATTATCTCCGTTCTGGAGGCTAGAAGTCCAACATCAAGGTGTTGGAAAGGCTGATTTCTATTGCAGACTGTAAGGGAGATTGTTCCATGCCTGTCTCTTAGCTTCTCCTGGTTCCCTGGCAATCTTTAGCCTTCCTTGACTTCTAGATGAACCTCTCCAATCTCTGTCTTCATCCTCATGTGGTGTTTTTCCTGTGTGCATGTCTGTCTCCAAATTTCCCCTTTTTATACTCTAGTCATTTTGGATTAGAACCCGCTGTAATGACCTCGTCTTCATCACCTCTGTAAAGATGGTATCTCCAAAAAAGGTCACATTCTGATATCCTGGAGCTTAGGACTTCACCATACATCTTTGCAGGGACAGAATTCAGCCCCTAACACTTCCAAAGTGTCTACGGCACACGAAAAGATAAGGGCACTGCTTTAAAGTTGGGTGGGTCCCGAAGAGCCTGATAATATTTCAGGTTTAGCCGGGCTGGTAAAATAGGGACCATGCCTTAAAGTTTACCCAGCCTGTATAGAGTTTGTTTGCTGGTATTTCCTCATGCAGGCAAACTACTTGTATACTTTAAAATGGCTGACTTCCTAGTAAAGCCTGGGGGAGAAGAGTGATACCACCAGAGAAGAGAAAGAGCCAAGACTATAAATTCCCGGGGCCCAGTGTCAGGAGGGGAAATCCCGTCTAATCGCCCCAGGTGGTGGCAGCTGAGTAAATTACCTAGCAAGCATCTGTAACGCATTACATTGCAATTATCCCCGAAGAGTTCTGAGGGCTTGTAAGCAGCTGAAGATAAAAGGCAACCCTGCTAGAGGAAGAGCTGCTTCCTTTGCCATTTTCCAGTGTTTGAGGAAATACACCTCATAGGACAGCCGTCTCTTTCAGTAAGCCTTAAAGTCCAAATAATCCCCTAGTTATGCAAGGGTCTTGTGTCTGAATATACTGCCTACACATGCGTACGACGTGCAAAGAAATTGCACGGGGAAAACTAATATAATGAATCTTAGGAAATAAATATGATATGCCCTCCTGGAATGAAATCCACCAAGAATTTCCACAGTACATATTATGATTGCCTATTTAAATCTTGACAGCAAAATATATAAAGAGCAAACAAACATTTATTAAGTGCTTATTAAGTGCCAGAAAGTATACTGCAAATTTTTTTTTTTACAAGAGATCATCTCATTTAATCTCCAGTTCTAAAAGGCAGGAACCATCATTCACCCCAGTTTACAGATGGGGAAGATGAGAATCAGAAGGCATAAATAGCTAGCACACTAAGTGTTTTCACTGTTAGTAACCGATGGAGCCAGATATTTTATACTCATTCTTAAATTTCCTCATCCTTTCCAGTATACGCAAATAGATATTATGATTATTATAATAAACTCTTCCAGTAATAGAAGTCAGTACCTTAATTTTTTTTTTCTACAGACTCAGAAAACCTTTTCGTAAGTGTTGTTATTTATATTAAAGGCTCAAACTTAACAAATACAACCATTTACCCAATGCAACATTGAGGTAAAGAAAAAAAGGTAATGGTAGCCCTAATTACCTAGTGTGTTTGCTACAGAGGAGGAAGTAGTGAGGTACACAGGTGCGTATCTATACAAGTAGAAAAGTTGTAGTTCTTATTTGCCTGGTATTTTTTATGAGCAAACCGCTTAAGAGAAATAAACACCACATGATCTACCAACAATGTACGCTTGGACTATAGCTTCCAGCCTGAGACAAGATGTTTCTCAAATCGTGTGCAAGTCAGGTATTTATCAAGCTTCCTTCCTTTCCTTCCAGGAACATCATTTTCTCATTACAAGGGCAAACAAATGTATTGTCTCATGCATTTCTCCTCAGGATTTTGTCACTCCTGGCTACCTTCTCTGGTCCACGTGGCACTGGTCTGGAGAGGATGGAGTAAAACAGGCAGTGAGGTACTTGTGAATGATTAACAACCAGCTGTCTGGAGGATGCAGGCTCACATTTGTGGCGGTTGCCCATTTTTGTCGTGTCGGTTTTTGACAGTGTCCAATTTCAATCTGCCAACATGGTGACTGAATTCAGAGCTCAGAAGATGTGTGCAGTAGAATACTGTTATACTGCTTACCTATCCTACAGATAAAATAGGTATGAATCGCCTCAAGATCATAAGTAATATTTCAAAAAAACCGGGCAAAATAACAAGGAAGTGATGCGTTTTGAGTGTTTTTATCTTTGCTATTAATATAATTTATTTAATCGTGAGTTTGTATAACTTCTTTTTTATACCAGCTTAAGATATAATTTACACAGCATAAAATTCAGTGTACATTTCAGTGCTTTCAGTATACTTGAAAGTTGTGCTTCCACTGTGACGATCTCACTTTAAAATATTTCGTCACCTCCAAAGAAATTCTGTGCTTGTTAACTGTCACTCTCCTTTCCTTCCTGCACATTCCTTCCTCTCCCAGTCTCTGGCAGCCACTCGTCTATCATTAGTGTCTATCGTTTTACCTATTTTGAACAATCAGGTAAATGTAATCATTAAATATCGGTTCCTATTATTGACTTGTGAAATGTGTTTTATGTGTATGTGTGTATACATGTGTGTGCATACATCTATATTTCCAATGGATGTGCCTTATATTTTCCCTTGTTCTTGCCCTAATGCACGGATTAAGAATCTTCCCGTTCAGTGTTGAATAGAAATAATGAGACCGATAATCCTTGCCGTGTTTCTGACTTAACATTAAATGTGAAGTTAGTTGTGGGGTTTGTTTTTAGTCTGTTAATATGGCGCGTTACCTTGACTAATTTGCCAATGTTAAACCAACATTGCGTGCTGTGATAAAAATCACGGTCTTGATATATTCCCTTATTTATACATTGTTGAAATATATGTGCTAAAAGTGTGTTTTGATTTCTCCTGTCTGTGTTCATGAGAGTGTTGATCCAAAGTTTTCTTATGTTTTTTTCTTTCTGATCTGGGTATCAGAATAATCACTCATGAGATGAGAATATCACTCATGAGATGAGAATATCACTCATGAGATGAGAATATCACTCATCGAGTGAGCTGAGAAGCATTTTCTTTTATTGTCTTGAAGGATTTGTGAAGAGTCCGTAGTCCTTCTTTAAGTGTTTTTAGAACTCGTCACCTAACTCACCTGGTGTCTTTGGGGAAATATTTTCAGCTCCAAATTTAATTTCCTTAATAAATATGGGATTTTCAGGTTTATCTATTTTTTCTTGAGTGAGTTTTAGTAGCTTGTTTTTTTGAAAAGTATACCCAATTTATGTAAATTGTCAAATTTAGTGGCATAAAGACCGTTAGCATGTTTCTTTATTATTATTTTAATATCTATAGGATATTTAGTTGGATCTTGCTTTTATCTGATCTGTCAGTTTTTACCTTTTCACTGGTGAACTCACACTAGTTACATTTAATATGGTCATCGAAATGGTTGGTTTTCAATCTGTAATGTTGCTATATGTGTTCTGTTTGTCCTAGGCCTTCTTTGTTCTCTTTTGCTTTTCACACCTGCTTTTGGACTGCATTTTTCTTCTGATTCCATTTTCTTTCCTTATTGACTTATTAACTCTAACTCTTGTGTGTGCATATATGTCTATGTTTGCTTTAAATTTTCTAGTGTACACATCTATCACATGTCTACAAGTAATATTACCCCCCTTCAATTGCCCTGTAAGAATATTAAAACAGTATATTGTCTTTCTACTCTCTCAGACTTTATGCTTTTGTTATTCATTTTCTTTCTACATATGCTTTAAACCCCACCATACATTTTTATAATTTTTACTTGAAATTTTTAAAAGATATTTTATTTCTTAAAAAATTTTTTTGCATTTATTTATTTTTGAGAGGCAGAGAGAGACAGCACAAGCGGGTGAGGGGCAGAGAGAGAGGGAGACACGGAATTCGAAGCAGGCTCCAGGCTCCGAGCTGTCAGCCCAGAGCCCACACCGGGCTCTAACTCATGAACCACGAGATCATGACCTGAGCTGAAGTCGGATGCTCAACCGACTGAGCCACCCAGGCACCCCAAAGATATTTTATTTTTAAAAGATATTTTAGGGATGCCTGAGTGGCTCAGTTGGTTAAATGTCCAACCCTTGATTTCAGCTCAGTTCATGATCTCATGGTTTGTGAAATTGAGCCCCGAGAATGGCTCCTCACTAGGCATGGTGCCTGCTTGGGATTCTCTCTCTTTCTCTCTCTCTTTGCCCCACCTCGACATGTGTGCAAATGTGTGTGTGTGCATGCCCACACTGTCCACCCCCCCGCAATAAACTTTAAAAATAAATAAATAAAAGATATTTTAAAACTAAGAAAAATATTTTTTTACAACCACTTACTTACCATGTCTGGTGCTCTCCCTATCAATCCACATTTCCAACTTGGTGTTATGGTTCCTTCTGCCTGATAGACTTTCTTCAATATTTATTGTAATACAAGTCTGTGTGTGATTGGTTTTATCAGGTTTTTTTTATGTCTGCAAAAATTCTTATTTCACTTTTGTTTTTGAGAGATATTATCACTGGATATAGAAGCTTATGTTGCCAAGTTTTCTTTCATTGCTCTTATGGATGTTGCTCTATGATCTTCTGACTTGTGTTGTTTCTGATGGAAGCTGGCTGTTACTCTTATCTTTGTTTCTGTGTAAGTGATGGGTTCTTAGGCGGCTTTTAAAGATTTTCCCTTTATACTAGTATGTTTTAAGCACATTAATGATGCTCTGCCCCAGTGTAGTTTTCTGTTTTCTTTATGTATCTTGTACTTCTTTACTGTGTTTCCTGGATCTGTTGGTTTAGATAGAGAGAGACAGAGAGAGAGAGAGAGAGAGGAAAAGGAAGAGGGAGAGGAGAGAGAGAGAGAGAGAGACTTTTTTTTTTAAGACGCAGAGTATGTGCATGCATTCACAAGCACGAGTAGAAGAAGGACAGAGGTAGAGAGACAAATCTTTTTTTTTTAAGTTTATTTATTTACTTATTTAGAGAGAGAGTATGCGTACAAGCAGAGGAGGGCCAGAGAGAGAGGGAAAGAGAGAGAATCCCAAGCAGGCTCTAGGCTCACAGTTCAGACCCCGACATGAGGCTCAAACTCATGAACTGTGAGATCATGATCTGAGCCGAAACCAAGAGTCAGATGCTTAACCCACTGAGCCACCCAGGCACCCTGAGAGAATCTGAAGCAGGCTTCATGCTCAGCTCAGAGCCCTCTGTGGGGCTCTACCCCATGACTCTGGGATCATGACCTGAGCCAAAATAAAGAGTTGGACACTGAACCAACTGAGTCACCCAAGCCACCTTTGGTTTATAATTTTTAACAAACTTGGAAAACTTCAGCCATTATTCCAAATATTTTATTCTATCTCAGTTTTCTCTCTTTTTCAGGATTCTACTTGTACAAGTATTAGGCTGCTTGAATTTTCTCAGAGCTCACTGACATTATGATCATTTTTTCCAATTTTTTTTCTGTTTTATTTTTAAAGTTTTTATTGCTGTTTTACATTCACTGATCTATTTTTTATGCAGTGTCTAATCTGTTCTTAATCATATACAATATATTGTATATTATATATGGAAGTTTTTTTAAAGAGGTTTAAATAATTTCTTATTTATATCATGATATTTTATGATCTCCTTAATGTATACATGATTTCTTGCTCTATATTTTTGAACATATAGAATATGTTTGTAATTATTTTAATGTCCTTGTCTGATAATTCTATCACTTGAATTGATTTATTTTTAGTCTATTCTTTCCTTTTTTACATGTTTAGTTTTTTTTTTTTTTTATTGGATATCAGGTGTTTTAGTTTTACTGTATTGGGTAATTCCTTTAAATATTCTTGAACTGTGTTCTGGGATGCAGTTAGGTTACTGAGAAACAGTTCTATTCTTTCTGGAGTTGTTTTTAAGCTTTGTTAGGTGGCTTTTATGCTAGGGCTAATTTTCCCTAGTAGTGAGACTGTAACCTTCTGGGTGTTCCCCCTGATGTGCCAAGTATTACTGAGGACTTCTTCTGTGGCTCCTGGGAGCATGACCTTCTCCTGGCCTTGTGTGATGTCTGGGACTTTTCCACCTGCTCCTTTTTAGTGTTTCTTTCCCCAGCCTCAGGTATTTTCTTATATTAATGCAGTTTTTAGGCCTCCGTAAAAGACGGCAGATAAAACTAGTGCAAATGTCTGGAACTTTCTTTGCGGTTCTCTTGACTCTGGTACTTTCTCTGAAAATTCTATCCCATAGATACTTCCCGTATTTTCAACTTTTTCTCTATTCACAGAGACCACAGAGCTCTGTTTGGGCGTCCTGTCCCTTTGCATACCTCGGACACTTTCTTCAGGCAGCAAGCTGGAGCATTGTAAGGATCCGCTCTTTCCCTTTCCTCAATGATTTTTTTGCCCTCTGTTTCCTAGGATCCACTGTCTGAAACCCACTCATGGGTATATTTGCTCTAGTTTTTCAGTTGTTCCTGTGAGAAGATATATCTGGCCTTTGTTACTCCATCATAGCTGGTACATGTATGATCTTTTGGCCATAGAGGAAGTGACCCAAATTCAAACTGGTGATTATTACTGTCACATTTATATCGTTATACCTATTTGAAAATACTTCATGGTCACTTAAGAATCTTCTGGAACATGCTCCACAACGTATTGCCCTGACTTATGGGCAATCCCTACATACGATCTTCTTGGATAAAATACATACGACACAATATTTCCAAGTAGACCACTTCTAACTTATGACTCAGCTCCACGTGCAAAAATGACCTGAAGAACTTGCAGATGGGGACTGTGGAGCTGTTCTTCGTGTTCTCCTGTCAGGGGTCAAGGTGGGCAGGACATAAGCCATCGAGAGTCCAGGAAGTCACTGATACTGAGTGCAACATTGTTACCTGGTACCTCTTGGGCGAGTGAACACAGAAGCGAGAGGTCGGCGTGTTTCCTGCCCGTGTTGGTTGTGCACAGAGTTTGCTCTGGTGTCAGTGCTTGTGGCAAAGTTGCAAGTAGAGTGAGGACAGAGTACTTTATTTCCCCATTTGTGTACCCAGTGCCATTGATATTTAAAGAACAGAAGCCTAGTACACTAGCTCAAATGTAAATGGGGTTGATAGAGCAGGAGAATATAAAGGATTCAAGGGTTAGAAATATAGGTAGGCCTCATAAGAAGTGATATAAGTCATAGGGAACATGAAGGCAACTACTTTTTAACTCTCCCTATGGCCTCATATTTTCTTACCCTGCTTGTCTCCATAACTCCATTCTGTGCTTTTCCCCCTGTGGATCATCTTCCTTTACTCATAGACATCAAGTTCCCTAGAAAAATCGTACCTTCGATCTTTGGTCTCCAGGATCTTTCAGCTCAGTTCCGTAGACTTAAGTGGCTCAGTATTTCAGGGACAGAAATTTGATTGACACAATGTGTGGCCAAGATGGTGAGGAAAATCATTTAATACAACCAGGTGCACCTGTGAGAGATAGATCAGAGAAGGCGCTTCTAATGACATTTACCATAGTCAAGTGTTTAGAGTACCAGGCACCGAGGGCAGAATAAATAAGAGGAAAAGAGGGAAATGAGAGCCCACCGTATTCTTCCATGGAGTTCTGACTTTAAACTGACACTGAGAGCCAACTACAGTCTTCATCATGTTAAGGCCTCTTTAGTATGACGAAGTCATTGATTGTGTCATCTCTCATTCCTCATTGTCCTTGAGTCCCATGAAGGATCTTGCTCATTTTAAGCAAATAGATTCTGTAGAATTCCCAAGTAGAAGGAAATACCATTTTAGAAGAAATCCTCTGTCCCTGGAGGTTTTCCCAGAGCCAGCTCCGTGTAGTGTCTCGTTCTACAAGTCAAGGAAACAACCCGCTGTAGATTTAATATAATTGATATCAGTGATAGGCTTGCTTGAATAAGAGTTTCATCCTCCAGCCTCCCAAAGTGAGCCAAAGGGCCCAAACCTGAAACTTCTAAGGAATGTAGATGCATTAGTTCTTCTCACATCACGTTGCTTATCCTCTGGACAGAGTAATGCCTCTCCTTCCCAATACATGCAAACTCTTATGCATATATTTTCCTTGTGTTCCATTAACAGAGGCCCTAAGACTTCCCCCAAAATTCCATTTCAGTTTTGAAAACACAGTTATAGAAGCCACAGGACCACCTGGATCCAGCAGACAATTCTGCCCTACTCAAGTCACTGTGAAATGTGAAACACATTCAGAATTATTCCACTGTTAGGGATTGTTCTTCCTAAACCACTGTCAATTCCGGTTTTTTAAAAGTATGAAATGTTCACTTAAAAGTCATTAAATCTAAGTGAATTTGCCTACACTGATGACCTGCTGCCCCTGAGAAGAACACAATGTGTGCTCCTAATTACTGTCGCTTTGCGGTCCCTCTTTTCACTTGCTCGTTCTCTAACAAAGTCCTACAAAGAGGTGATGTGACCATCTGTGCTTTGCAATTCAAGCTGTTTTTAGAGTAGAGAGAATTTCCCTGGAACTGCCTCTCTCTCCCTTTCCTGACCCCTTCACCCTTGCATTCATTAAAGTCAAGTTCCTGGCTCAAGTTCAGGGAAGATTTTCGTTATTATCTTTGGCAAAGGAACTCTCTATTGTGGCTTTGATTTGAACTTCAGCTCTGTGAGTGCAGGGGTCACATGTGAATTTGTTATACTTCCTGGCAAATGTTTCAGAATAAATGAATCTGATGAAATTCTCATGAAGTATTTGTTTTTTAGTGTTTCTCTAATACACAATAAATTGCAATTTATGAGCCGTAATTGAAGAAAATTCTGGAGGAAGTTGTGTATAAGATTAGGGGGATTATTAAATCAACTTTATTGTGTTTTCAAAACTTAAAAATGGTTTACAGCTATAATAAATTGCTTGAGAGTGCTATCAACCCATAAATTTTAATAATTTAATAAACATTCTGCAGTTAGGTCAGGCTCATGGCCAAATCCCAGGGCTGGTTTTGTGTCGTGTCTAGTAATATGTGTTTTAGTTTACCTGGCTGATAAAGGAAGGAGCTGTTCTCATGCATGATACACAGTGATCGGTCATTAATTTTAATGAACTAAAACTGGGAACTTAATTTTGAAGTCAGAAGGGTGTACTGGGCTTCTCTGCCCTTCTACATCTGTTGAACTGGTCATTGTTGGTATTTAGTGTCTTCAAAGTAAGAGGCAGAAATGAAAATTTCTGCTAGCCTTTTTGCCTTGAAAATTAGTTATAGATGTAATCAGGAACTCACCCATTAGTGAGCTGTTAACTGCACTGTTAAAATATTTTTAAAGTAATAAACTCAAAATGCTTGTAATAAATTGCAAATAGTTTTTCCAGTACACATTGCTGATTAAAATAAATGAAATCTCTCTAAATTTAGTCAGGAAAATCAAATGTGTGGTGTTTTGGGGATCTCTTGTGAAACTCCACAAATTCTCGCTGAGAAGAGCAGGCTCTGTGTGGAGAGTCTGGGTTGGTTTCAAATGTGTGCCTGAATGAAATGTGCTTCTTATCGGAGCATTACCTAAGACATTATTCACATGTCTGTCTACACACGCCTGTGCCTAGATCGTAACCAAATGGGTTCGTGTTTACTTAATAAAATGTTATTTTGCTCTTTTTCCTTCTGTTCTCAAATGAATATACTTACCTTAAAACTGAAGTGACTGCTCTAATTACGCGTTGGGTTCACTTGTTCTTCCTTTGCTTTTTATGATAATCACAATAATAGTCACTAGCATCCTAAGGGTTCTTAGGTAAGATTTAAACTATTGACTGCAACCTACACATTCTGTCTTTTTAAAAAGCAATTTCCTGACCATGATAAAAGTAATAAGTGTGATGAATATTAACAACACTATAGTCTTCCTTCTGATTCTTTAATTCTCACTTTCTCATCTTCCTGATTTGACTGAAAAGAAATATCATGTTTGATGTTTCCTACCACCAAAAGAATGTCATTTGGTAACTAGATGTGTGTGTGTGTGTGTGTGTGTGTGTGTGTACTTGTTCATCCACGCAAAACAGGTACAGGCTAATATATGCACTTGCCATGCCTACGTTTTCACTTAATGAAGAGCTTAATAAAAATCAGCATTCATAGCCCCTGCGTAGTCAGATAAATTAGTTAATGCACAATAAGCAGCTCTTATGTATAATGCAAAAGATTAGTCTTATCATTTGCATAATGTGCTACAAACGGCCCACTGTTTCAAGCAGTAGAAGCTCCCCCATTAAATGTGAGTTGAAAGCTGAATGACGTCAATCAAGTAATTATGCTTCATTTGGCATATCTCATTCATTCTCTAGAGTTCAGGACCCTATCTGAGCTCTGTCGACAGCATTGCTGAAAGGCATTGGTAATGGCTCAAAAGCACAACGGTGGGGCTCTGGAAAGAAGCCTGATGTGCTGAGTCTCCACTATGTACTTGTTCCCCAGCAGAACTTTGTTTTACACTCTGGCCTATGCACATATCCATGTATAAATCTGTGCCTGTAGGAGCTTTTCAGTGTATACTGAGAGTAAAAAGTAAAGAAATTTTCAGGCCAGTGGAGTATCTACACCAGTGACTTCCGTGTTTGCCACAATCCCCTGTGAAAAGAAAAGTCTGTGAATGAAGGCCCTTGTGTCTTCCTCAGGGACATGTTTATGAACTCCCCACTTCTGCCAGCAGGATACTCAGTCTTCACTGTCACGGTTGCTTCCCTCCCTGTCCCCCTGTCTTCAGACACTGTTTCCATCTCCGTGAGAAATTAAAAGGCATTCTTTGAAAATTTAGTTCTAAATAAACACCCGTGCGTACACACACACACACACACACACAAACACACACACACACACTTTACCAGTATGAAAATCGAGACCCCAAAAAGTTACACAATTTACTTAAGACTCACTTCCACTGGGTTTGAAATACAAGTCTCTTGATTCTTATTCTTAGGAGTAGTGTTTTCCTGTTGCATGTAAGTATTGAAAAAAAAAGTTCCTTTTCACATTTGTTTACTGTTTCAAGGATAGGGAGACAAATCATTTTATATTGGTCATGGTCAGCTGGCAGATATTTTTGCAAAGCTTCATATTAAAACCGTAAAAATGGTGGCTATGGAAGTGCCTCTGAAAGATGATGCATTTGCACGCTGAGGATCTCACTCTAACCAATTGTTCAAAAGCAGACTGTAGCTGATCTTTTTTCTGTAACCCCTGCAACAGCAGCATTTGGACAAACACGGTAAATGATGACTTTCTTCTGAAAAGAGCATTTTCCTGAAATCCTTGTTTTCTGATTAATTAAATCTTGTTTACTGACTGTAGAAAATAATTTTGCTTGCCAGAAAATGTGTTTGGTTCAACATCATTTATGCTGCATGATACTATTCATTATAGTCCATAATAATAATTAACAAAAAAACAGTTGACTTCCGAGTGCATAGATAATCTCATCGTTTTCTACAGATCATCTCATTTATATGTGTACTTATGTGACTCTATATGCAATAGTTCTGTCTTGGCATGTGTGCAACTTAGTGCTAAACATAGGCTAAAATTCTGTCGTATGATCTCTGATTTGTTGCTCGTTTGCTAAGTAATAAGAAGCTAAAAACCAAAGATATTAAGACATGAATGAAAGTATTTATATTCAAAAGTCTCCTATTTTGGAGAGGTTTTGATATTTTAGCCAAAGGAAGCAATCAGAGAAAGAAAAAAAGGCTTACAAATTTCTTACAATTAAGATAAACTGAAAAAAACACTTAAGCAGAAATAATTGCATTTCAGTTTGATAATTTTATTCATTTACATAGATACGTTTATTTATTGAGGTAAGTTTATTTTTACTTTAGACAGAGCATGAGTAGGGGAGAAGGGCAAAGGGAGAGAGAGAGAGAGAGAGAGAGAGAGAGAGAGAGAGAGAGAGAGAGGGAATCTCAAGTTCAATATGGGGCTTAGCCCATGACCCTTGGATCATGACCTGAGCAGAAATCAGAAGTCACCTGCTCAACTAACTAAACCACCCTGGCACCCCTATTAAGATAAGTTTAAATCAGATCCCTCATTCTTCACCTTTAGTTAAACAATAATACAAATAATAGACAAATAGATTATTTCAAAACATTTACAAAAGCTAATTTGAAAAGCACTAAATGGCGCTAGAAACAAATTGAAAAGATAGAGTATCCTTTCCTACCTAATACCAATATCACTCAGTAAAAAGTGAGATATTATTTAACAGAAATAGATCCCCAAATGACCAGTCGGAAAACATTTTTTTGAGTTTACAGAACTACAGCTGTGGCTGCTTTGATGTGGATTTTGACTACTTATCTTCTTGGCCTCTAGTTTGTGTGTGTGTGTGTGTGTGTGTGTGTGTGTGTGGTGGGGAGGGGGAGGTATTTTCCATGAGCCTCTTCCCTCTAAAAGGTTCAGATGAAATGGATTGCAGAAATCCAATAGTGAGAGAAATAATTGTTGTACCAGCACTGCAGCCGTAGTTCCTCTCACACACTACCCTCTTCGGTCTGCCTTGTATGTAAAGCTGTAAGAGGTAAAAGTCCCACCCACCAAATGCAGAGGGAGTACAGCTGAAACAGGTCAGTTTCAGTGGTCATTTCCCCAATTTAAATAATATAAAGGGATTAGTACAGATGCCTTGAATAAAATTGTTTTCAAAGTTTAATAGGTAATGTTCACAGTGCAGATTGATTTCATTTAAGGGTGTACTTTCACAGTGCATCTGTGTTGCAGTAGAAGGTTTTTATTAGGCACTAGTAAATGGTCTTTGTGACTACTGCTATGACAGTCGGTGTTATATCTTAATTAGTAGTATTATTTCTAGTTCAACTAAAATAGCTAAAGGGTCCTCCTGGGATCTATTCTGGAATATGATTTTGTTTAATCTTATTATTAATGATAATAAATTTTTACTTTGTTAGAGTATCATCTGTATGCCAATGATTCCATTATTTAAACAAATAATTATTCCACATTACAGTTTCTTTTAGAACATGACAATAACAAATCATAGTTATGGCTTATTCAAAGTAAATTACGTCTAAAACACTAATAAAATTAATTGCAAGATGTTTGATTGGAAACCAGAGCTGGTTAAAATAGGAACTCTCTCTTACGGTCTTTGATAATCCTTTACTCTCTGGAATAAAGCTACCAGCATAAAATATCTCCGTGCTTGTTAGCAAACAAAGAGTAATTGAAACTTGGTTGCTAGGAGACATTATTTCTCATTGTTGACAATCCTGATTTCTTTGATTACTGGCACTATTGTTGTTCATTACACAAACTGGATGTTTTTATATAACACTGAAGAAACATATTTTGGAACCCAATTGTTGTGTGAATACCGCCATGTGCTACCAAAGAAATGTTTATTCACAGGTTCGGTAGGTTAACTATCTCTGGGAAGCATTTATTCAGAAGGCTTAATACATATTTTTTGATTTCTTGTAAAACATAAATTGTACTGGGAAGTAAATTCTACGTCTTTACAGGACAAAGACTTTGTATAACCCACGAAATTGAGGTTTTCTTAAACACAGAGAAATAACGTTATCTGTATCAATTTAACTCTTTTATTATAGTGACTTCTTTTTTATATTCCAGATGATTTCATTTGCATGAGGGAAAACAATAATTAAAATATAAGAAAATATTGATTTTGAATGAGGTAAGGATTAAAAAGCAAGAAATTTTAGAATGACTTTAGCAAAATAGCACTTTGGTATCTAGTTTTCTCCGGTAAAGGATAGTCGAGTGTCTTTATTTACAGGGTGAGAGCGTCATTTTAGCAAAGCTTCAGCCAGGTAGATAGATTTGTAAGATAGAGCTCTAAAATTTTTACTCCAAATGGAATTCTAATTATTTTTATGCTCTCTGACCTTTACATGCTCTTAACCGTTGCCTGACAGTCAAGTCTGCTGTGGGTCCTTTTCCTCACAGCTGTGATAACCACTCTACTCCTCTTAGGTCATTTTTGTTATCCCCACTCTTCACATTCCTGTTTTACAAGATAGAAGGAGAACAGACAAGAACTGTATAAGCTTTCTCTCTTGTCACACTTAATTGTCTTTTGTCTTTACTCCTTATATTCTTTCCTCTTAGTGCACAAAGATGGCGTTTTCAGTTCGAAACCCTCCCTTCCACTTCTCTTCTCTTCCTTTGGAAACCTTGGCTCTCAACTTCCCTCTCCATCCCTTCACCAACTGATATTTCTTTTCTCTTTGACTGGTTGAATATTCAGGTAAGCTTACAGTTCTTTTTGTTTCTTTTTGTTGGTGATGGTGGTTGTGTTTATAAAAAGTTATTCTGGGGTTATAGATAGTCTCATTTTTCTAACAGTGTGCAACACTTTCACTCAAATTGCTCTCATTTACAAGCGGTCTCTCAGTCTCCAGATCAAGGGTTTTTCTTAATCTCATTCTTTTGACTTCATATTACTGCTGGTCCCCTTTCCTTCGTTTAGATCTCTCCCCCATGCTACTTCCTTTAAAATCATTATTCTGGATGTCTCCCTAGCTCTTTAATGATTTCTCATATGTCTTCTTCTTAAGCTTCTCTTTCTTTTCTTCTATCCTGAAGTTATTGTTCCTGTCATCAAAGTTTGTCTTGGCCTACTCTCTTCTTACATTTTCTCCATTAAATATCTCATCTCATCTGACAACTTCAGCTGTCATCCCTCTTCAGACCTCTAGGTAAAATTACATATAAAATCCAACTTTCCCTCAAATTCAGTCCTGGATATTCAACTGCTGCCTAACCAGTTTTCACACAGGTGCCTCAATGGCGTCTTAAACTCGTTACATCCCCATGGTTCCCACTATCACCTTTCTGTGAAAATTTCCTTCTTCTCTATTACTTCCATTTATATTAGGGTACTATCATTTTGTAGCCATTCTATGTTATTTCTTTCTTCAAATTGGTTGTTTGATCTTTTACATTTTTATCTTCTTTTCTTTACTATCTTTGTTCAGCTTTCCATTGACTCTCTCCTTGAAATTGATGAAGCCTCATAATTTGTCTAAGTCATTGAATGTGTTAATCAGTTTTATATTTGAAAGAAAATTCTAATCATAGTATGTTTCTGATTAAAATGATTCCTGGTTTCCCCAGAGGGTACCCAGTGGTCCTTTCTAGCCTTATCTCCCTTTTTCTAGTTCATTACTTGAACTACCACAGCATTTTGTACCTTTCATGAGTTTATTAAACTGAATCATATTGTAGCCTTTAAAAAATAACACCCTTTCCCATTCACAATTGGATATAAGTTATTTGAAAGCAGGGATTATATCTGATTTATCTTTGTATCTTCCATAATATCTTGGACAAATTTAGTATAAATCAATAAATAAGTTTTTGTCCAGAGATGTAAGTAAAGATTATTTTCCAATGTAAGAAAATATGTGACGAGTTACTATGG
The DNA here is from genome assembly GCF_027475565.1 of Acinonyx jubatus. Lineage (NCBI taxonomy): Eukaryota > Metazoa > Chordata > Mammalia > Carnivora > Felidae > Acinonyx > Acinonyx jubatus. The sequence continues at coordinate 102,301,561 of NC_069380.1, read as the reverse complement.
AGTTTTAAATAATGTATCTTTTTAACATATGTTCTTCCCTTTTCTTTTGGAGATGAGGCCTTTTTATATGGATGGAGACAAAGACAATTTTGAAAAGTGATTCTAAATTTTTGCAAATAAAGATGTTACTGACTTGTACTGGCATATGCTAATTGCATGACTTTATACTACAGATGAAGGGAAAGGGAAGCATAATGTTGTAAGATTCTTAAATAATATCTGAATTAGTATAATATTCTTAGAAAGTGTACTGTGATAAGTTAAAGATGTGCACTGTAAACTGTTGAACAACCACTTACTAAATAAAACCTAGAGATACAGCGAATAGGCCAATTGTATAGAGAAAATAGAAAAGGAAAAGGACTCAAGTTTTCTAAAACAAGGCAGGAAAAGAGGAATAAAAGGATCAAAGAACTAATAAGGAAAACATTTTTTAATAAATAGCAAAATGGCTGACTTAAACACAAGCATGTCAGTAATTATAGTAAATGTACATGTCCAAAATCTCTTATTTAAAGTCATTGATAATCAGACTGGGTATAAAAGCAATACTCAACTATATAAGGTCTAGAAATTCACTATAACAGTATGTCAATTAATTTTTAATATATCCAGCAAGGTAATTCAAATGTAAAAGTTTGATCATTTTTAGCAAATTGTGCTGAATCAGTTTGATTTCCTTTTGGAAAAAAAAAGAAACTCAAATAGATTTTAGATATAACCTCAGAACCCAAATCTGTACGATAGCCTATAACAAAATCTTTGTGTCATTGCAGAAGGCAAAAAAAAAAATCATAAAAGAAAAAATGGAGAAATTAGACTTCATCAAAATTAAAAACTTCTCTTCATCAGAGGATATCATTAAAGAAATACATAGAAAAGCCATAGAATGGAAGAATATATTCTTAAAACATATATCTAACAAAGACTTGCACCTAGAGCATATTTTTTAAAGCCATTGCAATAGATCATAAGAATAGTCTAATTTAAAAACAGGCAAAAAATTTGAACTGATAATTCACAAAAGAATACATAAGAATGGCCAATAAGCACCCAAAAAGATTTTTAACAGTATCAGTCATCAAGGAAGTCAAAATTAAAATCAAAGTTAAACATTACTATATAAATTCACTAAAATGTCTAACGATAAAAAGATTGACAATACTAAATATTTGAGACATCGTATAACAAATGGAACTGTCATACACTCCTGTGTCATAAACATTTTGTGTCATTTGCCAGTTATTTTTTAAAAAGACATAGCTATATGACCTAACATTTGCAATCCTAGGTATTTACCCATGGGAAATGTTCATAGTAACTTTATTCATAATATCAAAAATCAATCAAGAGTCCAAGTATTTATCAACAAGTGAATGGATAAATATGAGATAATATATCCATATAGTGGAATGCTATTGAGCAATAAAAAAGAATGAACTACTGGTAAAGGAACAAGATGGATAAATGTCAGAAATATTATGAATAAAAGAAGCCAGGCATGAAGAACATGTGCTATATGATTCCATTTCAATGAAATCCTAGGATAGGCAAAATGAAAATGCACTGGCAGAAAGGAGATCAGTGGGTTTCCTGGGAGGTGGTGCTGGGGGTGAGGGTGGGGACGGATTAGGTGGGATAGGGCAAAAGGAAACTTTCCGGAGGGATAAAATGTTCTCTTTCAAGATTGTGGTGGTAAAAGATCATCAAACTATGCACTATAAATGGTTGAATTATGTTTTATGCAAATTGTACCTCTATAAAATTGAGTAAGAAGGGATAAAATAAAGAATGGGTCGGACCTCCTTTCCTTATTGTCTGATGAGTTTTTGTAAAGTTTGTAATGAGTACTGTTAAAAGAGAGCAGAGGGATTCTGGGAAATATCCTACTACACACTATCTATAGACCCTGTGCAAGGCTATCATGTGCCTAGTGTGAATTTATGAATGGCCTTTTTATATGAGAACAACTCAAATTTGAAACCAGAGACCAGCACATGGATTCAATCTGATAGTTCTAGTGCAACTTTTGCTGAAGATTCCATTCAGTGATTATTTTGGCAGAAATGAAAATAGTACCTACATTTAATTATATTTTTTTTATTATTCTTGCTATAGTACCTATTATCTCCAAATATACTGAGATAAGATAGCATGGTAACTGCAAATAAATATATTTAGCTTATAGAAAGTTAGTCGGAAAGTAGCCGAAATCTGACACAACATACAATTTTTTAAAAAATCCTCCACCAGACTGGTATACTTTTATATCAGTGAACTTCCGTTGACACATCATTATCAGCCAGAATCCATAGGTTACATGAAGGTCCTCTCTAGGTGTTGTATATTCTCTGTGTTTGGACATAATCTCATACAAAAGAGTTCCACGGCTCTAAAAATCTTCTATGCTATGCTTATTCACTCCTCCTTTCCCACATTACCCTCCAACCCTTTGCTACTGCTGGTATTTTTACTATTGCCATGGGCTTGCCTTTTCCAGAATATCATATAGTTGGAATCACATATCATATAATATGTAGCCTTTTCAAACTGGCGTCTTTCATTTAGTAATATGCATTTAATTTTCCTCTATGTCTTTTCATGGCCTGATAGCTCATTTTTCCTCCTCCTCCTCCTCCTCCTCCTCCTCCTCCTCTTCTTCTTCCTCTTCTTTTTAAAAAATATTCCATTGTCCAGATGAACCACAGTTTATCAATCCATTGATCTACTAAAGGACATCTTGGTTGCTTTTGACAGTTATGACCAAAGCTGCTATAAACATCAGTGCACAGCCTTTTGAGTAGACTTAAGTTTTCAGTCTCTTTGAATAAATACCAAGAAGCATGATTGCTGGATTATATGGCAAGAGTAAATTTAGTTTATGACAAACCACCAAACTGTCTTCCAAAGTGGCTGTATCAGTTTGCATTCCCAACACAACTAAGTGAGAGTTTTCCTTGTTCCACATTCTCTCCAGCATTTGGTGTTGTCAGTATTCTGCATTTGGGCTATTCTAATAGATGTATGGTGGTATCTCATTGTTTTTTTTGTTTTTATTTTACTTTTTTCCTAATGTTAATTTTTAAGAGAGAGACTGAGAGACAGAGAGAGAGAGAAACATAGCACAAACGAGGGAGGGGCAGAAGGAGAGGGAGACGCACAGAATCCGAAGCAGGCTCAGCACAGAGCCCGACACAGGGTTTCTACTCATAGACGATGAGATCATGACCTGAGCCAAAGTCAGATGCTTGACTGACTGAGTCACCCAGGTGCTCCAGTATCTCATTGTTTTAATTTGCACTTCCCTGATGACACATGTCATGAAACATCTTTTTTTTTAATTTTATTTTAAATTTTTTTAAAAATTTACATCCAAATTAGTTAGCATATAGTGCAACAATGATTTCAGGAGTAGATTCCTTAATGCCTCTTACCCATTTAGCCCATCTCCCTCCCCTCCTACAACACCTCCAGCATCCCTCATTATTTTTGTTTCCCTTCCCTTATGTTCATCTGTTTCGGTTTTTTTTAATCTTTTTTTAATGTTTATTTACTTTTGAAAGAGAGACAGACTGTGAGTAGGGGAGGGGCAGGAGAGAGGGAGACACAGAAACTGAAGCAGGGTCCAGGCTCTGAGCTGTGAGCACAAAGCCCGACATGGGGGCTTGAACTTGTGAACCATGAGATCATGACCTGAGCCAAAGTTGGACACTTAACCAACTGAGCCACCCAGGTGCCCCTGTTCATCTGTTTTGTCTCTTAAAGTCTTCATATGAGTGAAGTCATATGATCTTTGTCTTTCTCTGACTAATTTTACTTAGCATTATATCCTCCAGTTCCATCCACATAGCTGCATATGGCAAGATTTCATTCTTTTTGATTGCTGAATAATAGTCCATTATATATACATACACATCTTCTTTATCTATTCATCCATCTGTGGACATTTGGGCTCTGCCCATACTATTGTTGATAGTGCTGCTATAAACATGGGGGTGCATATGTCCCTTCCAAACAGCACACCTGTAGCCCGTGGATAAATGCCTAGTAGTGCAATTGCTGGGTCGTAGGGTAGTTCTATTTTTAGTTTTTTGAGGAACCTCCATACTGTTTTTCAGAGTGGCTGCACCAGGTTGCATTCCCATGGAACATCTTTTCATATGCTTATTTGCCATCTTTATATCTTCTTTGGTGAGGTCTGTTAAAAGTCTTTGACCCATTCTTTAATCGGGTTGTTTACTTTCTTATTGTTGAGCTTTATGAGTTGTGTTTTTTTGGATAGCTACCGTTTATTACAAGCGTCTCTTGAAAATATTTTCTCCTACTCTGGCATTTGTCTTTTCATTTTCTTGACAGCGTCAGAAAATTTGGAGCCACAGTTTTCATTTTCATTAAGTTCCACTTATCAGTTATTTTTTCATGGAATTTGCTTTTAGTGTTTTACGTAAAAAATCATTGCTAAACCCAAGGTTATCTCGATTTTCTCGTGTGTTTTCATCTGGTAATTTTATGGTTTTGCGTAGTACATTTCAATCTATGATGCACTTTGAGTTCATCTTTGTGAAGGATGTAAGGTCTATATCTAGGTTCATTTTTTTGCTTGTGGATGTCCACTTGTTTCGGCACAATTTGTTGAAAAGACTACCTATGCTCTATTGTATTTCTTTAAATTATTTTTTAAAAATAACTGATGTTTTATTTTTTTTCCTTTTTTTCACTCTGCCAGTAACTCTTGCGAAAATTTTATTAGCGCGTGCTTTTACTCCTCAGTGAATAAATACCTCCAGTGTGAGGTATTTTTGTTTTTATTTTACTTTTTAAGGATAACTAGTTCCCCAGCTGTCAATATACAGGCAGACAATTGATCTTCTCATTTTATTTAACCTTAGTAGCCATTTCCTTTTCCCCAGCCCCAACACTACTTAGAGAAACTAAATGTGTCCACTGTCATCAGTGCTTAGTGTAAGTGTAATATGACATGAATCAAAGACCCTTCAGGCCAAAGTAAAGACTGATAATTTATTACTGAAGAACAGAGGCTTTTCTGATTTTGTTGTTGTTGTTGTTATTGTTGTTCAGGCAGATCACTCTGAATTAACTAAGCGCGAGGGCAGCAGGTGCTATCATTAAGTTTATAGTCACTGACAGCAGGTAGGAAAGTACTTGTAAAGAGTATGCGGCTGCGTGGATGCCTCGAACGGCGGCCATGTTGTCCTACACATGATGCAGCAGGGGTAGGTGGGCAGCACACCCCCTCCCTGTGCTTCTGGCAGTTCTGGCCTCTGGGGTCCGGGTGAGTGAGTGCCCAGCAGAGACTGGTGACGTGTGTTCTCTGAAGTGACAGATGAAACCCCAAGGCCCCATGAAACATTGCCCGTTTCTGGGAGATCATAGTGCCCTTTGGGGCCATTTCCCATGACATGGCAGAATTTTCCCTGGTCCATTTCTCCTAGCCTGTTCTTTGTCCTCTTTCTAGAAACTGAATTTAAATGTGGGCACCATTTCTCTAGGTCAGTTTTGGTAAGATATGTCAATTCTAATGATAATAGCCTTTACAGAGAAATGATGGTTTGGTAAAGTGTAGTTCATTCAGTGTGCATATTTTATCTAGAATGAACCCATCGTTGTAATCTACAGAAACAGAAAGTATTTCTTTTTGTAGTTCTGAAATCTCTCTTCAGTGTTCACCTTCCTGGGTTTTTATCCACTTGTTTTCCTGACTCTCTTTATCTTTTCTCACATTAGTAGGACATTGTAGTATTTCCTAAGCCCTTGGGCAATTTGCAGTGAAATTTTGGTTGATGAGTCTGTTTTCTTTCTTTCTCTTTCTTTCTTTCTTTCTTTCTTTCTTTCTTTCTTTCTTTCTTTCTTTCTTTCTCACTAGATTTCTTTCTCTTACTTACTTACCTAATTTTCACATTAGTCCACAGTTAATCTGTGGCAATTTACATTACACAGTATTTAATAAATATTTTTTTATTTTTTTTATGTTTATTTATTTCTGAGACAGAGAGAGACAGAGCATGAGTGGGGGAGGGGCAGAGAGAGAGGGAGACACAGAATCAGAAGCAGGCTCCAGGCTCTGAGCTGTCAGCACAGAGCTCGACGCGGGGCTCCAACTCACACACCGTGAGATCATGACCTGAGCCGAAGTCCGTCGCTCAACCAACTGAGCCACCCAGGCGCCCCATAAATATTTTTAAAATATAAGTGATAATTTAAAACACTAAGAAAGCTCAAACTTCATAGTCAAAAGTATCACATTTCAGTAGGATAGATAAGTATATGATACTACTCTGCTTGAAACTTGTATTTGCCAAAATGATACTGGATACAGAGTCTTGATGGATCTGTGGCAGAACAAATGACCTATCAAGGGAATATAGTCAGTAATATTGTAATAACATCATAGGGTGATGGACGTTAACTATGCTTACCTTGGGGAACATTATGGTGTGCATAGAATCGTCAGATCACTATGTTGTACACGTGGAACTCCTATAACATTGTATGTCAACAATACTTCAAATAAAAATAAGTAAAAGTAAGTTTTGGATGTTTCCATTTTGTATCCAGAGGCAGCAAATGCAGTTACTGGATAGGCTACTGATTTTTCTGTATTTGGTCGGGATAGATTTTTGACTCTGACTCTAGCCAACCACCTCATCAATAAAGAATGGAAGCACAGAATGTTAAATCTGGAAAGGAGCTTAGGGTCCAGCTCGTCTGACACTGGCTTTGCTATTGGTCATAGGAAAAGAAGCTGAGTTGGGCAAACCTGGCCCTTCTGTCAGCCCTAGTGAGGAAGGGAAAAAAAAGAAATCATGGCAAAGACTCTGATGACTGATGGTCTCATGTATTCAGAAGAGCAGGCTTTCATTATTTGTTAATTACGTTTCTAAAGCACAGTAATTATAGCCTCCCTCCTGCCCTTGCTATGTACATGGAAAGTACTTTTTTTAAATATAGAAATTTCTTTGAAATTGTATTTTCTATAATAGGAATTTATTTCTAGTCAAGAAGAACATATTCACTCCCAGGCTTCACACACAAAAAAAATTCCTAAAAGCTTAAAACAACACCCTGTATGAGTGCAGTATAGCTTTATGGTCTGTTTGTAGATAGGTTTAACTTCCACATGAACATCCACTTATGTGAGCATATTAAACTGGCCCATAAAATATGTGATGTGTGTGTGTATGACATTCTATGCAATGAGTATAAAAGGTATGAGAATGTATGTCAGAGGCCAGTTAGTGGATAACTACATAATCAGTGTGAATAACATTTAGTAAAGCACTATTTGCTTTATTACTAGACTAACATAGCCTGTGGGAAGAGTAGAGTGTCACAAAAGAAATATGAGCTTGTGAAATTTGTGCGCTTATCTTCAGGATAGCCATATGTCTGTAATCGGCATGCAAGGGAAATTCAGTTCACAATATACATAGAAAAGTAATATCTCAAGAGATTTCCAATTACTAGTAGACAAACATAAAAGTGATGCCATCCCCTTTTTATAATGGACTACTTAAATATAAGAGCAACTTAAATGTCTGACAATTTATTTTGTGACATGTATTCTGGAATAGAGATGTGGCAGAATTGGCTATAAATCATTCTAAATCATGCCAAAGGCAAGTGCTTTTATTTACTATGGTGCTTTAGTAGATGCCTCTGTTACCCTATGTCACATTTCATCCCCTCTTGAACCTCTCATTTCAGCCAGAGCTACGGTGGACCCTTCAATGTCCTGACAAAGTCCCACCAAACATTCAGCATCTGTCCTCATGATTTCTGACCTAGGGTTTTCTCTGTAGTTACCTGAGCATGCAGGCACAGCCCTGGGTGTGCAAGCTCATCCCCGAGGTGTGAGGAAGTTAGTGCCTCACGACAACCCTCAATCAACAGAAAGGTCAGCTGAGGACAAATTCTGCAGCTCCCTGAATTTGAGGCCGACCATTCTGGAAAGCATTTGGTTCACTTCCTCGGAAGATCTGCTGGAACTGAGCCCCTGTCGTCCGCTAGGGCTGTCTCAGTAGTGCATGTTAGTGGCAGCCTTTCCTCCTTTCTGTACCCGCCCCCATCCACCCCCTGACAATCTTGCTTCCCGGATAAACTGTTTCAGGCTCTGTACCCTGGGGAGGCCAAACCAAGGCAATTAGGCAATTTTCAATAATGTAGTTTTCTTCCTTAATACGTACAACCAAGAATTTGTGAGATTTAAGTGTATTTGTGTAGAACAAGAGGATGATTTGGGAAGTTAAGGAACTATATAGTCTTTGCTGTTTCTCTAACTATTGGCGTCACCTTGTCTGGGCTACACTCTCACAGCTCTGGGGACCTCGCTCACAGAGGTAGCCCGTGAAAAACCGTTTAATTTACTCATGTCTTTTGCACAGTATCTGATTCATTCTCCTGTTGAGATGTGAAGCATACATGGTAGCGTTTATATTTGTAATTTTGTTTGTCATTTAATCAAAATATACTTGCTATATGTGGAAAATCCCAAATTATTTGAAAGGACCATGAATGAAAAATAACAATCCCTGTCTTGTCATTCCTCAGCTCATGTCTCTTTCCCATCAGTAATCTAAACCACTTCTGTACTTAGTGCTTCAGGTTACTTCCAGAATTTCAAATGAAATGCAAGATACAACTTAAGTTTTTTTTTAATTTTTTAATGTTCATTTATTTTTGAGAAAGAGAGCATGAGCGGAGGAAGGCAGAGAGGGAAGGAGACACAGAATCCAAAGCAGGCTCCAGGCTCTGAGCTGTTAGCACAGAGCCTGACATGAGGCTTGAACTCACGAACCATGAGATCATGACCTGAGCTGAAGCCAGACACTCAACCGGCTCCAACCCACGAACCGTGAGATCATGACCTGAGCTGAAGCCAAACGCTTAACCAACTAAGCCACCCAGGAGCCCCAAACTGCAATTTCTTAGTTAAAAAATAAAATGACTTTCCAAAATGGAATGGGTGAATTTCAACCTGACTTAAAGTTCTCTATGTCTCCACTTACCCTACTGTGATGGGTACATGTTTTGTTGGTCCCATTTGTATCTTTATGTACAGTCTACTCTGCCTCTTGATGTACAAATTCAGGCATTACTTATTTATTTACTCTCCACACTGTAACATGAATATATTACTTTCCCTTTTGCCTCCTGTCTCTACTTAAGATATCTATCTTCTACATTTTCGAAGTTGACAACATTCACATGGTCATCTGTCATCATAATTATGTCTCATATGCCTTGGCTATATGTTCTAAAAAGGGAAAAAACAGATAGTTTTTACATTATTATAACTATGTAAATTTTGTTCATGGAATGGCCAAGTGGTATGCTAGGATTATCTTTCCTTCTCCATGAGTCCGAAATCATGGCCTTACCAATTCACCAAATCTCAAGTCAGCCTAAGCATCTCTCTTTTTAAGTAGTTAATTCTGACAGAAAACTACTGGTGAAAATGACTACCTGGATGGAATTACTTTATATAGTCAATGAGGCACTTCAAGGATATGGAAAAATAGTATGAAGAACTTCGTGCTTTTCAGCAGAGCTTGCATTTTCTATTAGAATCTAAGTCAAGGGATGCCTGGGTGGCTCATTCTGTTAAGTGTCCAACTCTTGATTTTGGCTCAGGTCCTGATCTCATGGTTTGTGAGACAGAGCCCCATGTCAGTCTCAGTGCTGATAGCATGGAGTCTGCTTGGGATTCTCTCTCTCTCTCTCTCTCTCTCTCTCTCTCTCTCTCCCTCCCTCCCTCCCTCCCTCCCTCTCCCTCTCCCTCTCTCCCTCTCTCCCTCTCCCACACCCTCACCCTCTCCCTCCCTCTGTGCTTCCCTGGCTCGTGCTTTCTCTCTCTCTCAAAGTAAACAAATAAACATTAAAAAAAAAAAAAGAATCTGAGTCCAAACTAATTTTTCAGGCTTTGACCAGAAGTCTGTCATCTGGAACATTACCAGTGGCTGTGGCAGGAAAAGAGAGTACATGAAGAAATCGTACCTTCTCTTCCATGCTTTGACCTACAAGTGGCGCCCATCCATTCTATTCAGAGTTCTTTGGCTGAATCTAGTCACATGAGTCCACATACTGCTTGAGATCTAGGGAATCTTAAAGAGCTCATGGATATTTGGTGAGCAGCAAATATCTCTGCCACAATATGCGCTCTTCGATTATTCACTGATCATATAAATTTAGATGTTTCATGTAAATAGTAAACAAAATATAACGGAATGCATACATGAATTTGAGTGCACATTTACTTGGTATCTGTGTGTGTAATAGCCCAGAATAATATTCAACAATTGACTTTCCTTTCAGAGCAAGGCACTAAAATGTAGATAAAATTAATTTCCAAACTCAAGTTGTTTTGCCTGACTGAAATTTTCCAAGGGACATATCAGAGTGGTCATAATTTTCTCCATTGTTTGGGATACTGTTACATTTCCTTGAATTTTCTTATTCTTGAAAATCCTGTAGATCTTTATAATTTTTAAAAAAATTTACTTCCTTAGTCTTGAACGTTTTATTGTTGTGGGCCTTTACTCTTATATTAGCCTTTCATTTTTATATAAATTTTGTTTCATTTTGTTTTTCATTTTGCAAGTATATGCCAGGAGCTGTGGTGAGTTGTAGAGCAAAGCTGAGATTTTGGGTAAGCAGACAATGCTCAATGTTATCTTCTGTATTGTTTTTGTATTGTGGCCTCATGACTTTATTTGGGTGACCTTGAAAAATGTCTTGTTTGATTTTCAGTTTCCTTTTGTGTAAAATGGATTTATAATAATTCCCAAGGTTTATTTGTTCGTTTTAAACAGGTACCAATAACCTATGTAAAACATACAGCACGGAGCTTGATATATAATAAAAACCAAAGAAGTGTCAATTCTCTATTACCAGATGGCTAACCAGAGACTCTGTGGTAGATTGGACTCTGAAAAGCTGGGCTGGAATCCATGTATCCTCATTTAATAAGTGGGTAAAAACAGCAAATTATTTGGTGTTTCTAAATGTCACCTGTTACTCAGAAATGGAAACAATAATGGCTATCTGACTGTACTGTCAGAGAAAAGTTGTGGGAGCACAGGCATGGAGAATGTCAGCCTGGAGTCAGATTCTACAAGTTCACCTCCAGGTATGCCCTTCAACTTGTTGATGAGCTTGGATTTTTAGGTTCTGGACAAAGGTGGAAATGATTCCATTTGGGAGGCAAGATTGAACTTTCTTTCCTTTAAATGAGCAAAAAAGTTAGACATTTTTTGAATACCAAGACTTTATTTGCCATCCCCTCCCCCCCACCAAAACACTACAAGATTCAAGATGCAGGTTTTTCCTTTTATATATATATACAATTTTTTTAATGTTTATTTATTTTTGAGAGAGAGAGAGAGAGAGAGCACATGTGTGCAAGTGAGTGGGGGAGGGACAGAGAGCAAGGGAGACACAAATCCGAAGCAGGCTCCAAGTTCTGAGCTGTCAGCACAGAGCCTGTTGCAGGACTCGAACTCCGGAACCATAAGACCATGACCTGAGCTGAAGTCAGATGCTTAACCTACTGAGCCTCACAGGTGCCACAACATTCTAGTATTTCTACTCTAGGTTCAACTCCGTATTTATGAGAAGTCATTTAAATTGTATACATGTCGCCAGCCTTTTAGGGGTTGGGACATGCAGAATATTGCCTGTGGAAGGTCACTTGCTTTCAAGGTAGAGGGTATGCTGGCCCTTTTGTGACCTTGCCTGGGACAGAACTGAATGTCAGTAATGCCAACAAATTACTCCTTTTTCCTTATTTGAGGCAGGTCTAGTAGATAAGTCACTCTCATTTTTAGTAAAAATCTTAAACTACAAACCTTCACTTTTTTTGAACAGAGATTTTTTTTCCTCTGTAAAAAATTGTAAGGTTTAGAAGTTCCACTCACAATCATGAAAATGAAAATTTTCACTCTTCTAAGGAAGATGCAGATCTTTGTGTGACTTTCTTTAGAAGAGAACACCAGTCACAATGCATTGATTTCATTTGTTTCCCATGAGAAACAGAGAACGGTCAGTTGTACAGTGAGGATAAAGGCCTTTATGGTTGTTAAACAGTCTCCTAAATCCTTGGGCAAGTTTCTTAATCTCTTTAAGCCTTGCTTTTCTCTCCTGTAAAATGAAGGCAATGATTGTATAGTATGAGAAGTAAATATGATAATGAGGTGAAAACCTTTCTCTTGTGCTGGACACAACAGTACATAATCACTAAATGTTAGTCAACTTTTATTAGAAGTATTTATAGTAAAGAAAACATACTGTTAATCCCACCATGTGGTTCATAGTAAATTGCTATGGTAGACTTTTACGGTAGTAAATTTTTAAGTAGCTTGGAAAAATAATCTAACGTTTATAGTTTTAAGATTATGTGACCTATTGAATTAAATAATTATCCACTTATAATCTCATATTAGCATGAATCATAAAGACCTAACTGTATATATTTGTTACCATGAAAACTCATGTGCATGTCATACAAATAGGACAAGTAATGATTATTTAAAAGTTATTACACAGTTTGCAATTTTAATAAATGATGAAAATACTTTTGGAATTCATGTTATGAACACAGATTATTTTTTAAAATTTTTTCATGTTTATTTTTGAGAAAGAGAGAGCGAGAGGAGAGAGAGACAGAGTGCGAGGGAGAGAGGGGCAGAGAGAGAGGGAGACACAGAATCCAAAGCAGACTCTACACTCTGAGCGGCACAGAGTCTGGAGTCTAGACTCTAGACTCTGAGCACAGAGGCTGAGGCAGTACTGAAACTCATGAAAAAATGGCTTTTGGATATTTCCATAACGTTTTGAAGGAAATATTACAAACTCTTAAGAAGTTCCAGGAAGTTTCAAAAGTTGTTTTTAGAGTAGTAAAATTACTAAATAGACTCAAGCTGAAATTTTTTTGATACAGTTGCTACCTTTTGGTATTAATATTTTTGGTGTGTGTAAAATACACTTTGACAGCAGATTTTGTGATTTGTATATTTAAATGATGTTTTATAGTTTATGTTCAGTTAACATATTTTGTCAAAAGAGAGAAAGTTTCCTTTGAGATTCCTATTATCAGGATTTTAATGCATTCGTTTTTATCCCCAGCTCAGATTTCTTTAAAAGAATAAATGAACTCACACAGTTATTTATATCTCCCATGAATTATTGTTCCTAAGTTTCTGAATCTTTGAGAATTCTTCTATATATGTTACAGATTAGTATCCAAGGTCTTAGTCCCATTGGCAAGATGTAGATTTTAGTGTTATCTTCTTCAGTGACAACCAGAAGTAAGCTAATAAACAAGTCATGACACCAATGAACCATTTAGTTTATTTTTCTAAGTAAAGATTAAATGAGACAAGAGTAATACTCACATCGGAGACATGGCTTTAGATCACTTTTATTCATCTTGCTTTTTACTAGTGGAAGGAAAGTTGGTATTGCCGTATGGGTTCGTAAGAGGTAAACCAGTGGGGTTTATGTACTTATGAATTATTTGGGTAAAATATGTTTCATTCATAAATGTTACTGTTACAGAAATTGTACTTGAAAGAAGGGATAAAAAATCTAAGGGTTAATTTTTAACTGAAATTAAAATGAACCAAGTATATATATAAAATATCAGCACAAATTATTTAAAACCAAGCACATCTACCTTAGGTAATTTATCTGTTTATTTTTAATAAGAAACCATCACAGTGTGACAAAACATGATATTTGAAATGTCTGACCTTTGAGGGATATATTCAAGATAGGGGCTAGAGGGGGTGGGAGCAGATATCACTATCCTACATCATTCTCTCCATGTACGAACTCTCTTTCAGGGTTACAAATCGCTAAAGACAGATAGAGTCATCTGTACACTGTTTGAGGAAGACATTTCCTCTCTTCTGTTTCCTATTTACAATTCCACTGGGTTCATAAAATGGTCAGATGCTACAGAGCCATGAACAAACTACAGTGCTTTTAATAGAGCCATTCATCTGCTCCTTTTGAAGGTTAGTGTTCTCTCTCGAGGGAGGGTTCTCAGATAATAAGAGGAAAATGAATGCCAGTTGAGCACCTGTAATCAAATTACTCTTAATTCCCTCAACTCTTGTCAGATATTGAGCTCCTCAGATCGTTTCATAGGTGGGCATTTTACAGACCCCCATGGTGTAATACAGTTAGTTTCCTTTCCCACTTCCCTTTCTCTTTCCTGTGCTCCAGCCACCATCCATCATGACTGGGTAAATCCTGTCAGACAGAAAGTCCCAGCCGTTCAAACAGTCAGACACTGAGCCAGCCTGGTCTACTCATGCACCTGTCACTTCCCAGCATTCAGCTTGTGAGGAAGGGGGCCAAGAGAACATTTATGGAATGGATGCGGGCAACGTGCCCAGCGTGTCAACAGGCACAGTGTGGTCTCAGCCTCAGTCCTGGTAGGATGCTTCTGCTCCTGAAAAGATTCACAGTCTGCCCCACCCCCACCCCATCCCAAAGAAGGACTGATCTATGTAAAACGCTTGCTGCTTCCAACCTAGAGCAGACCATAATTTAGTCCAGACTCTCCCAGACCCAATGTGTCACATGTAACAAAACAAGCACTGCACAAAGCACTGGGCTGGTGAGTCTTTCAGCTGCACCATAACTCATCCTGCTCTAAAGGCTGCAGAGGGAATTTGTAGAATGGGGTGAAGTGTTCCATTTCATCTGTATTGTATCACTTGGGAGATGAGATGAATTCAGGATGCAGCCACAGACATGCTTGGAATTTCATTGATTTTATTATGTTCTTTGGAACTTACATATGCCTTATGGGGTTTTTTTTTAAATCACAACTTTTATTGAATGTAATTCACGCAGAGCACATGGAAAATAATGGTGGTTCACAGTGAAGAAAGTATAACACTGAGGGTATTTTTGTTTTTTATGCCCAATGACTTTTACCTTAAAAAACCTTGAGTCAGGGATATATGCAGAGATGCAAATCTAAGAATTGTGCCATTGTAATGAAAATAGAGCTTCAACTATTTTCTGAAATTATCTGCAATCAGATAACTCATTTATCAGTTATGGTCAAATGAATGTTAGTCTTGAGAATATCTTCCTCACTGGTTGTTAAAAGGACAAGTTAAAACATTCCCCATCAGAGATATGCTTGTTAAATCATCTGTAAATCAGTATGCTTGTTTTCTGTCCACTCTGAGCAACAGAATTTCTTTTACTTTCCTTCTCCTCTTCCCTTTTCTTCTCTTCTCTTTTCTCCCCTTCCCTTCTTTCCCCTCCGCTTATTCTTCTCTTCCTTCCTTCCCTCCATCCTTCTTCCTTCCTTCCTTCCTTCCTTCCTTTTTTCCTTCCTTCCCTTTTTCCTTCCTTCCTTCCCTCCTCTCCCTCCCTCTCTTCAATAAGGGTCAGGCACTGATCGAGGCTCTGAATTAAGATACTGAATGACACAAATGCCACCTCTGTGCTTCTGGAATTTATGGTCTCGTAGTTCCTAAGTATTTAGCAATAGAGAACGTGCTTATACATGTAGAGAGCATTACTTGGAAGGGCTCTTGAACCAAAAAAATTTATACAGACTCTAAAAATGTGTGGAACACAAATTTCAGCCTAGAAGACTAAACCACACTCTGCCATGAGAAGAATACATGTATTTTACTATTCTCCCTTTTATAAAGACCCAAGCACATGCATTCTGACACTGATATGCAGTTCATTCTCCCTGTGGATCTTGGCAGAACATGTGAGGCAATAATATCTTTGCTGTTGGGATCTTGTGTAGCCACACATTTCGTCATGCCATGTTTTGTTAGGATGACCATTATTCCTCCAAGGCCACATTTGATCTGCTTCATTCTTTGAGTTTGTTTAAACTAAGTCTTTGTCATCTGATTGCAAAGAAAGGCATTCATTCTTCCAATACGTTTAAAAATGCTGGGTGATCGTTGATAGGCTAATACTGGCTGCTCTGTGTTGCCAATCTAATGCTTTTCAATATTTTATTATCCCTGGAACATTTGAAAGCATCCCTATTTCTCACACTCGGAAGAGGCACACGTGTCACCTCTCCAGTGGTCATTTCCTTACTTTTCCTTGTTGACAAACGGCAGGCTTTGTTCACCATTCTGTGAGTGTCAGTGGACTTCTGGAAAAGCAGCTTTGGCCTGGGGGAGAATCTTGATTGGTCGTAGCCAATTACTGGCCTACTTTCTCTTGACAATTGATTGATCGAGGCATGGTCATATGACATAATTACGGCCAATGAAATGTTAGGGTAATCCTGGAAAGATTTTTCTCATTTGTTAAAGAGCCACAGGAGAGCGATATATCCTTTTTTAAATTATTTGGTCTTGACATTGTTACCTGCATGTGATTCCTGGAACTGAGGTAACCATCTGAGGACCTTGAAGAGAACAAAACTAAGACAAGTTCCTACTCTGGAGAATTAAATAAGACAGACATAGGAGAACCTGTGTCTTTGAATATACGTTTACTTACCCAGCCCTGGTAT
Organism: Acinonyx jubatus; assembly: GCF_027475565.1. Classification (NCBI taxonomy): domain Eukaryota; kingdom Metazoa; phylum Chordata; class Mammalia; order Carnivora; family Felidae; genus Acinonyx; species Acinonyx jubatus. The sequence goes on along the minus strand of NC_069380.1, from coordinate 102,285,030 downwards.
TACTCTGTTTCCATACATTTTGTTGTATTAGATACTACAACTTACACTTACTGTTGACTTTGCTTGTTATCTTTTCTGTTATGTGGAGCCAAAATATACGCTAAGTCACATCCTTTTCTTTAAAGTTAGTTGAGATTTTAAAATACAATGAATGCCCTAAGATGAAATCTACCCAACTTTGAACTTGAAAGAAATATATTATTACTTTGATCATTTAGTATCAGTGCAAGAACTGAGACTACATGCTTGTCAAAAACATTCGCTTCCTAGGTTGTGTGGAGGGTAAATGACAAGATGGATCATTTTTAATATCGTACCTGTGCTCTGTTTTATTTCCAGCTACACGTGTACCACTTTCTATATTCTTCCAACTCCTGTCCTTGTAGAGAATTATAGCTCTAATATCAGGTATCCAGGTCTGTTGCTGCTAGGCCTATGGTGATGAGTTAGATGTTTCAAACTCCTTTGATAGGAAATCACATCCTGCTGGGAGTACCTCTAAAAACAAGACGCCCGTGTTCATCTCACAAACACTCACCACATGTACCTCTTAACTAAACTTGTGTAAGCTGAGATTTTATGGTGGCCAACTTCCCCACTCCGTGGGGAAGACCTAGGAATGAGGCCAAATCAAAGAATAGTGTTACCACAATGGAGAGTCACAGAGTCTTGTGGATATTTTCGAGGTGATAGATTTAGCTGTCCCTAAAGGTTACTCTACTCAGTATACTTTTTCAGTTACATGGGTTGAGTTATATTCACCATCATAGGTAAACTAATGACTCTTCAAGATGCCCACATCCTGATTCCCCGAGCTGTGAACATATTATGTGACAGAAGGGCTTTGCAGATGTTTTTAGAGTACAGACCTTAAGGGGTGCTTGGTTGGTTCAGTAGGTTAAGTGTTTGACTTAATTTTGTCTCAAGTCATGATTTCACGGTTTGTAAGTTCAAGCTCCATGTCAGGGTCTGCACTGACAGTGCAGAGCCTGCTTGGGATTCTCTCTCTTTCCCCCTCTCTCTGCCCCTCTACTGCTCACATGTACTCACAAGCTCCCTCTCCCTCTTTATCTCTCAAAGTAAACTTAAAAAAAAAAGAGAGAGTACAGACCTTAAAATACGGAGCTTTTCCTGAATTTTATACGTGAACTTAATTTAATCACAGGAGCTCCTAAAAGCAGAGAAACTTCTTTAGCTGCAGTTAGAAGATTCACGTAGCAGAAGGGGAAAGGCAGAGGGATTAAAAAGTGAGAAGGATTCAGTTGCTGAAATGCCCAGATGTAAGAACCAGAGCGAGAGGCCTCTAGGGGGTAAGAATGTCCCTCAGCTGAGATGTCTCACACACACACACACACACACACACACACACCAAGCACCTCAGTCCTACAACCAAAAGGAATATTCTGCCAACAGTCTGACTCAGCCTTGAAGTGATTCTCCTCCGGAGGCATCCAGTTAGAGCCCAGGCGGCTGACACTTTGAGTCTGGCATATGGAGACCCTAGAGCAGAAAAACCAGTCAAGACAAGCCAACCTTCTGACATGCAGAGATGCGTGATAAACACATTCGTTTAAGCTGCTGAGTTTGTGGAATTGTGTTACAGCAGTAATAGAAAACTAACACAGTTACTAAGTAGGATTTTTTTTTTTACTGCTACAAGCAAAAGTGCCTTGATGAATACAATATTGTTTTGAGACCCAAAAATATTGCGATATTGGAAGAAAATACACCGGATTTTATTTTGAGTATAAAGTAGCCACGGTCTCAGGAAAAATACAGAAACCTTACTCTGAAATATATTTAGGTTTCTAGAATGTTGTGGTTAGTTTTTGTTTGTCTCTTTGTCTCTATATGGTAGAAAAGCAGATGTCTTGAGAACAAAAACTGTAGCCCGTTGACAATAAGTGAACTATACAGTGAGTAGAAATAGAAAAAGAACACATTTAAGGTGCTGGTTTGACAGTCAAACTTGCTGCAGGGATGAAGGAGCACATTAACAGGTCACAGGCAAGTTAATCCCCAAAGGCTCACAGGCTCATTGGCAGGGCCAGAGCAGGTGAAAGTCCCAAGGGGGGAAAAAAAAAGGTTGATGACGAGGAACTGAGCAGAGCCAAAGGAACAGGAGATCTCTCAGTCGGATTCAGTGGCTTTGGAGGGAAAATTTTAACCTAAACTAGGGACTAAAAATAAAAATCTAGGAAACTCTATTTGTAATTCCAAAGCTGAAGTAAATAACGGAGATGATAGAGAATATTCAAGTAATGTCAAGTTGGGTGTTAAATTTAGGTTAAAATGTAGCAAAATAAAGTGATGCCAAGCAAGGATGCTCACTTGAAATGCTCACCTTGGTGTTTAGCATTTTCCTGGGAAGTCGGTCACATAGGCGTGCAACATCTCCATGACTAACTTCAGCAAAGACAAAGCATTCACCAGCAATCATACTGTTAGCACAAATTTCAAATTGGTGCAGCCTGGCCCACGCTCTCAGGGTACACAACTTAAAAGCACGGTTATAAGGCAGAATGTTCCAAGGCTCACGCCGCATTTCCCAGAAGCTGGCCAAGGGCCAGTCCTGAAAACAGGTCTCTTTCATGAGGAGGAATAGACAGAGTAAAGCAACCCAAGCGTGCTGAGTTAACCCTTTCCTGCACAGGCTGTTATATATCAGAGCCACTGGGTTATAAGGGCCTATGAGGTTGTATTAAGACTGACAGGACACTTTTTATAAGCCAGTTCACAGCATGCTGTGAGCGCGTCAGAGGACACTTTAACAAACAAGAACTCTCTTCGCTGGAAGCACATACTAGCAAAGGACGTCCCTTCCTGTACAGAAAAACAGAAACAGATGGAAAGTATGTTCCATGGGACCACAGCTTCTACTCAGGCTGGAGTCTGTTATCCTAACTATTATAATGAAATGGGAGCTCAGTTTCTCAAATGCCACAGATGCCAATGAAAACTCATGTAGTGACAGCTTCACAGGTTGTAGGAAGTATGCCACCTCTCGTTGCTTCCTATCCTTGCTCATGTGATAAGTCACATAAACTACCTACCTGGATGCACACTGAACAGCATAGGCCGCTCTTAGCCAGAGGAGACCAACCCAAAGGTTACAGGTACCTCACGCTTTGCCCAGTCTTGCAAGGGTCACGAGAATCCTTGAATTGCCCATCTGCCAAGTATTAGCTTCTTAACTTCTTTGGAAGCTATAGCCTGTTCTCAGGCTTTGCCTCCTGTGCTTTGGTGTGATAGCTCTTACCCTGTGAAGAAAAGCTGCTCCTTCTTTCTCAGAATTGTATGCTTTATCAGTCAAACCATTTTATGTCACTCACCCCAGGATGTAGGAATAGGAATTTGCTTATTTTCCCCACTGGAAGACAATATTTTTATGTCACTATGCTGATTAAAATAGTGGGTTCCATGTTGGGACTATGCAGTCCTTTGGGGGGAAAATCACAAAGAGGGAGAGAGACAGAAGGAAAAAGAGGGAGAGGAAGGGAAAGAGAGAGAGAGAGAGAGAGAAGAAGAAACTATATTTACTGTGCTTTGGGAGATTCATGGTTGGGGGGGTCACAAAGAGTTATTTGTTTTTTTGTGCATGATTCTAGGAGTTGGCTTGATACTGAGACTACATCAATGAAAGAAACTGCTTCTCCTTATATCTTCAGGGAGTTTGTATTTTACTGAAGGTGGGATGGGCAGAAGACGGACAGTTTTTAAAAGCAGCTCAATGAGGGCTACTGTAGAAGAAAGCACAAAACTGTTGGATGGGAGAAAAGACATCTTGACATTTGCTTTGTCAAAAAATATATATTCCACTGCATACCTTTAACAAGCTACTTGGGGTTTTCTTGATGTTCCGGGACTTTGGGGTCTTAGAAGCTTAAAAAAAGGATTAGCCTGGGTCACATTTGAGTGTATTTACTTGCCCATGTTCAGTGAAGAGCCCCTTAACTGCAGGAGCCCAGGACCCTAGCAGGTTGGGCAGGGGTACTGTGACCATGATTCAGCCAACACTTCCCCACTGCAGCATTATAAGATCTGCTGTCAGACTTAGCATGTGTTAGAGCCACTCATAATGGGCCAAGAGTGAAAAAAGTAGAGAACTTTAAGGATGTTATCTCTGGGATGGCATGAATTTTTCAGTCACAAACATATGTGCAATAGCATACCTTTCAAAATTTCTCTAATGTAATTTAGCTCTTGAGGTCACTTTAGTTGATGGTGGAAAATATAATTTTGTCAATTCAGGGTAAGCTTACGCTCATTCAGACTCATTTAAACATACATCTAAATCCAGTCAATTCAGAATTTTAGAAAGCTTTTCAGGGCTTGTATTCATCAACAGCATGATTTCCTCCCTCCCTTCCTTCTGTCTGTGGGGGTGTCTAAATTCATAGGGAAGAGGGAAAGAGATGTGTGTGTGTGTATAATGGCTTCCAGGGCAGGACTGCTTCTAGTAGCCATCTAAGTCCCTGGACATCCATAAGATAGAACTCATCTCTTTGGGTCCTCATTTCTCTGCTGTCATTCCTACAACTCAAGTATGGCATCCACACATTCTACATTTTCCTGACTAATCCCTCAAAATAATATCCTGGTAAAAAGTGGCATTGATGGATAAACTCACTTGCCATTGGGACTTGACTCTTTGTCCTATGAGATCCTCTGTCACTCCTTTATGAGCTGTAGGCATCTTGAGATACATCATCTCTGAGGAGTGATCCTTCAGTCTTGACTGCACATCTGATGTTTCAGTGTCCTCTCTTTCCCTTACCTAGCGGCTCTGGGTCTGTGGACAAGGAATTCATTGATCCTACCTCTTAAGTAGGGAAAGAGTGGAAAACATTCCAAGTGAAGAAGTTGTCTTAGGATGTTCTAGGAACTTAGTCTACACTTTACAGAATGGCTCCTGAATTCTCAGTGAAAACATTCAAAACTTGCCTTAAGTCTGCTCTTAAATTAGAAACTCCTTTTTCTCCCATTCAGCCAGATTCTCATTATATTGAAGCTCAACAAATTACTTAGGGCATAGGAGAGAACCAACGTGGCTACCATTAGGGAGTTAATAGAATGTGTAGAAAATTAATAGCATGGTGACAGTAAGGTGATTGTGCACTAATCTCACTCCAAGTTATAATTATACATTCAGCATATATATGTAACAACCAAACCAAAGAAATGGGATATGCATTTAAAGGAATTACTCTAGAGCAAAAGCATTCATAAATTCAAGCTAAATTATAAGCCACATGCACTAGGCCTTTTAGTAACCGCTTTGGCTATTATGTGGCTTTGCTACCTATACGGGGTACTGGGCAGAGAGGGAGGATCTATTTTCAAATGTGTGTTCCTTCGTCTAGATCAAGGATTTGAAAACTTGTTTTGTAAAAGCCCAGACAGTAAATATTTTGGGCTTTGTAAGCCAGGCTATCTCTGTCACAACCACTCAACTTTGCCTTTGTAGCATGAAAGAAGCCATAATGCATCAACACATGAGTATGACTATGTTCCCATAAAACTTTATTTACAAAAACAGAGGGCTGGCATTGGCTCAGTCACTATGGTTTGCAGATGTCTGCCCTAGCTGTGAAAGCAGTCCTTTCCCAGTTTTTGTCCTGCTGTAGCAAAATGATTAAGAATGGTGTGCTTGGGGAAAACCCGTTAACAACACTTTTCAGTTCTCAGGACAGGCTTCGTTTCTTTTTCCACTTTGTAATTCACACACCGGGCACAATGCTGAGCATTTAAGTACTTTTTCAGAAAAAAATGATGAACTTTCTTCAACTCTGTACAAGTGAGGGCACATGTCCTGCCTCTTCTTGGCAAGTGTCTGTGGTCAAGGGCAGATCTGAGACATACGGAATTCTTCTCAGTGGAGAGGTAACAGACACCAGGGGTGACAGCTAGAACACTCTGTATGAAACAGACCAGATTCTATACATGACACATTCAAATGCTGGGCTTGAGTCATTTCTGAAGTTGACATTTTAAAAATAAATGTTCTTCATAGATAACTTAAAATATTTATCACCTAAGAACTGTTCTGCATGGTACTAGTTCATGCTAATTGTATATTGCCACTTGGTTACTGCTTTTGAGAGTGGCTAAATGATGCCAATTATTTCATGAACCCTAAATGATGGAGCTGTACCTTCCTCCAAATTGTGTTTCCCTGCCTTTGGTCTCTCTAATTACCATTGCTCTTGTGATGTTAGAGGGCATGCAAAAATACAGTTCTGGTACTTGCATCCATCATAAACATACATGTATTTGTAGATGAAATTGGAAACATTTGGTTTTGTTGTTATGGTTAGTTATCAGTGGGGCTAAAATTGCTAAAAGATTGCAATAGATTTACGTGCCAGCGTTTTATTCATGGGAGACACTGGCACTTTCCACTTGGGGCAAGATGAAAAGTCCCTTATTTTCTTCATTGTGATCCAAATTAAAGCAAAGTTTAATTAAAGTTTCATTAAAGAAAGATCTTTTGTAGTCCTGGGAAGCATCTTTTTCTTTGAGCCAAATATGTTTTAGAATGACATGCTTTCATCTCGAGTTTTTAATGTTTTTCTGAGGGAAGAAAGGGAATAGATACACCATTAATGAGGTGTGATGTGGCTGAGCCAAGAGTATAAAGCACCAGGTGTTCCATCAGCTCTCATCTAGGTGTGGCGCAACACCTAGAAGCTTTCCTGACTGTCAGTCTCTTACCATGTTGCCACCTGAGTGACCTCTCATAGGGTGCTCCTCCTCTAATCATGCTTCCCACGGCATTCTCACCAGATTTACTATTGTTCTTTTACACAAACCTTTTCATGCCCAATCTCTTCCTGTCTTCTTCTCTTCAATTTCTGCACTATCTGCCTACAACCCCCTCCTTCATCTTCTGCAAATAAACACACGCTGTTGGTGTCCGTCTCCTCTGAAACGTCATATAACTCTTTTTCTCACTTTCACTGTTTTACACACCCGAGTGTTACTTCTTGCAAATGAATTTCAGCATTTTTTGCCTGTAGTTTGGGTGGTATTTTATGAAAGGGGCACCCAATGGACGATAAGAGTACAAATCAAAATCATACACTTTCTTAGCTCAGGTTTCCCTGGGAACCAGACTCTGAGACAAAAACATGCATGTGGGAAGGTTATTGGAGAGTGCTCTGGGGAACAGCATCAGTGAGAGCATAAGGGAGGGAGGATTGTATAGAGAAGTTTAACTGCAGGTCAACTATCCCTGAGACTTCAGAAAACTACAGGGAGCTCTGCAACTCTGATGATCCTTTTGTAGATATTCCTTGTCTAACCAATTTTTGGTGCAGGATGAGGGCAGTCCTTTGGGCAAGGAACCTCTCTGTGGGTGAGAGCAGTCCCCAGCACTCTTCCCCTTCCTCGAGGGTAACACCAGCCTCAGGATCTGTCTCCTGACTGCCTCTTGGTTAATAGGCTTATAACTTGGGTTAAGTCACTTTCAGCTGGGGTCATGTGAGTCTAATAAGGAAAGAAAGGGACAGTACCCCGAAGGAACTCTCATAATTAGCCAACATATAATGGAAAAGACTAAATTTTAAGTCTTTGGTTAAGGAGGCAAGATCATAAGATTGGGTAGCAGAGAATTCACATGAGACCACTCTTCTGAGATACGTGGGATTTAAATATCCTGAGGAAGATCCCAGGAGATGGGTGGTAAACTAGTGACTAGCATAGTTCATAAAAGTGTGGGAAAGTGATGGCCCATATTAAATGCCATTGAAATGCCAGAATTATCTTGACAGATGGTGGAGAAAGGAAATGAAAGACTCCAGAAGGTAGGTGTACTAGAGTAGATGTGGTATGCGAAGCTGAAAGATCTATCAGATGATTGTGTTTCAGGAAAACTCTATAAGGAATGCACATATGAGAGGAGCACACATATCAGTAAAAAGTGTAATAGTGGCTCTCTTCTGTTAGCTGAGACTGATAGTAGGAACAGGCATTACAGAACAGATAGGACCCTAAAACAGTAAAGGCCAAGGGACAATTCTTACATGCATAAACCAAGTAGATGCAAATTATCATTATTAGTTGCAGAGTTGGGAGTGACAGCCAGGGGACCTGACTTGTGGAGAATACAGAGATGCCATAGAGCATCCCTAGAAACAAGATACATACATAGCCAACATGGGTACTACTCAGCTTGAACCATCAGAAGAAAGCAAAGATGGATGACCCAGAGGCTGAGGGCTCTTGTCTCAATAAGGAATTGTGTTCCCTTGTTCAGTTTCTGAATCAAACAGGTTTGCAGACAGGGAACCTATGAAAGGATGCTGTAACACTGTAACACATATATACTGTGGTGATCCCCTCAATCCTTTCTTAAAGCAATCTTCATTCATTTACTTTGGTGGCGATACATGGAGGAAAGGGGAAAACCCAAATATTTCTAGGAGGGTTGGGCCTGATGTCCAAGTTGACATCAAGACCCTGAAAAACGGAGTACCTCGGCTCACTTGTAAGAGTGGATGCATTTAGGAGGCAAGTAATAAAAGCATTCCTGACCAGTGCCTGGCCTCCAGTGGGTCTACTGGGTCAGCTGCCCTATCCAGTGGCAAATATTCAATTGAGATTGACATATGATATAGTTGGCTTAATACTCACATTGAGTTCTTGGCCTACTGTGACATATGACATAATATGACCCCTAATATTGGGGAAATCTAAATAGGAACCTGTGAAATTTTACTCCCCTACCCCTATCAAAATAGTGAATAAAAAATAAACATCCCAGAATGAAGGAATGAATTAAAGTAGTGCTATCTTTAAGGATTTAAGGCAGTGTTGTCTAACAGAACTTTTTGTAATGATGGAAATGGTTACTGAACACTTGAAATGTGGTTAGTGTGACTATGGAAATGAATTTGTAATTTTATTTAATTTCAATTTAATTAATTATAAATAGCTACATATACTTACTGGTCATCTTATGGAACAGCACAGATTTAAGGGATAAAGGATGGAGGTCTCATTTCCATTTAATTCACTGGTTTGGGCACTAAAAAAACCTCCTGGGTCCTGAAAGATGAACATAAGTTACAGAACTCAGCTTAAATGGTGTCTGTAGTTGCAGCTGCTATTCCAGATGTGTTGTTTTCCTAGAGCAATTAAACATGACCTCATGTCCATGGTCTGAGGATAATAATTTGGTGAATACTTTTATCTATTCCAATCACAAAGCAGAGTTACACTTTGTATTTACATGGAGGAGGCAAACAGTATGCAATTGTCGATTTGCTCTAGGGCTGTTAACTCTCCTGCCCTCTGCCATAACATAATCCAAAGAGATCAGGACCATCTGGATATCCTGCAGAACACATTGATCTACTCCATCAGCAATAAGCATAACAAATCTGCCTCCAGTGAATCTTTCCTGAGAGTTGCTATCCGAGAGTCTAAAAATGTTATTGAGCCTCTGGAACTTGCCATCACATCACTGTTTGTTGAGTTTTGGTGTGTGTGTTTACACTAATAAGTATTCGCATAAATTCCAAATTTGGACTGAGGCTTGCTTTCCTAGTGTTTCCTCCACCTGGCCTCCAGGTGGTGGGGGAGGAGGCCTATAGCACCTACCTATCCCTTACTAGTATAGAATCTGCTGTCTGCCAAAAAGGACATAATAATGGAAAATGAACAGGACAGCTGGGTGGCTTAGTCAGTTAAGAGTCTGACTTCGGCTCAGGTCATGATGTCATAGTTCATGACTTTGAGCCCCACTTCGGGCTCTGTGCTGACAGCTCAGAGCCTGGAGCCTGCTTCAGATTCTGTGTCTCCCTATCTCTCTCTCTTCCCCTCCCCTGCTCGCTCTCTGTCTGTCTCTCTCTCTCTCTCTCTCTCAAAAATAAATAGACTTTTAAAAATTTGGAAAAAAAAAAAAGGAAAATGAACAAATTGGCTGTGGTCAGTTTTCAATAGGCTGTGTTTATCCAGGTTGATCATGTGTGGTCCTTCAGTGGAGAATTGTATCCCTGGTTCTGGGATATTTTTCATAAAAACCAAGACTAGTAATTTAGAATCAGAGCATTCTCTCCTTTGTGTATTGAATAATTTGTACTATTCATTTCTCTTTCAGGGTTACCCATTATTCATCAGAACATTTTTTGTTATTAACTTAGTTACTTCATCCTTTATTATATTTATTATGTTAGAAATATAAATACTATATGTTTAATGTTCACTGATTCCATAATCATATTTTCTAACATGAATTAAATCTTCACTTCCAGAATATTGCGAAATTTTTCCTTGTTTGGTGATATCCTTGGAAGTTTCCTTAGGTACCAAATCTCATCCACTTTGTGAAACTTTGAGATGCCAGCCAGCCGAGTCTATATGAATATCATTATTTTTTTATATTCCTAATCTTTATTGCTTGGCTCCTTAGTGATTCCGTTTGCTAGTACATAGTTTATGTATTAAAATTATATATTGTGTATTAAAAATAGTATTTGACTAAACTGCAAGGCAAGGTTACTTTTTTATGCTTTATGCATTCAGACTATGTGAAACATCAGTGGTATCTCTTGTGTTTGTTATACTTATCACCTTGTATTTTTAGCAACTGTTCATACTAACCATAGTTTTCCTTTCTAAAATGACCTTGTGAAACCCATTGTTATGTAGCCATTCTGTGACTAAGATTCCATTACACGATGGAGCTGGCTGATGGCTGAAGTTTGAGCAGACGCAGCTGGTTGTTACAGCTGTGGGTCACAGCACGCTACATCAGACCAAATGTTCATTTTGTCGACACTGCTGAAATCTTTCACTGATGGAAGTCCCATTGACTTTGAACAAAATGTACCCAAGTGCCTCTTCAATGAGCATGCCAGAGAGGTGAACAAAAACCCAGCACCCGACATTTCTATGCTTGTAGAAAGTGGAGTTATAACTAAAGTTTAAATTGGAAGGTTAAAGCTTGTGCACCAATGTAGTGGTCATATCAGACAGTACTATAATCTTTCTTTTCAGAAGCTTCAGGGTACCAATATCTGTGTAGAAAAGAATGAGGATTCATCAGCTAGCATGAAATGTTGTGTCATTTCAAAAGAGCTTGTCTGAAGGCCCCCAAATAAAATCGTGTTTCTTCAAAAGATACAGCAGTTGTCTCTTCCCAGTACACAAATTCCAAAGTTTTCTTTGTGTGGCCACCTTAACATACATGTGCTCGAAAAGACACCTATAAAGGGACATTTTATGGGTCAAGCCCAATTTTGCCAGCCCTTTACAGTGGCTATAAAATTAAAGATGCATTCTGAAAGCATAGTTGTGGCATCGAAAGTGAAGGGACGGGAAGGAAAAAGTACAAACAGGGTAATAGTAGTCTTCTGACTTTCGTCTTTTAGCTTTGTACCTCTACCTTCTCTTGGGTATTGAAGCGTCCTCTTCTTCTATCTTGCAGCCTTGATCAAAAAGAGGAAAATGTGAACAGAGAGACCTTAGAAACAGTGTTGGAGGGCTGGAGGAGCTTTTTCTTCCTCAGAGGGCAATGTGAAAGGAAACAAAATTTTTTTATACTTCTTTTTTTCTCTCTGCTGTTCTTGGGTACCTTATTGGCGTAGTTTCATATTCAGTCTACATGGTAATGATTCTCACATTGGTATCTTAGCCATGTTATTGCTAGTAACTAATTCCTCTTCAAATGATTGCTAATAATTTCACGTAGCCACTCCCTGATTGACACCTCCCATCTTTCCAGTTCATTCTTTCTCTATGCCTAATCCTCCAACTTGAGAAATACCAACTACCACTGCCTATGACCTACAATCCTCTTATCTTTTCAATATCCCACACTTGTCTCATCTTCTCTTTCTTACTTAGGCAACTTAAATTCTACAATCATTTTAACTACTTTCTTGAAAACATCTACAGTTCTATTTCCGGTATTTTGTTTCATCTTAACCTCCTATCAAAACCAACCCTAAATAAATAAACATCACCCGTACAACTGAACATGACTGGAGGATAAGGCGTAACGGCAGTTTCACTTTAAATTCATGATTATGAACTCAAAAATTGATCTCTAAAAATGCCCAGCAGTCTTACATTTCCATAGTTCATTCACGCACACAGTCCCCTAAGCAAATAATTCACATAATTGCCTCTCATTTCAAATCTTTAACATTTTTTCCTGTTCGTATTCATAGTTGAGGATTTCATACCCTTTTTCATTAAGAAAATTAAAGCACTTGAAAAAGAACTTGCCTAAGTTCTGTCCTTCCGTCTACCAGATTCTTACCAGAATCTACACCTACACATTTTGCCTTTCCTCCTACTGTGGTAGAGCAGATAGCCTGCTCTTATCCAATGCTGGACACTTCACTTGGGTTCCCATTCTCCTCTCTCTTTTTCTCTTTCCCTTTCTCCTCCTCTCTGTCTCTCTCCTCCCATCCTTCCTATCAAATATGTTCCCTCAACCAGTGTCCCTCATCTTTAAAATCTTCTTTTCCTGAGCCCACTTCAGCAAGTAGAGGTCACTTGAGGGTGGATTCCCAGACCTCCTCCCCCGCAACTATCACTCCATTTCTCAGCTTCTCCTTGTAAAAATTTTTTAAAAATTAAAACAACAACAAAAAGTGACAACTCTTTGAAATAGTTCTCTATGTGAAGCCTCTCCAATTCGTCTTTACCACTTAACTTCTTAAATCCAGTCCAATCAGGCTTTTACCCACATCTGTGGAACAAAGATCACTGAATCATTTTTTCTATCTTGACGGATTTTCTTTTGGCTTCCAAGCAACACATACTCTTGGATTCCCTTTCCCCCAACCAGCTCCTTCTTCTTGGTATAATTGTAAACTTTTTTGTGCCACACTCTGAACTGCTTTCTTTTTCCACAAATATGCTCCACCTGCTCAACCCCAACTGAATAAATTTGCCCCTTCTTTCTGTTGCACAGGCCACAAAACTTGTAGTCATTCATGACTTTTATCTTGCTTTACTTCCCACATGTATTTCCTCAGCAAATTTTCTTGGTTCTAACTTCAAAATATGTTCACAGTTTGTCTATTTATCTGAGACATTATCATCTTTTGCCTGAATTGTTAGACTAGCCTCCTAACTGACTTCCCTGATTTTGTCCTCTCCATACTTTTTTTACTCAACACAGCAGCCAGTATGTCTTTTTAAATGAAAGTCATCATTCTTCTGTTCAGAATCGTCCAAACTAAACCTAAATCTCTACAACAGCCTGTGAAGGCCTACATTTGCTAGATCTGTTTTTTCTTTCACACCATCTCCTAGTTTTTGCCCTCTATTCCACTTTGCTTCGGCCACATTGGCTTCCTTACTGTTCCTTGAATTTACCAGATACATTTGTGCCTCAGGGCTTTGGCACTGACTGTTTTCCCTTCCCTGTCCTCCCTGTGTCTTCCCTACTCAACTTTTTAAGTTTTTGCTCAAAAGTCAGCTTCTTAGCAAGTGTAACTGTGCCACCCTTTCTTTAATACCACACCTTCTTCCACCAGTACTCCTTAACACTGGTAGACCTGACCACTTATCCAACTCTTCTTTCTTCTGCTTGTACATATTCTTTTTTCTTTTACTTATTTATTATATTTACTTTCTCTCTCCACCTATTAATATGTAAGTTCCATGAAGACAAGGATTTTTGTCTCTTTAGACCTTTGGCATCCAGATTGTTGCTGAGAACATGGTGCATACCCAATAAGTGATTGTTACATGCACGAATAATGTGATTGAATCTTTCCCCTAATTATCTGTTGATCATGTATACTTGTCTTGCCAGGTCTGCCATGAATTCACACATACCTGCCCAAAAGTACAATCTACTCTAATCTAAGAGAGTGGCCTTTTCCCTCAAGGAACTTAAAAATAGCCCTAATGTAAAATACATCATAAATTGTTGACTTATAAATATTTTGCTGACATCTAATATACCACTTATTACTTTAAATTCTAATTATGTATTTTTAATTTTTAATTTATATTTCTGAATTATTTAACCCAAAAATGTTGTGACAACCTCTCATGTACTCATTCTGTAGATTTAAGAGATGTCATTTTGAGAGGTTTAATTCATAAATGGCAGTCTCAGCTGTATTTCTACATTCCTGTTACTCTTGCCTCTTGTAGCAATAACAGTGTTATTGCTTATACAGTGTTATTGCAATAACAGTGTTGGAATTTAGAATGTTTTATACTCCACGATGATTCTATACTTTTATCATATGTGCAGTCATAGAAGTATAGGGGTTTTGTTTGCATTTATAATTTTCCATAAATACTTTCATCCTGTCCATAGTCTTTGATGAGTTACTCTGTTCATTCATTGTTACATTTTGGGTTTCTCCATATTCATATATTTTAATTACTTTAAAGTATTCCCCTTTGCATAAGCACCAGCAGTTACTTATTCTTCATTTCTCCGTAAATAAATGATTCTTCCCAATTTTTTCTTCAAATATGTGCTAAAATTATCCTCCTTACGTATGATTCATTGTGTACATGTGTTGGATTTTCCACAATGAATATATGTGGAAGTATAATTGATGAGAACTATGGTTTGTGCATCTTTAATTCAATGGGTATTGTCAGATTTCTCTCAGATGTAGCTGTACATTCCCATCAGCAATCGGACACATTCAGTTTTGTCAGTTGGATCAATATGAAATGGTGTTTCTTTGTTTTAATTTGTACTGAGGATCAGCAAGGATGAGTAACTATGATCATTGTCATATCCAGGGTTCTTCTTATATAAACTACCTTTTCATGTCAATCCTGCTTTTCTGCTGGATTCTTCATATTGATTTATAGAATTTATTTATATATTCTGAGTACTAGCTCTAAGTCAGTTAGAGTTAGTCAAATGATTAGTTATTGGTCAAGTAACTTTTCCAGTCTATGACTTTTCTTTAACCTTGGCTGATAGTGTCTTTTGTCATGAGGGATTTTTGAATTTTAATTTGTAATGTAAAATAGCAGTCTTTTCTATGGACTTATACTTTATGTGTCTTATTTGAGAATACATTTCTTTACTGATATAATAAATATATTTTACTCTAAAAGTTTCAGTTGTTAGCCTTAGACTTTTAATTGCTCTATGATCTGTGTGTATATGTGTTTGTGTTTGTAGAGTGAGCTATGATTGTGGCTTTATATTATTCCAGCATCACTTACTGAATTGTCCATTCTTTCCAAGTGATTTGGAATGCCATTTCTGTCATATCACATTTTTTGTTATATATGTGTGTCTGTTTCTTGGCACTTAATCCGGTTTTATTTTAATTCTCATACCACACTGAGTTGGCTGGTATAGTTTTGTGATTTTAATTATGAGGGAATGGACTTCCATCCTTTGCCTTCTTAAAAATTATCTTTGCCATTACATTTATTCTTAATTCACTCTCATCTGGCTTCTTCGGCCATCATTTGATTCAACACATGTTTGCAATGATCATCAAGAAACCCCTAATAGGTAATATGGATGTTTTCTTATATTTTCTTAATTGAACTCCTAAACAACATTGAATACAAGTTGACTGCTCTCTTCTTTTTAAAAGAACTCTTTGTAAGTGTTCAGGGTCTTCGACCATCCACGTCCAAGCTTCCAGTCTGTCTTCCTCTGCATTTCCTGTCTCCCCTGCCCCCACATTCCAGTCCTGACATTGCTGTTACAATGCACGTCCATTCATTTGTTCCTTTGTGATTTTTTCGGTGCCTGAAGCAGCTCCTCATCCAGCTTGGTGAACAAATGTAATAGTTTCAAAATGGTCACTGTGAACCCTTCCCAAATAGCCTTCAAAATGATTTTTTAAAAATAAAAGTAAAAAAACAAAATGACATCATTGCTAGTTACAAAAGTGTTCTTTTCAGGGTGCCTGGGGGGCTCAATCGGTTAAATGTTCGACTCCTGATTTCTGCTCAGGTCTTGATTTCATGGTGGTGGGATTGAGCCCCACATCAGGCTCTGCATTAGGCATGGAGCCTGCTTAAGATTC
Organism: Acinonyx jubatus; assembly: GCF_027475565.1. Lineage (NCBI taxonomy): Eukaryota > Metazoa > Chordata > Mammalia > Carnivora > Felidae > Acinonyx > Acinonyx jubatus. Next base: position 102,269,041 of record NC_069380.1, on the reverse strand, counting down.
TCTCTGTCTTTCCTGCTCATGCTCTCTCTCTCTCTCTCTCTCTCTCTCTCTCTCTCTCAAAAAAAAAAAAAAAGGATTCTTTTCTTTCCTTGAGAGGTTGTGAGCAACTTGAGAGCAAGAACCACATGTTTTTGCTTTAGTTTCCTTAATATACTTTATGGTGTAGAGCAAGCATTCTTTCATTTATTCATTCACACAACAAATGCCCACTGAGATCTGTCTACTGTGTACCAGATATTTTTCTGTGCACTTGAGATACATCACTGTATAAAATAGACAAAAGTCCTTGTTCAAAATCTGGAGGAAAGCTGAACTATACCATATCATATGCTAAATGTATTTCTTGGTATATAATTTTCCTATCTTCTTTTCACAGGAAGGGTGGCATCTGTATTTACAAAGCAATTATAATTTAAATGTTTTAAGAGCTTTTTCTCACTAGTAGTAATTCTGAAGTTAAATTTGGAAAAGTCAGCATTAAAGGAATTCAATAAAAGCAATAATTAATAGAATTTGTAAGCTCAGTGAGAAATTGTGTTGACTGTAAACTTGCTTCCTATAGCAAGTACATGTGTCTTTTGATATGCTTTTGTTGACTTTTTATTTTTATGACTCACTGATCGAATGAGATTCAAATGAAAAATATATGAAACCAAAGTCATCAGATGTGCATTTGTATCTGTAAGCTCAAAGGGAATACTTTAAACAAAAGATAGGAGAATGGCCTAACTGAGCTAAAAATTTCCTTTTTTGTCCTCAACATAACTTTGAAAATATTTGGGGAACAAAAAAAACCCCAAACTGTAGTTTATAAAAACATTATTCTATTTATGTATGCAAACTAACCATTGTTTGCCAAGCAGTGTCTGAAAATACCTTTATGTCTTTCCATTCAGTAATTGCTGGACCAAGAAAGACCTTCATACAGGTCACGTTAGTGCTTAATTAATTTAGCATTAAAGCATGACAGGGCGTGTTTTAGTGTCTATTAATGCACGCCTTGGGTGCCTTCAACTGCTTGAGGCATGTATTAATAGCCCAGTAAAGCATGCCCTAGAGTCACCTAGTGTCATTATAAAATGGCTATTTAATTTGGAATTTTATTTTTAAACCTTATTTTCCAATGAATTTACACTCTGCATTCTTCCACCGCATGAAATAGTTCTTACAGTTAGGATCCTTTTTCAACTTAATTTGCCATACAAGGGGGGAAAAGTCAGCAGCACTTAGCTTCCATGTTGTGAATATGTTATATGTTTCTACAGTTGCTACATAAATAGAAACAGAACCGTAAAGGAGGCTTTCTCCCACTACATAAAGGTTTTTAGAAGAATTATCTGATGAGTAGATGAATAATTTTCCATTCAGTAGAACTGAGTTTTCTGACACTAATCACTTGTACTGTTTCTTCCTTACCCTTTACCTCAGTGATATAAGTGATAAATTGCCTAACTCTTCTCTTCTCTCTGAAATGCTACTTTTGATTGAATGACGAGATGCGATATAACCTAAATAATGAAACAAAAGCATATGAGGGGAATATTGGGTACCCCAAGCTCTCATATCCCACTGATGATCCCTTGTCAGAAGAAGCAGTAACCCTCCCCTGCTACTCCCCTCACCTTGCTCAAGCTGTCCCTTTTGTGCCTAAAGCCCTTGAATTGACCTTACCTAGGTCCTCACCTTTGAAGTGGAAACCAGGACTTGTCAAGCTCCGTCTCCACCTGTCCTCCTTGCCTCCAGACCTATATCAAAAGTCATCTCACACAGAATGCTCTAGAGGGTTTGAAATTTGTAACACCAATTAGAGTGTCACATTTGGGAGAAGAAAGCTTGCACGTGAAAACAATTGTGAGGGGGCACCCGGGTGGCTCTTTTAGTTAAACGTGTGACTTTTGCTTTCGGCTCAGGTCATAATCTCATGGCTCATGAGTTGGAGCCCCACGTCAGGCTCTGTGCTGATGGCGTGGAGCCTGCTTGGGATTTTCTTTCCCTCTCTCTCTGCCACTCTCCTGCTCATGCTCTCTCTCTATTTCTCAACATAAATAAGCACTTAAAAAAACAGTTGTGAGGCAAACCGTAAGACTCTTAAATACAGACAACAAACTGAGGGCTGATGGGGGGGCAGGGGAGAGGGGAAGATGGGTGACGTGCATTGAGGAGGGCACCTGTTGGCATGAGTACTGGGTGTTGTATGTAAGCGATGAACCACTCCCACGGTTCAGATTAGCCTCTGTGACCTCCCCCAAAACAAGAGCACACCTTACACACTGTATGTTAGCCAATTTGGCAATAAATTACATTAAAAAATAATAAGAAAATAAATTTTTAAAAATGTAAAAAAGTTGTGAGATTGCCCTTCTGTATATCAGCAAAATTTTGGAAAATATGTTTGAGAAGGGGTGCTGAGGGGGTGAGCTGAGGGAAGGAGGACTGTGGTTTTTATCAGGGTAAAGTATTTGGAAAGTACATGTGAAATACATCGTGGAATAGGCTGTGTCTTGGCCTAAGTGTTGCACGTGGTTTCCTTGAAAGATGCCTGAGTGACAATTTTGATCAGAAGTCTATTTAACTCACATGATGGACCTGTACAGAAGACACATGGGTCTGGGACAATGACGGTGAATATTGCGAGCTTAAGTAAGTGATATATTCCATTGCAGCTGCTATTGTATATGTGGGCAGATCAGCCCAGGCTCCAGTAACTGTTATGCAGCTGTTGAGCTGGAAAATCCTTCTTCCTTTTTTAAAATGTATGCCAATAAGGAAAGAACATCAGACGCCGTGGCTTTTACCTGATAGACAGCTATTTAGATTCATCAACTGCATCAAGGCTGCAACAGCTGTAGTGATATGTCTACAGGACTTAGAAAGTACTGAGTATTCTAGAGGCCATAAAAGATCACATGACTGCCAGAGCGTAGAAAATAAATTCCATTAAAATAACTACAGAGCTCTGGGACCTCATTGATGTTTCTGGACTCTGTTTATGTCAAAATTGCCTTTTTAAAGTAAAAGTTAGTTGGCATATCTTACACCCCCTGCCTTTCAAACAAACAAGCAAACAATAGAATGTTTGGTAGACCTGTTTGATGTTTGGGAACACTTTATACTTGAGAGAGGAACAGAGTCAGGGAAAGGCTTCCTGCTGGTCTGGGCTACAAGGCAAGTAACAAGGGCACTGTCTCTTTTAAACCAGTGACTTGATGGTACAGAAGTGTTTATAGCAGATTAGGAAGCTGTCTGAACTGGTGGAAAGACACAGCAGGAGAATTACCATGGACACCCAAGTATTTGAGAACAAAGCCATGTCTCTTCACCTATACCTCTTCTCCTTTTGAGAAACTGCTCCTTGTTTTGCCCTGGTTACACGTGTAGACTGGATGCCTGGTCATCAGATAACAGCTTCCCCTGTAATCTGAGGTATCCGTTTTGAACTTTCCAGGAAGCTGTAAAGTCAGAAGGCTGGCAACAGTTTATTACAAATTGCAGTGACATACAGAGACCCAGCTTAAAAGCACAGATTAGTTTTGTGAGCATTCCCAGTGGGCACACTTCTCTAAGATTGCCATCCCTATTCCAGTCAGTACCTTCTGCTTTATAGGTAGTTTCCAGGACCTAAAGGGGATAAGAGAAAATGTTGCACTACATGCTGTCAGCCAGAGGCAGGTTGTTGTGACTTTTGTAGCCATGGAAGTCTAAAGAACCCTGGGAAGGGTCATTCTCCCTGTGGCCATAATTCCAAGTAGTGAGTCTCATTATCTATTTTGTTTGGTAAAGAGATGTCTGAAGCTACAGACATCACTTCACTGAGAGATAAGTAGCAGCTAATTGTGTAATTATGGAAGAAGAATTTAGGGTGGGAGATGTATGGCTTTGTGAAAAAGAAGATTGCATAAGACTTATCACCCTGATTTTCTGAGTTTGAAAATACATTTTCCATGTGAGTGATCATGATGAGCTCTGGTGTGGAAGAGAATTTCAACAATCAGGTAGATAGTGACATCCATACATCACCATCACTACTCTATCAGTCAGTTTCCTTCCATGGCAGAGAAGTCACCTCAGTGCCTTCTTGAAGGGTCATGAACAATGGGGCCATGGTGTTAGGAATAACATTTCACATAAGCTCACCAACAGATATTTATTTCCATGGAGATTAATCTGATTACCATCACTCATAGGGAACCAGTTCACTAGCAAGAGTGACCAACCCTGCGACTGGATATGGTCCTATACCTTACATGAGTCAGTCAGCCATATGCCAATAGTTCAGATATATCCCCTTCTTCTAGAATAGATTACTCTCTGTATTTCGATTCCCTTTCATTGTCTACCATGCTTCTACCAATGACCCCACCTATGGACTTATTAATACCTTTTTTATCATAATATATGAAGTATCTGGCCTTATAAAAAGATGATAGATCTTTAGAAGCCTTAATTTTTGCAATTGCTGGAGGACCTTGTAAGATTGGCGTCTGTTCTATAGGATCTGGTATATAGCAAACCAGTGGCTGATATTTTGTGACCGTTATCCCATAGCCAGAAAACATGGGTCTGGGCCACAAAGAGACAGAAGAAGCAGTCATTGATACACTTCCCAAATTTTTGTTCTGCATCATCTTTTCCCTAGACTCTACTGATTTGGAGGTATTAGGACTTAATGTTTGAATGATTCCACCAGAGGACCTAACAATGGTTCCATCCGATTAGAAACTGAGGCTGCTTCTGGCCATTATAGGTGCCTCATGCCACTGACTAAATGAGCAAAAAGGAGGGGGGGGTTTCTGTATTTGGGGTTCTTTTTTCTAGTTATCAAGAAAAATAGGATAACAGCTAAGCAATGGTAACAGAGAAATATCCCCTTGGGCAGGGATTGCCTCTTCTATAGAAGTTAAATAATATCCAATGCAGGCAGATTTCTTATGAATGAATGAAGTTTTAAACAACCTCACCAGGCAAAGAATTCCAAATTAGCTGAGGTGCTACTGAAGGAAAATGAGTACAGAATGAATAGTGGAAGAGGGAACTTATTAGGGCCCCGAAAATTTCAGAAACATAGATTTTTGTCTTTACTCCTGTCGCTCTCCACTTACCCCCTACCTTCTCTTCTCTTATTTCCCTACCCTTTTATGCAGGATAGTTGGAGATGATTAATATCACAATTGAGCTCTCAGTTGAGAGTCTGTCATTATATAGTGATAGAACTGGAGGAAGAGTGCTGGATACATTAGCCACTGAAAATTTTGATTGTTCCTCTCTGGAGAGAGGAAGAGTATATTTGTGTTAAGCACTAGCATGTTATTGGGATGTTTAAGATGGAATATATTAATGTTGATGAAGCCAAAGCATAGACTGTAGTTGACATTTGGTATGTCTGCTGGTTGGCGTGAACCATTTGACTATCGTTCCTATGTTTGGCGATGTTCCTTTCCTAAAAGTAGCAAGGTCTGAAGCCTGGGAACTGTCTTTCCAGCCTCCTTGGGCATTGTAACAAAAACCCTGTTAGTCTTACTATTAACTACAAGTTAACTCTTATTAAGTATTAATGGTTAACTAGTTTTGAAACTTATTGGATACAGTACAATTGGGTTCTTCTGGGCCGGAGAGATTCTTTTCACTACTCACATACTGGAGATCGTAAATTGTAAGGAAGAGGGTCGTTCTGTTACACATTCTCTTAAAAACAAGACAAACATCTATGCCACATTTTTCTTTTTTTCCAAAATGAAATATCTATTTCATAAGAATGTACTGTTTTTTTTTTTTAAAGTTTGTTTATTTTGAGAGAGACAAAGACAGTGCAAATGGGGGAGGTGCAAAGAGAGAGAATCCCAAGCAGGTTCTGCCTGGTCAGTGCAAATCCCAATGCAGGGCTCAAACCCATGAACCATTGAGATCATGACCTCAGTTGAAACCAAGAGTCGATGCTTAACCAACTGAGCCACCCAGGCGCCCCTAATATACTTTTATTAATAGACCCAGATATCCACAAACTAATCCAAGTACTACAGCTAAACTAAATTGAAGATATTTTTTCTCCAAAAGCTATTTTGCTTGAAGAAGCATCTCCAAAGCTGTTCTTATTTTATTTGGAAGAGAGCAAAGAGTGTGAACAAGTAAGTGCTCGCTTTTGAGTTATGCCAAGAATTAGTCTAGCATTTTATATTTCCGTGCAAAATAATTTCACAGGCTCTTGAATGTGACATGAACATGAATGTAACAAATCCCTGTATTATTACTCTTTCTTCACTTAATTGACACAGTTTTTCAAATTGTTTAGGGAAAAAATGCAAAGCATTCCAGAACACTCTAGAGTTCTGCCCCCTCTTTAAGTTTAATCCATTTTGTTCATTTTGTAAACAGTATTTTCGGAATGGTCAATATTCAAATATTTATTATTGTCTTGGGTTTACATTAGAGTGTAAGCATTTTTCCAGAAAAAAAAGTGATTTTAACATTATTCATTAAATGATCTAACATATAATCTGGCAACAGTATTATACCAAGAAAGTCAAGTCTCCGAGGTTCCTAGGTTCACAGGTGAAGATGAGCCAATTTTTTTTTCCCAAACAAAAACCTGTTTTAGGGTTAATCACAGAGAACAAAATGATACACTGATAGAGTAAAAATTGAAGTTGGTCTGTCTTTGGACATTAGGAGGGCAGTATGGGTATGTTGTGTTGGGTACTTGGTGGTTTGAGAAGAGTCATGTGAATGAGAGAATACCAAAATAAATTTTAAGTTAATATGTTATTTTTATCTAGCATGTGAAAAATGCAAAAGCTGCAATCTTTGTTTTCATTCTTTTTAGATTAAACATGTTTTTCTTGAAGGAGGTCTGTTTGTCTGTCTCTCAGTCTCTCTCTCTGGCTCACTCCAGCTCTTTCTAACTCTTCTGGCAAACCTAAGTTTGAAGTTAAGTTTGAGTTGAGCCTGAGATATTTCTGGCTTAGGACAAATTTGGCTAAGAAAGAAGATTCCCATTCAACCTTTGGATCCAAGAAATCCTGCTGGACCAAAACAAATACCACTGCCTCCTACATACTTATGTTCTCTGACTTTCTAGTTCACAAAGGTCAGGAGCAAGCATTATTAAAATGGGCATGCCAGGAAGGGGTAAATACCATTTTGCCGTAATTTATACTTTAATCTACTCTGGTAGGTGCAAATAGCTTGGCCTTACTTTACCTCCTTTTGTAATGCATTGCACCCCTTGGTACACACAAATTTTATTTTTACTTAATCACAGCCCATTACAAATCCAAATGGGAACCTTTCCAGCACTACATGCCAGTAATGTGGGTTTAAATGCCTGTAAAGTTTCCCTGGATAATCAGACTTCTATTATGTCATCACATGGGCTGCCTGGGAAGAATGTTTAGAGAACTGAAACCTGGGGGTGGGGGTGGGAGGTGGGAGGCGGGAGGGGGAAGGTGAGAGGAATTCTCAAGAGCATTTCATTGGGAATACAACTCTGCTCTACTTTAGAGCAGACTAAATATTGAGGATAACATAGGAACAAGCGCACACATATCTTGGCAATAAATTATTTTTTGTTTTTTTCTCTCTGGCACATTTTTGGTAATTCCTTCTGTTTCTGTTCAGGCAGTAGTTCCCCATATGTTGGAGGTGTCTCGCATTCATTAGTCAGACTGGGTCCGCTGTGATTTGCAGTGCTTGCTTTCACAATAGCCGTGTGCGCTATATTTCTTGAACGGGAACTTGCACAATGCTTCCCATTTGCCCTCAATCACTAGCAGATGCAGAACAGTCAGATCATTTCCCTTTAACTAGCCTGAGGGACTAAAGGAATTCAGAGGAATTCTAAACCAAGTGGTTCCTCTGCTTTGCCTGACTTCACTTCTTGAACCTAAGGCTAAGTAAGAATCCAAGGGCAATATAATCTGACTCCTTCTGAAGTATTCATTTCCTTTACTTTGTTTTTCTTCTAAGCATCAAACTTTGTAAATTCAGTTATCTTTAGGCATTCATGGTACGTGTGAATTGGTATTGGAAGAAGTACAGCATTGAAAACTAATTTTGTAGTTTCTACTAAAGTGTCTTCATGTTTTTGAAAAGGTTCTGAAGCATCGAATAGCAGACAGGTCCCTTGCGGTCAAGAGGCCTGGGATCAGTTTAGGGCTTTGCCGTTAGCCCCCAGATGACTTAGAACTGATGGAAATCTCTGGATCTCTGGTTCCTCATCAATAGACTATGGCTTTGAGACACCAAAAACATAACCTCCCTCTCACTTGGTTATCCTGACCCAACTCCTGCCATTCAAAGTTATTGTTAATTGCAAATTTGTATATGCGTATGTAAATGCATACACACATACAGACATCCATTAGGTCCCCAGATGGATCTGAGAATCTAGAAGGGGAGGGGACTCAAAGGAGAATTTGAAGAAGAATATGATGAAGCAGAAATTAATGAAATTGGAGGGGCTTTGGATATGGTGTTGAACATGGAAATTTGAGAAAACAGAAACAAGAAGAAAAGCAAAGAATAGCCTAGAAAAGACAAAAGAGAATTATAAGAAGAAAAGAAATAAAATCCCGAACCTCATTTTTCTCCACTTTTTTTTTTCCTCTAACAAGAAAATTCTAGTGCCGAGAGTTTTATTGATTTATCTCTGCTTTGGACCCTGGACTTTAAGTTCTGGCCAAGAAAGAACATTCCCTGTTGAAAATGGAGACTGCATTTCTTTGCTGCCAGGAGTAAATGGTTCAACACAGAATGTGTTGGGGCCTGTAAGGCTTACATCATTCAGCAAGTGTACTTTCCAAAGCCGCTTTACATGACCTAACCATTGAATTAGAATTACTCTCTAACTTCCGCTTATCACAAAACAGGCTTTAAAAACAATTTTTTTAAACATTTATTTATTTTTGAGAGAGGGAGAGACAGAGCATGAGCAGGGGAGGGTCAGAGAGAGAGGGAGACACAGAATCCGAAGCAGGCTCCAGACTCTGAACTGTCAGCACAGAGCCCAACACGGGCCTTGAACCCACGAACCATGAGATCATCACCTAAGCTAAAGTTGGACACTTAACCAACTGAGCCGCCCAGGCGCCCCTAAAATAGGCTTTTGTGATTTAGGGTGTTGGTGTTGACCCAACCTTGTTATTTTGCTCTTGTTTTTAAAGCTCTCTATATTCTTTAAAAACAAAACAAAACAAAAATTACTAATGATATATTTCCTATTCATTTGCTTTCAGCTTGTTGTATGGTTGTTTGGTAAATAGTATTTGAGGTGTAGAGGTATTTCAGATGGTTTCATTAGTCCTAGTTCAAGAGATAGGAAATTGTGTCCTGAAGTTTTGCACAATAGTTATACTAGTATGGGTTTTGAGTCCAAACTTATGAAGTTAAAAAAAAAAGAATAATTTCAAACCTCTAAAATGCTACATTATGTCTAAGCAAAATTATTATGGTAATCCAGAAAACGCTTGCTAAAAACCATACATTTACTGATAGGATGAAATATTTTCTCCAGTGTGTTAATTTCCATTTTGCAAAAAACTTTAATTTGGAAAAAAAATTGTGCAGTTTTGATCAGCAGTCATGCACTTAATGAAGCTTTTTTATTTCCGATCACTTGCTGAGGAAGGTAAATATTACATACATCAAGCATTTAAAGTTTAAGAATGACACAGTTGCTTACAAAAATGAAACGTCTCATGTTTGTTTAATTCACAGCTAATTACATATTGCAATGCGGAGAATGCCCAGTGTTAAACTAGGGCTCTGGGTATCTCTGTCGGTTTATTTGTCCTCTGTGTCTGTTGCATGTAAACTACTGGCTGAGGTTGTCATGCACACAGTATTTGTCTTACAATGAGGATGTGTGTTTCAATTTCTTTTCTTTTTTTTACCTGGCACACACAAAAAGAAAGAACATAGCTTTATAAAACAGGTATATTCCACTCTTGTTTCCTTGCCCCCCCCCTTTTTTTTCTGCACACAGCCAAACTTTTTCTGCGGCAGTATTGGGTTAAAAATTTTTAGAATGACATATAGCAGCATATTAGACTGACAGTTTGTACAAGTACATATTTTACTTGAATAATGTATTCATTATTATGATTTCATACATGGAAGGTGCTCAGATCAGTGACTGTCACACTGTGTTGTCAAGTAACTTTAGCCACTCTTGTTGTATTTTGCTACTATTAACCTGATTTTCTCTACCTTCCCAGCCCCTACTCATTCTAAGCAGGAAAGCAAAATGGCAATCAGCCTGCCCAGTCCATAAAACAGAGAGAATAGGAGGGAGTGGATTGCCAAGAATGAGTTTAGGTTCATGGAGCCTTGTTAATAACAGCTAGCATTTTTTTGAGCACTTATGTGTTCTTTCCATGAATGTTGTTTTAAATTTCTCACAAGAGCTCCAGGAGGTAGGTGTTATTGTTATTCCTCTTTTAAAGATGAGAAAATTGAGGTTGAAAGAAGTTAAATTATCCATGGTTACAAATTAGTAAGCCAAAGAGCAAGAAGCCAGGTCAAAAGTTTTCAAAGCCCATGCTCTGAGGCTGCTTATTCCACTGCCTTCTCATTCTAGTCACCAGTTACGTTCTCAGTTCTGTAGCTACCCAGCATAGGTGCTCAGTGAATTTGTATTGCATTTATTTGGTCCCTATGATTTATGTGGCTGTGTTTTTATTATTTTGTGAAATATGATGAGTTGTATTGCCAGCTATAGTTTATACACAGCCAGGTTGGAACACAGGACTCTTACATCATGCTGCCCAAGAGGGTCGGCCTTTGTTATAAAGCATCCCTGGTGTCAAAAAGTTCATCACATTAAAATCCCCGGTACATAAGACAGTGCTTGGTACCTGTAGTATCTTAATAAAAATTTGTTCATCCATTCGCTTTAACGGATTGTTTTCTCCCGTGTTCATACCCCTGCTCTTATCTATAACATTCTCTATTCTCATCCCCATATATCCTGCTTGGCAATCTTTCCTATTATTCTTGTGTACCTAGCTCTTTCCTTCTCCAAGCTTAAAGCCATAACTTTTCAGCTATACAACTGCTTCCCAGGCCACCCTGAATAGAAAACAATGCTTCCCTCTCTGAAACCTGAGAGCCTTTATTCTCTGTACCACTCACTTGGCACTTATTGCTGACTGTAGCTGGCAATTTTCCAAATTCTGTAAGCTTTTTTCCCCTCCTCACTAGTTATAAGCTCCTCCAGGCCCGGAACTATTTTATATAAATGTGTGTTTAACATAGTCACCAAATTAGTGCTTTTTACATGGTGAATTTTGGGTTTACTACAAAGACAGCTTTATTACCTGCTACATTTCTGTGTGGAGGAAAAACACTTGATCCATGTGGCTGTTCAGTTAGCTCAGGTGCAAAATGAAATTTCCATCTTAGAGAAGACCACTTACAGTCGAAGTGAGACTGTCTGTGTATGTATGTATGTGTGTAAATAGTCTGATCGTATGTATTTAGTTTAGAAAACTAAAATTAAAGAATTTTTTAAAGAACCTTGTCGATGAATGCCACTTCATCAGGTCAAATTAGTACTTAACTGACTTAACGAAGGGTGATAACATCTCCAGTGATGTAAAATTTGGGTCTAGATGCTAGCATTTACTATACCAGCAATCACAATGGATAATTCCCTACTAAATATAGCGAGAATGTGCTAAAAGTGACTTGTTAATCTAAAGAGGTATTTTCTATTGGAAATGCACAAAGACTTGGCTCATACCATGTTATACATTTTTGTGGAGTTTCTTCTGAAGCCCTAAAATTAATTGCAAACCACGGTTAGTGCAAAGGATGTTAAATTTGAAAAAAAAAAAAGATGTATGAATGAGTCATCTTGATTATTGCCCAACCTCTACACCATAATTCTTTATGTATTATTTTCTAGGATTGATGCCATTTACTTTGATTCATCTATTCAGTTTCTCTAGGGATCCTGCTCAGAACCAAAGGAGAGAATATGCTTCAGAGACGATAAATTCATGTCTTCTGCTCGTCACTCTCCAGCAGAGTCTGCTCCTGACGTCTTTTTAAATCATTTCTACTCTTTTATCCTGCATCCTTTCCTTTTTTTTTTTTTTTTTTTACTTCTGCTCTTATCACAAGGTCCTTCTGCTAGAAAGTAGTGATTGTGCTTATCTCTACCTTTATAGGGAGTTGAAGATTTTATGTTTGTTTTGGCTTTCTTTAATTAGGATACTTTATAGTGTATCCGAGTGTATTATATGAAAGTGGATTAAACTTTTTACACACTGAAAGCACAGTTAATTCTGTATAAAGATAATTTCTTTCAAGTAAATCAGCCCTATTTGAATATCACTGAAAGCAAATGCTGACTTAGAAGGATCAACAGTCAATCCCAGGTTTCAAAACACTGCATTCTTAAAATGCCCCTTGCAATATATCATCATGTACATAAATTTCAAGATTCATCTGCTTCCTTAGTTTAAATGAGAAAGGATTCCCCACCATTGTTATCATTTTACTCCTCCAAACCTCTGCCAATATCAAAAGAAGTAGGAGGTGTGATTGCTCTATGATTACTGGCTTATGCTCAGAATTTTCACAAAGCTGGTGGATCTAGCCTGTCTTCATTCTCTTTGCCCTACACTTTTTCTAGTCGCTGTATTTCATATTGCTTTGGATTTAGAAAGCTGCTCTGATTCCAGGCCAATATGCAAGTAGGATAGGGCATATCCCTTTGGGCTTTCCAAAGTGTTTATTTCTTGGAGAACTTCTTAGTAAGGGTAGCTTCTGAGAATTCAAAGGCCTGAGAACAAGTAAGTACATGCAAATTGTGATTCCTTAATAGTAAAATAGGTGTTGAGTTACGTATTTAGAAAACACCAGAAATACATCAGCCTTTCTGATCTACTTTCCTTCTTCACAAATCTAGTACCATCTGGAAGAGAAATAAGAAAGGTTGGCGCGACTCCCAACTTATCTTTCGCTGAAAGTATAGAAGGATTCTTAGAGAAAGAGAATAACCTCCAGTTAGCTTTCTCTTGTTTTCCCTCTTTAAATTCCGCCCCCCCCCCCCACCAAATTGTAGTTATAATGAAACATCACAAAGCTAGTATGTGAAACAGTCAGAAAGAAGCTATTCCCATTCTCACTTTGAAACCTCAGGGAAATTTCTATTTTCTAAACATGGAAATCTTTCCTACACTTTCCAGCTATTGAAGAATAAATAATGAGAGCCACACACACAACAAAGATATTGTAGCCTTTGTCAGACTGGTGAATCATTTCTCAGTAGAAGGTACAATTGTGGCCAGTGGACTTAACTAAAGAAAGACAAATAATACAAAAAGACCTTCTGTGGTGTCTGAATCAAGAAGAGGCCAGCACCTGCAAGAGTTAAGTACTGCCTCACGACTTCCTTCATATTTCATTCCACTGATCCGGAGCTCAGCCTTGTTCAACACAGCTCCTAGCTTTTGCTTTGCCAGTGTCTGCTGAGATATATCCGTTTTGGACAAAAATTGAGATTACACAACGTTAAAGCGAGTTGTGAGAGGTGTGAACCCTAAAGTGACCGGGTCTTCCTTGGAGATGTTAATAGTCAACACATTCAGAAATATCATGGAAAAGGAATCAGATATGCCAGGGCATATCTCTGTCTTCTGCACAGTGGCAGCTTTAATACTGCACATATATCCAGAGAGTTTCAAACCTTTTCTTTCTCTTTTGTTGAGTGGGATTTTTTTTTTTCAATGGACTGGCAAAAGGGAACCATATGATTTCAGCAGTATAAGAGGAAAATCCTTTGTGCCTGCTTCGTGCTGAGTTGCACTCCCTGAACCTGTTGTGTGCTACCATCCGGGAAAGGGGGCATGTTTTAATCCCACCCCCACTCAGAAAATTGGAGAGACAGAATGGGTAGGGGGAGTAGATTTTGAGTTTGAGACAAAAATGTCTCTGCTCTATTTTTTGTGAAACATACAAGGCAAATAAGCCTACTGCTGGAATATTTTCAAAAAGAAACCTCAAGTGAATCACATCAAAAAAATATACCCACATCCAGCTAAAACCTAACGGTGTGGAGTGCATTAAGCTACTGGGGAGCTTTGTCTTAAAGCTCCAAGAGCATATTCTTGGTAGAGAGGGGCAAGGTTTGTACTCGAAGCTCACACCCCATGCCACATCAGGCTTCGTCTCATCTTTTGGCTCTGTTCTCCTTGACTCAGAAATGAAAGGAAGAAACAAGAAAACTTGTCCCCATAAGGCTGATGTGAGGCAGGCGGGGGGAGGTGGGGCTGGAGGGGAGGAAGGAGGTTACACCGCTGTCAGTCAGCCCCAGAAAATGCCATTTCTGTGGACCCAGTGCTCACTAAGGAAGCAGAAATAAAGCACTCTGATGTGGTGCTGCCCCCTCCCCCGCCGCACTCTCGCTCATTACCACTCTTTCTTTAAACTGCTGGGTAGACAGCTGGCAGCCCTTGCCTCAGAGGAGGCTGGAGTAAGGGAGCATATAAATTACTGTTGCATTTTACAGCTAAGATAAACTCAAACTGCAGGGTTATAGCCTGAAATGACATGAAGGGAAGGCTCCAGCAGGCCTCTCAAAAGAACAAGGAATAGAAAATGGATAGAAAGAGTTATTCAGGGAATATGGGATCGTGGAGAAGGAAAAAAAAACCATCTAAACAAGTTGTGTAAAATCTGCTGCTTTAGTGGGTCTTAAAGAGCTTATGTCAGCTTAATTCTGTGTGGTAGCATAATGTAAATCTATGGGAAATGGGGCTTTAGGCATCTCTGCTCCATTCCATTTCTGCAGATTGCCAAGCATGGCAATAAATGTCAAGTGATTATTTATTTGATCATTAGAAACTTCATTAGATTTTGATTTGATGCTCTTCAACCTCCCCATTCCCTACTACCACCACCAAAAGGAAAGCTCAATTTTGAAATTCAATCCAGCTAGTCTGATTGGAAAAAAAAAATGTTATGAAATAAAATCTAGTAAATACCAGCATCTAGATGACAACATTCTACATAAATATAGAATCTCCTCTCCAAGGAGCTTACAGCACTTCGCTAACGCGATGAAAGACGCATTTTGGCAAGAGCGGTAGAATTTTTGGAAGCCTTTTTAGTATTTTGTTAGATGGAAGGCTGTTTCTGAGGTGAGATCAAACCCCTCTGGCTACAGACAGAGTCTGATTGTATGTTCTTGGCTTAACAGTCTTAGCTTATAATGTATTTGAACTTTCACTCAGCTTTCTCGGACTTGATTTATTTGCAGATTATATTACCTGGGAAGAGGAGTTTGCGGGCCCTTGTTGGCTTGGGTAATTTGGTACTCAGATGGCTGGTGCCTGCATGTTGATATCACCCTTGCTCAAAGCACAGAACCCCAGCTTTATTATCTTCATAAAAAAAAGGGGGGGGTCTTTTTACTGTAGACCACAGCATCAGATATATGTTTACAGCTGACTTTTTCATGGCAGATTCAGTTTTTCCTGTGCCTTTCACGCTACAGGTTTCCTAGGAATCGTGTGTAGTGTGGGAAACAAAGAAAGGAAGAGAGAAAGCACAGCAACTGGCTTGCTTCCTCAGGCAACGGTACTTGCATGTCAAAAGACCCACCAAATAGGAATTGGACTGACTTTCATAAAACCAGGGATTTAAGCACAGTGTGGGGTATGTATTATTGCCACAGAGCACATGCTGCAAAGAAGCATAAAGAGACAGGCTTTATCTCTCTGCCTGAAACCTTCTTGGAACCTTCTGGGAGTGCACATTCTAAATCAAGAATCAAAACGTTTTCCCAGCACAACTGCAAATTGAAAATAGGCACTTGAACAACACAGGCAGAGATATAGAAGAAGAATGACTTTGAAATGCCTACAACCCACCCCAAGCCACCCTGGGTCTTTCTGTAGACATGAGCAGTATTCATCTCCACTAAAGGGTATGTAACACTCGGTAGAAACAAATGACAGCTGACAAAAAGATCCATTAGATGCCTGAACTTGCCCCTTGCCAGCACAGAGGTATTTTTCTGTTCTGTTTTTTTTTTTCCATCATAAAGAAAGGGCAGATATTTTTATTTCAAGAAGCATCCTATAGCCATAGAGTTTTTGATTGTTTTTTTTTTGTTTGTTTTCTTTTAGCACTTGCTAATAGATCACAATTGCCACAAGCGCCTCAATGATGAAATTTTTTTCCATTAGTCCAAGTGGTATGAACCATTGAGGAAAACAAGCTTAGGAATATGTTACCGTGCTGTATGTTTTAAAACAACAATAACAACAAGTTGGAGGTCAGGACGTCCAGCCTCCTTTTGTGGGAGAAGTTGCTCTCATAAAAACAAAATCTTTATTGCTGCATTTTGATCACTGACATTTATCTAGTGTGTTCCTGACGAAGAACGTTGCAACTAGTCTCAGCTGGCACGATGGAACAGCAACAACCTTCGAGGGTCTGGGTCCAGTAAAGCAAGTAAACAACCTACGTGAGGAAGGCGAGTCCTTCCTGAGCAAAATCTTTGCTGAAGCAAGAGAAGTGGGAATTGAAGGAAGTGTGTGAGGCCAGAACCCCTCCTGAGCAGAGAATGGGGGTTGGGTGAGCGGTTACTTGTTTCTGCGGGGGGGAGGGGGTGGTATTTGGAAGGAGCTCAAAGGCTCTTGGTAGGGACAAGGAGGGCAGGAACACGATGTGCTAAGGCCAGAGGAAGGGGCATGTTCTGGGTGAGGAACAGGGGATAGCTTAGTTTTAGCTGATCGTAGATTCTATGTGAGAGAAGTAATACCATACATGAGAAAGGCCAGAGTTTGGACAAAAGGTCTCTATAACCAAGTTGAGGCATGTCAATCTGATACACCAGGTAACAGGGAGCAATTATGATTTTGTGTCTAGAGAGGATGCTCTTGCTGTAGGAATGTGGGCAGCAGGGATCGTCAATCTTTGAACCAGGCGTTTTAGCACACAGATTAGCTGCTATATCTGTGCATTTTGTTCTAGGTGATTTGTCAATGAATAGGTCATGCCCCTGCATTCAATCTTGTGGGGGTGGGAGTACAGAGTTAACTAATCCAAGGAGGTGGCAGAGAGCAGGGAAAAGAGCAGAGGGAACGTGAAGGCTGCAGGGAACAGACTTCACAGTTACTCAGTGCAGCCCTGAGGCTCTGATGCAGGGAAAACATGGCTTCTCAGTTCTTGAGTCCCAACAACAGTGTGGGTGGAAGAGGTGAAAGGAGCATGATAGAAGAGGTCAGGAGATTTAAGAGTAGGATAAACCAGTGCATACAGGCAGATATTAAAGCTATGTGAGCAATCGAATAAGAATGGAATCATAATCTGCTGTCTTGCCAGGATGAAATTTGTGTGTGTGTGTGTTTGTGTGTGTGTGTGTGTGTGTGTGTGTGTGTGTGTGTGTGTTGCCTCTAACCAGAGAGTTCCTACCTGATCCTAGATGATGGAGAAGACAGAAAATGACCTTAAAACAAAGGTTTCACTTCTGTAAAGTGCCACTAGGGCACTTATTAATGTAAATATATATTTGTATAAATATTTGTAATATTCATAAGCACTATTTACATAGATATTTAAATAGTTATATAAATATAGAGAAAGTTGTCCTGGCTACTAGCCTAATAAGATACATGTATTTTGGGTGACTTTTTAAAAACTGCTTTATTTGATTATAATTGTGAAGCTAGATAACGAGTATGTGGAAGGTCATTATGCCATTTCCCTAACATATGTGTATATTTTGGGTATTTACATTAAAGTATGTATATGTATATATTGCCAATATTTAGCCAATACACATATCAAATGTGTGTATGCATGTGTATATACACGCATACTGTTTGGGTATATATATATAATATGTGTGTGTCTGTGGGTATATATGGATATGATGTGGATAAAATGTGTATACATACATATAATGTCTGTGTATATATATGTAACATGTGTATTTATACAATGTGTGTGCATATATCATGTATATGTGTGTATAAAGTTTGTGTATATATATATATATATATAATGTGAGTGTGTGTATATGTATATATAAAGTGTGAGTGTGTGTGTGTATATATATATATATACACACATACACACACAATATGTGTGTGTATATGTGTATAAATATAAAAAGTGTGTATATATGTGTGTGTATATGTACATAATGTGTATGTATGTTTATAGTGTGTGTGAATATAAATGATGTAGGTGTATATACATATAAATGTATATATATTAATGTGTGTATATATGCATGTGTATGTATAATGTATGTGTGTATACATATGTAATGTGTGTATAGACATAATATGTGTGTATATATATAATATGTGTGTATACAAATAAAATGTGTGTGTATATATAATGTGTATATAGATAATATGTGTGTATGTAGATAAAATGTGTGTATATATAATGTGTAGGTATATATATAATGTGTGTGTGTGTATATAGATAATATGTATATATATATTTGTGTGCATATAATGTATGTGTATATATATATAATGTGTGTGTATGTTATACACATACATATAATGTATATGTATGTATGTATGTATACAATGTTCTGTGTGTATATATATAATGTGTATATATATGTGTGTGTACATAGTGTATGTGTATACGTATAATGTATGTATATATGTGTGTTTATAAAATGCATGTGTGTATATATGTAATGTGTGTATATATAATGTGTCTCTGTATATATAATTGCATGTATATGTGTGTTTATATAATGTATGCATGTATATATATACATATAATGTGTGTATGTGTATATAATGTATGTATATGTGTATATATATAAATGTGTGTATATATAATGTGTGAGTGCATATATAATGTATGTGTGTATATATAACAATGTGTATATACATATGACGTGTGTGTATGTGTGTGTGTGTATATATATATATATATATATACACACACACATACACACACGCATGCATACACACTGTGTGTGTATATATAATGTGTGTATATACATAGAGAGCTTTATCCATAATGGGGGAATTAATGATAGAAAAGAAAGAAGCCTATAATGCGTGCTGGAACAAGTCTTAATCTGTTGTGCTCCCTGGCTGGAGGCCATGTATTAAAATGGTTGAGCTACAACATTGAAGCATGAAACTAAAACATAACACAGAAGGATTTCTGTCTCTCAAAATAACACCGGAGAAGGGCTCCCTGTCACATGCATGCTGAGTCAGAGCACCAGGTTAGACTGAGGGAGCACTACACTGTGGCTCCAGCCTTCCAGGATCAGCTGGAGCCTCGTGGAGCCCCCCCTGCAGCATGAATCCCCCCCCCCCCCGGACTCAGCTTCCGCCCAGCTCTTGGTCACGTAGCACTTGAGCAGCACTTGGAAGGTTTAGAGCAGCTCAGCTCTTCTGTGCCTCATACCCTTGATGACTCACACCAAAATATCCCATCTCTACCATCGAGTATGTCAGCTGGACCTCCGTGTAGTGACTGGAAGAGGAAAGAGCCTTATCCTGAAGGGCTGCAGAGAGCTGGCGATATCCAGAGGCCCATGAAACCAGCCAGAACAGAAGACAAAGTTCTGCCTCAGTGCTCTGTGTCTGACCTTCATAGATGGCTCCATTGGCTCATATCGTCTCTCCATCCCCATGCTATTTAGAGCGACACTCACATTATCTAAGTAAAGGGAGTCAGATTCAGCTGAGGGGGGTTTTGTGGCCAAGGAATACTTGAAGAAAGCTGCATGAGAGAAGGGAAAGTGAAGGCCTATATACATTACTTTCGAGACTGCATTCATAATCTCCCTTTCCTGGGGTCTTTATCACCCAAAATAAAAATATTTTTTGCTTTTATTTCCTTTACTAACACAAATAGTCCATCTTAAACTGTAATTATTATTGAGATTTGCTAACTAGCTTCCCAGCACTTCCCCCATATGGATATTAAGTTCCATATTGCAGAAGTGTAGGTTACACAACTTTGCAAATGCCATGGTCCATAAATTGTGTGCTGAGTTCTTGTGATGAGTCACACACTGCGCTAAGTACTTTTACATGAATGCACTCACTTAATTCTCAGAAAATCCTAAGGAATGTATCTGATATTATTGTCCCTACTTTACAGATGGGGAATTGATGCTTTGAGAGTTTAAATAACTGACTGGTGTCATAGGATTGGAACCCAGTTGCTCTACCTTTAGTGTCCACGCATTTAATGAGTACATTTTTAAAAAAATTTTTTTTTCAACGTTTATTTATTTTTGGGACAGAGAGAGACAGAGCATGAACGGGGGAGGGGCAGAGAGAGAGGGAGACACAGAATCAGAAACAGGCTCCAGGCTCTGAGCCATCAGCCCAGAGCCCGACGCGGGGCTCGAACTCACGGACCGCGAGATCGTGACCTGGCTGAAGTCGGACGCTCAACCGACTGCGCCGCCCAGGCGCCCCTTAATGAGTACATTTTATGTTCACAACATGTACGTGCAGCATGGGCTCAGTAAATATTGATGAAGTGAGATAAGTCATGGTATAGGGTTGAATTAGGTTCCAAGGTGGGGCTATGGTGGTAGACATTGGAAAGGAGTACCTTTTTCTGTGATGAGAGCTGTGTGGGAGCTGGAGATAATATGAAGCTGGGATCATTTAAGCATACCCAAACTTGTGGAGTAGGCAGAAGGTAAGGGGGATGAGATTGGCTGCTAGGACAGAAGCAGGAGGCGAGCAGTAGGCAAAAGAATGTAGTAATTACAATTGGCAAGGAAACGGATAGAGATTTGGGGCAGGCTGTTTTCAGGATGTTAGGTTGAACTTCTCTGTCAAACCAAGTGCCAGAGAAAAACAAGGCAAGAGTGTGGTCAGATGGTAAGGAAAATCTAATCAGGGAAAACCCGTGGTGTATCAGGAATATATTTGGCTGCAAAAAAGAATATGTTCATAAAAAAACGCTTAAACACTGGGATGTATTTTATTTATACAACAAGATATCCAGAGTTCCTGGATGGTAGTGTTGGTTCCCTTGCTCAAGGATGCCATTAGGATCTTTTTTCCTTTCTGCTTTGTCATCTCAGAATGTTCATTTTCTTATCTATGCTTGTCTCGTGGTCACAAAATGTCTGCCGCAGATCCAGCCATTACCTCTGCAAAGTGAGACAGAAGGAAACCGGGAAGAACACAACCTGCCTGGTCTGCCTCTTTTACAAAGAAAGGTTACTGTGATGCCACTGTTTTCAGCTACATTCTGTTCAGATCTTCTTGGCTATAAGCAGGTCACAAGGTCACCCAGCTAGACAATTTCTGCTCTGAACAAAGTCATAATTCTCTTGGGAAATAATAGACGTTGTTTCTATCTGAGAAACAGATGAGAAACATATATTTTCTAGTTAAAATAGGAAATGTTATCTTTATTTTGTCTCAAAACCTGTCAAGTGGTTGCCTATCAAGTAAGTTCTGTGATCAACAAGGATTCATGCCCAGAAATGTTCCAGGGTCATTCTTGGCCATGATTTGTTATTTTGTTATTTTGTTACACACCTTATGGCATTGCTGCTGTCCTGGTTTGCCAATTTAAGTAACATGTCACTGAGTAATTATAAGATATTTCTCTATGGAGCTTTAAGGGGTTTTAAAGATAATATTTATTGTGGCAACTCCTCAGTGTGGTAATGTGGAGTCAAAGTCCTGTTGGAGCTAGGAATGGAATCCAGTTTCTCCAGCCAGTTAGAACTGAATGCAGACTTCTGTGGGAGATATCTCACAGTCTCTTTCTGTGGGAGCGATTGTATGAAATCCTCTTGCTCTCTGTGTATGTGTGAGGGTGGAATGCATTAGGTGGGGAAGAGACAGACAGAGAGAGAGAGAGAGAGAGAGAGAGAGAGAAGAAATAGGTCGTTTATAATGTCTGTTAATAAGGTTCAACTATGTGTTTCAATGTGAGAGCTAAAGTTCTTTCCTTCCTTCGTGCCCTCCAATACCAGTTGGTATTGCACGGATTCAACATTGCGATTTTTGTATAACGGCCATATTTAGCATTGTGTTAAATGCTAGAACCAATTTCGGCTATACATTTCTTTTTTTTTTTAATTTTTTTTTCAACGTTTATTTATTTTTGGGACAGAGAGAGACAGAGCATGAACGGGGGGAGGGGCAGAGAGAGAGGGAGACACAGAATCGGAAGCAGGCTCCAGGCTCTGAGCCATCAGCCCAGAGCCTGACGCGGGGTTCGAACCCACGGACCGCGAGATCGTGACCTGGCTGAAGTCGGACGCTTAACCGACTGCGCCACCCAGGTGCCCCTACATTTCTGAAACTGATTAGTTTGGTTCAAAATCATTCTAGCAGTGTTTTTTTTTTTTTTTCTGGTTCATACAGCTCTTACATTCATGAAGTTGATATGCAGTGAACCAAATAAAAGCAGAAACAAAACACTTCTAATTCTATAATCTTACAAAATAGGTTTTCCACTCTGCCAAATTCTAGGTTAGTTCTTATCCCTTTATGTTAAACGTTTTCTTTCTTGTAAAAAGGTGTCACGTTTGTAAGAGACTTCTCAGTCCCTTCCTATTTAAGTACAAGAGCAAGATACCATATTTAGAAAATTATTACAGAATTGCTATAATAACTTATAACATTGTGTATATTAATTTATCGTAATCGCTTACTGTTCTCTCTTCCCAACAGAAGCGTGGCTTCTTGATGGCATGCAATTCACCTTTTTTCAGTTTGCAGTTGTGTAAACAAGGGGACAGACTGACAACCCTACGAGGGATAAGGCAGGCTTCTGTACTTAAATGACTTTTAGTCTGACAACTCTGATAGACAAACATAAAAATGTTTTCATTGTGCTCATCCATTTCTTCCATTTGAGGGGAAGAGGAACCAGCAATCTTAGATATTTCCACTTCAGTCTTTCATTCCAAACTCTCCTGCCTTTTCTGGGTTCCTGAACCATCATTTATAGCATCTCTCCTGTGTCTTGCTTCTCTTCCTCCCCACTTAGAATTTTCTCTCAGGCTATTGATATCCTCAAATCTTTCTCATCCTAAAAATTCTTTTCCTGAATGTAGCCTTCACTCCCTTCCCATGATTGCCAACTTCTATCTCCACCTTGACATGTTTCAGTGACCCCTCACCCCCATTATAGTATGGCTTTCACTGGATTAACAATTGTCAACAAGAAACTCGGATGGATGAAAAGGCCTGGCACAGACTCCACGTGGATAAATCTGTTCTACAGAAACAGAAGGGAGTCTGTGCCACTGGGGTACGTGACAAGACCAGAAACATTTGTGGGGATAGACACAGGGCAATCCTCTGGCTTTCTGTTGTGTGGAACACAGTTGCTGATGATCATGTCTGTGGATGAGAGAGGGTCATATTAGAGCTATTGGAAGCTTGACTGAATTCCCAGATCCAGCATCAGGTAGCCTAACCTGAATCACCCCATGTGGATGAGGTTTATTTAACCAACACCAATTTCTCATAGGTGTAGTATGAAGAGTAGAGAATAAATTACACTAGTAGTCCAACACATATCCACTGGACACTCAAAAAAAATCACCAAAAAACAACCCACATATATTTTCATATCCTCACAGGAAGACCTTAAGGCGACTAGACCTGGAGTCCTTACAGCCACCTTGAATTACCTTATCTAAAGCTCTGTGAGGCATGTTATTGTAGACAAAATAACCCAGATGTACAGAATTGTTTTGCTGGGGAAGGAAGAAACCTAGAAGATCAGGCCCTTTGGGAAGGGGGGACTGTATCCTTAAAAGATGGTTGTCATTTAATACACCAGATTTAGAGGTGGATTTTTGGGAAGGATAAGAAACCAACTTAGGAACTGGAGGCAATCATGGGAACCCATGTCATGAGGGATTTAGCTTCTATACTGCTTTTCCCTCGTGTTATGAGAAATGCAAAATCTTTTTTTCACAGACTGTGATCTCACTTTTGGACACCTCAGGAAAGCCTGGTACACATGTATGACTTTTATAATGGATAAGTGGAGAAGACACATGGGGAGCCCAAGAGTGTTAGGAGGACTCAGCATCATCTCTGGTTCAAATCTATCCACTCCATCCCTCCAGATACAGTCACTGGAAGTGAACTTTCTGAGTGAAGCAAAATGAACACATATCCCATTAGCATTGCCTTGGTGTCTGTTCCACTTTCCTCTCTGTGAACATGTGCTTCTAGGGAGTCTATTTTATAGCCGTGGTATGAAATGCCAGCCCCACCATGCTCTCTCCAAAACCCTTACATTCTGCCCAGAGTTTACATTCAGTCCAAGCTCAGCTTGGTCCTAGACATCTCTACCTGGACCTACTCTTTCAGTCTGCTCCTGTTCAAGTTCTTTATCTTCTTTCTGCTACTCCACTATGTTCCTCCCTAAAAGAAACTGAGTTTACACGGTGATTCGAGATAAACACAAGGCATTGTGTGTGTGTGTGTGTGTGTGTGTGTGTGTGTGTGTGTGTGCGTGTGTGTGACAAAAGACTTTGAATTTCATCTCTAATCTTTTCCCCAATTTCATTCCTTCCTCTGCAATGCACTCTCTTCCTGCCCTTTTTCCGGATTCCGTTGGATTCCTCCTGCCTCTGTCATCACCTCCTCAAGCCACGTTCCATCAACATTCTGTTTCTAACCCGCAACTAAACTTAAACACACCAGAAAACACAATACATACATAATGAAGTTTAAAATGTCTGTGTAGCATATTTTTTAGTGAGTTTCACCAACAAGCCCTTTTAGATTGATCTGCCCTTCTTCCCCTCCTTGAGTAAGAAGCCCTTATTCCAACAGCTAGTGCTCTAGCATAATATTTTTGTTTTTTGCTTCATGATTTTTTTTTTGTTCACGCTATTCTTTCTAAGCAAAATACTTCTTTTCTTTCCCCTTTGCTACAAAATGTCAAGCACTTGATTATCCCACAAAATCAAATCCATATGTTTTGTTCTTTAGGAAGCAGCCTCTGACTCTTACCTCCTCAGAAATGCTGTGTTTTTTTCCTAAGCATGTTTACAAAACCATGTGATAACATTTTGGGGGGAGAGTATCTACATTTTTTTGACCCAGCTTTCTTGAACTCGGGTTGTCTTTTACATTTGTATCTCTAAAACCCAGCACAGTACCTTGTATACAGTAGTTGCCCAGTAAGTGTTGAGTAACGAGAGAGAGAACAAATTTAGGGCTAAGTCATGATGTGCGGTCACTAAGAGTGGAATTCATACCACCAGTGGAGCCATTTGTTGTTGAACAGACCAGTCGCTACCAACCTCAACCGGCAAGCATAAGACGCATACATACAAATGCTTCTTCCTTTAGGTAGTTTTCCACCAGCCCATGAAGATAAAGACATAGAGAAGCTCCTCAACACATATCTCTAATTTATTTAGGATTAATGGGAGTTTTTTATTCATACACAAGAAAAAGATTTTTCCCTAAGGTTGCCAGTGTAGGCTTTGAGGCTATATTCAAGACACTTACCTTCAGCAAGAAATGATTCATCTCCCTGAATCTCACTCTGAGTCTGTAGTAGAACTGCAGAATTTTCTGGAGTTTCTTTTATGTCCAGCAAGACTGGCTGGGACTGGGCGTGAAAGCTGTCTAAATACTCTATAATCTATTCCCTACCCACAGAAATGCGGGCTTCACACTCTCTCTGTTTGCTGTCATGAATCATGATGCTGACAAGTAGGTCAGATTTATAACATTAAACAAAAGCTGATAGGAGTAACTTCTTGCTGCATCCATTTGGAAGGAGCACTGGTGTTCTCTACCCCAGAGCTTCTCCTACCAATGTAAATGGAAAGCTACAATAGAGACTTAAAGATCACCAGTTTGTATTTCATCTTCCCTGGGACAAACAAGATGCGTGTTTTGCCATGAGAAGTGCCCATCCTGTTTTCTTTAAAGCTGCTTACTGCTTTCTATAAATTCCGTTGAATTGTTGCTTTAAAGTCTATTCATATTCTATTATTAGGTTGTTATTATCCTGGCCTTTATTATAATGAATCATAATACTCTGTGGCTACATGACATTTTTCTTCTTGGATCATCCTGCTTAGCCTCATAAAAGAAATTAATCAAGTTACACCTTTAAGGAAAGCATTAAGCTACTTCATTGTAAAAGCGAATTGTCTTTGTTTGCTCTGATTGCACCTGTGCACAGTTTTCCAAAGAGGAATGTTAAAATATCAGGGGAAACTTCAAATTGTCCATTCCTTAATCTGATTGACTGGTCTCCCAGTTTGTTTGTTTTAAAATAGTGTTTTGAAATGCTAAGTGTGTGCAGAGCAGATAGATGTTCTTGAAGCACAACAAAGACCTGGGTGCTTACAGTAAGTATGTATATATAAAGTTAGTCTTTTCCTAGTACAGTGCACAGTTTTAGATGTTTGTCAAGAGAAGGACCTGGTGATTTTGAGCTGGCCACTGTTCTTTTGTTCTTCTTGCCCAGGATGCTTGCAGGAATCCATAGAGATGAAATGTTTCTGACAGTATCTCATAATGCGACTCTCCATCACCCCCTGCCTCTTCCCGCGCTTGGATCATTGTTACAATTCCATCCTTTGCAGAGGGAAACATGCAGGAAAGAAATTACCATATTTAATTTACATATGAGGGAGGAAACTTCTAATAATACCTATTGGGTTTAGATTTGAATTTAGTTTGTTTCTCCAGTGGGGGTTTGCTAAGTACTTGGCACACTACTCCATCTCTTAAATTTATCTTTCACATTTTCTACTTCTAATACAAGAAAATGGTAAGGAGATAAAGAGGGAATTTCTGTCTCCAGCTATGTTTTAGGCCATCCGCCTGCCATCTGTAATCATGGCTGTTTACAAGTTCAGCGTCACCTGGGTCTACATCAATGCAGTCTGGTCTGGTAATAGATTATTCTCACATTGGAGACACTCCACATACAGTCAGGCCTTTGGCTGTATGCCTTTTGACTTAGGCTCTGTGTGTATCTAGAAGCAAGTAAAGCATAGTCTGTTTATTTTTACTTTTTTTTAAAAAAATTACTTAAGTCCAAGTTAGTTAACATATAGT
This sequence comes from Acinonyx jubatus, assembly GCF_027475565.1. Classification (NCBI taxonomy): domain Eukaryota; kingdom Metazoa; phylum Chordata; class Mammalia; order Carnivora; family Felidae; genus Acinonyx; species Acinonyx jubatus. The sequence goes on along the minus strand of NC_069380.1, from coordinate 102,242,006 downwards.
GTAATAATGGTTTCAGGAGTAGAATTTTGTGATTCTTCGCTTAAATATAACACCCAGTGCCCATCCCAACAAATGCCCTTCTCAGTGCCCATCACCTAGTTAGCCCATCCATCCATTCAACACCTCTCCAGCAACCATCAGTCTGTTCTTTGTATTTAAGAGTCTCTTATGGTTTGACTCTTAGTTTTTATCTCATTTTTCCTTCCCTTCCCTTCCCTTATGTTAATCTGTTTTGTTTCTTAAATTCCACATGAGTGAAATCATATGGTATTTTTCTTTGACTGACTTATTTGCTTAGCATAATACATCCTAACTCCATCCACCATGTTGCAAATGGCAGTATTTCATTCTTTTTGATCACTAAGTAATGCTCCATTACACACACACACACACACACACACACACATATGTATGTATATATACCACATCTTCTTTATCCATTTGTCACTCATTGGACATTTGGGCTCTTTCCATGATTTGGCTATTGTTGATAGTTCTGCTATAAACATGGGGGTGCATGTGCCCCTTCTAAAAAGCACACCTGTATCCCTTGGATAAATACCTAGTACTGCAATTGCTGGGTCATAGGGTAGCTCTTTTTTTAATTTTTTGAGGATCCTCCATACAGTTTTCCAGAGTGGCAGCAACAGTTTATTTATATTACCACCAACAGTGCCAAAGGTTTCCCCTTTTTCCACATCCTTGCCAACATCTGTTGTTTCCCGAGGTACTAATTTTACCCATTCTGATAGGTGTGAGGATGTATCTCATTATGATTTTGATTTATACTTGCCTCATGATGGGTGATATTTGTCTGTTAGCCCTCTAGATACCTTCTTGGGAAAAGTCTCCGTTCAGGTCTTTTGCCCATTTTTTTCACTGGGTTATTTGTTTTTTTGGGTGTTGAGCTTGATAAGTTCTTTATAGATTTTGGATACTAGCCCTTAATCCGATATGTCATTTGCAAATTTCTTCTCCCATTCTGTCCCTTAGCTTTTAGTTTTGTTGATTGTTTCCTTTGCCTTACAGAGCTCTTATCTTAATAAGTCCCAATAGTTCATTGTTGCTTTTGTTTCCCTTGCCTCCAGAGATAGGTTTAGTAAGAAGTTGCTGTGCCAAAGGGCCCCTGGGTGGCTCAGTCAGTTAAGCGTCCGACTGCAGCTCAGGTGATGATCTCGCTGGGTTTGTGAGTTCGAGCCCCTCGTCGGGCTCTGTGCTAATAGCTCAGAACCTGGAGCCTCCTTCAGATTCTCTGTCTCCTCCTCTCTCTGCCCCTCCCATGCTCATGCTCTGTCCCCCAATAATAAATAAACGTTAAAAAAAGAATTTTAAAGAATTTGCTGTGCCAAGGTCAAAGAGACTGTTGACTGTTTTCTAGGATTTTGATGGTTTCCTGCTTACATTTAAGTTTTTCATCCATTTTGAGTTTCTTTTTGTGTATGGTGTAAGAAAGTGGTCCAGGTTCATTCTTCTGTGTGTTGCTGTCCAGTTTTCCCAGCACCATTTCCTGAAGAGACTGTCTTGTTTCCATTTCATATTCTTTCCTGCTTTGTCAAAGATTAGTTGGCCATATGTTTGTGGGTCCATTTCTGAATTCTCTATTGTGTTCCGTTGATCTGTGTGTCTGTTTTTGTGCCACTACCATGCTGTCTTGATGATTGTAGCTTTGTAATACAGCTTGAGGTCCAGAATTCTGATGCCTCCAGCTTTGGTGTTCTTTTGCAGGATTCCTCTGGCTATTTGGGTTTTTTTTTTTTTCTGATACCATACAAATTTTAGGATTGTTTGTTCTATGTGAAGAATGCTGATGTTATTTTGATAGGGATTGCATTGAATATGTAGATTGCTTTGGGTAGTGTCATTATTTTAACAATATTTGTTCTTCCAATACATGAGCATGGAATGTTTTTCAATTTTTTGTGTTGTCTTCAATTTCTTTGATAAGCTTTCTATAGTTTTCAGTGTATAGATTTTTCACACCTTTGGTTAGATTTATTCCTAGGTATTTTATGGGTTTTGGTGCAGTTGTGAATGGGATTTATTCCTTGATTTCTCTTTCCGCTGCTTCATTATTGGTGTGTAGAAATGCAACTGATTTCTACACATTGATTTTGTATTTTGTGACTTTGCTGAATTCATGCATCATTTCTAGCAGTTTTTTGGTGGAACCTTTTGGATTTTACATGTAGAGTATCTTGTCTGTGAAGGATGAAAGTTTGACTTCTTCCTTGCTGATTTGGATATCTTTCATTTTTTAGCATCTATCATGCTCATGGATGTCAAAAGAAAGCTGGATTAGCCATGCTTATATCAGACAAACTAGACTTTAAAACAAAGACTGTAACAAGAGATGAAGAAGGGTATTATATCATAATTAAGGGGTCTATTCACCAAGAAGATCTAACCATTGTAAATATTTATGCCCCCAACATGATAGAACCCAAATATATAAATCAATTAATCACAAACATAAAGACACTCATTGATAATAATACCATAATAGTAGGGCACTTCAACACCCCGTTTATAGCAATGGACAGATCATCTAAGCAGAAAATCAACAAACAATGGCTTTGAATGACACACTGGACCGGATAGACCTAACAGATACCTTCAGAACATTTCATGCTAAAGCAGCAGAATACATTTTCTTCTTGAGTGCACAGGGAACATTCTCTAGAACAGATCACATACTAGGTCACAAATCAGCCCTCAACAAGTCCTATGCGTATTTTCCGACCACAACACTATGATACTTGAAATCAACCAAAGGAAAAAAATGTGTAAAGACCAAGAACACTTGGAAATTAAAACATCCTACTAAAGAATGAATGGGATAACCAATCAATTGAAGAGGAAATTACAAAGTACATGGAAGCCAATGAAAATGAAAACACGACAACCCAAAACCTCTGGGATACAGCAAAGGTGGTCATAAGAGGGAAAGTATATAGCAATCCAGGCCTTCCTAAAGAAGGAAGAAAGGTCTCAGATACACAACCTAGCCTTACACCTAAAGGAGCTGGAAAAAGAGCAGCAAATAAAGCCCAGAATCAGCAGAAGAAGGGAAATAATAAAGGTTAGAGCAGAAATCAATGGTATCAAAATAAAAAAAATAAATACAAAATAAATAGAACAGATCAATGAATCCAGGAGCTAGTTCTTTGAAAGAATTAACAAAATTGATAAACCCCTTGCCAGGTTTATCAAAAAGAAAAAGGAAGGGACCTAAATAAATAAAATCATGAATGAAAGAGGAGAGATAACAACCAACACCACAGAAATACAAACAATAAGAGAATGTTAGGAGAAGTTATATACCATGGACATGGACAAACTCCTGGAAACATACAAACTACTGAAACTGAAACAGGAAAAAGTAGAAAATTTGAACAGATTCATACAGTAAAGAAATCGAATCAGTAATCAAAAATCTCCCAACAAACAAGAGTCCAGGGCCAGATGGCTTCCCAGGGGAAGTCTACCAAACATTTAAAGAAGAGTTAATACATTTTCTTTTGAAGCTGTTCCAAAAAAATAGAAATGGAAGGAAAACTTCCAAATTCATTCTATGAGGCCAGCATTACCTTGATTTGAAAAACCAAAGACCTCACTGAAAAGGAGAGTTACAGACCAATCTCCCTGATGAACGTGGATGCAAAAATTCTCAACAAGATACTAGCAAACCAAATCCAACAATACATTCAAAAAATTATTCACCACAATCAAGTGGGATTTATTCCTGGGATGCATTCCTGGCTGGTTCATTATCCACCATTCAACCAACATGATACATCACATTAATAAAAGAAAGGATAAGTACCATATGATCCTTTCAATAGATGCTAAAAAAGCATTTGACAAAATGTAGCACCCTTTCTTGATAAAAACCCTCAAGGAAGTAGGTATAGAAGGAACATACCTCAAGATCATAAAGGCCATATATGAAAGATCCACAGCTGGTATCATCTTTCATGGGGAAAAACTGAGAGCTTTCCCCATAAGGTCAGGAACAGAACAGGGATGTCCACTCTCACCACTGTTGTTCAACATTGTGTTGGAAGTCCTAGCCTCAGCAATCAGACAAGAATAGTCTGTTTAAAATAGCAGTCATAGGGGTGTGTGGGTGGCTCAGTTGGTTGGGCAGCCGACTTTAGCTCAGGTCATGATCTCATAGCTCATGAGTTCAGGACCCACGTGGGGCTCTGTGCTGACAGCTCAGAGCCTGGAACCTGCCTCAGATTCTGTCTCCCTGACTCTCTGCCCCTCTCCCACTCACATTCTGTCTCTCTCTGTCTCTCATAAATAAACATTAAAAAATAATAAAACAACAGTCATAAACATGAAGTATCTACATGCTAGGAAGGTCTCAAAGCAAATTTTTTTCCTGTTTAAAACAAAGGGATAGTACTAATTTTGTCTAATTTGAGAAATGATTCATAACTGAGATGTGAAAAAGTATTGGAGAATGGGATCAAAAGTCACAACAATCACTTCTCATTCCCACATACAATTCAAGTTCTCCTCTTTAACATTAACTGTGATGCACAGTGTAGAGTGAATGATACCCCCTCAAAGATGTCCATGTCCTAATCCCCAGAACCTGTGAATATGTTACATTGCAGGGTACTAGGGACTTCTCAGTTGTGATTAAATGAAATATTTTGTAATGGGGAGATTTTTCTGGATTTTCTGAGTGGGCCCAATGTAGTTAAAAGGGTCCTCCCTCTTCTAAGGGAGGAAAGAGAATCAGTTATAGAAGAAGCTGGTATGATGACTGAAACAGAGAAAGATTCTTAAAGGTGCTACCCTGCGGACTTTGAAGATACAGGAACGGGCCAACAACCCAAAGAAGGCACATGACCATTTGAAGCTGGAAAAGGCAAGGAACCAGCTTCTCCTCTAGAGCCACAAAGGAACGCAGACTTGCCAATATCATGATTTTAGCCAGTGAAAGGCATTTTGAACTTCTGATCTCTAGAACTGTAAGATAATTAATCAATATTGTTTAAGCCACCTAACTTGTGGGTAACTTGTTATAATGATAATGTGAGACTAATATATTCACTACTGATGGTTAAGGGAGGTGTAGGGGTTAGGATCACATACTCTAGATCAGGGCTGTCTGGGTTTGGGTCACGGTTCAGTGTGACCTTGGGCAACTTATTTATAGTCTTTGTGACTAAGTTTTCTTATCTTTAAAAGGCTACATGTATACCTCATACGGTATTTTAAGGATCAAATTAATTAGTTCATATGGAGAGCTAAGAATAATGCTACAACATATGTAGTCGATATTGAGCCATTTGAGTTAAAAATAGCTAGAGTTAAGCAGTGCATAGATTAAGGGGATTTTATTTTTTAAAATAGCGAGAAGAACAGAATTCTTATTTTATTAACCACCTAATAATTAGTGATCAGAGTTTATCTGTAGATGTGGTACATCTCTCAATTTCCTATCAATTTTGATTCTGTGTCTATCATTGTGTTAAGATTACCCTCTATGTCTGCTTAGTTCCTTATATAGGAGTTGTTTGGCTCCTGAGCACTAACTTACAAAGTGAAGTAAGATACCCATCCAGGAATTCTATAAAGTTTGTTAATACTGACATGTGTTGGGCTCTAATTCTTTAATTCTAAGACAATAGATTTACCAGAATCTATTGTCTTAGACAAACGGTCATTTAAAAAAAATCCAAAAACCAAAGACCTTAGCTTTCATGCCTTTTATTGGTTTAACAAGGGAAAGAGTAAAAGTCTTAGAAGTGATAAGCACAGAAGTTTGGATACTCATGTGCTTCTTTGGGAGGCTTATCAACAGAAAATGTGTGTTTCTCAACATGTCATTAAAGTTCTAATGGTTCTTTAGAAAGACTGAGCGTAAGACTAAAGTTGATCTTAGTCATGTTTTGAAGAAAATTTTCGAGTCTTGAATTGAAGATACAGTAATGATAATCATCTGAACAAAACTACCCTACAATTACTTGGTGAATCTCAAACATGGAGATAAGAAACAAAAAATAATCAGATGAGCACAAAGCAGTCCTTTGTTCCCAGGACAGGATATCACCCTGGTTGGTGGAAGGAGCAAATAAAGGGAGAGAAAGAGACGTATCATTTTTTTCTCCTCAAACTCTCAAAGATGTTTTAATTTCTAACAAATCACCCACATCTTCCCACGTAGTGAATACCTCTTTATTACCAGCACCCCCCAAAACAAAACAGTCAAGGACTCGTATGAGACCATGAAAGACTCAAAGAAGAATGTTGGTAAATGAAGCCAGACAGAGGATGAAAGGGGACAGAAAACCCATAGACGTGCTGACCTTTTCAGAGAGTGAAGGCAGTGAGTCCCAAATTGCTCTGGAAAATATGGAGTGATGTCTCTGGACATGTTACAGAAAACATCTGGACAGCAGGGACTTGGTTTAATTCCCTGTAATTTGTTTTCTTCATGATTTCTTTGACAAGATTGTTTTGATCAGAAGGATCACTGAAATAAATAATTTTATACTGCCACAACAAGTCAGCATTATGTAGAATCACACGATAATTGATATTGAAGTAACTTAATTATTTTTTCTGGTTTATTCCCAAAAGTCATACTCAATTTGCTCTATTGTCACAAGGAACTTCAAAGAGAGAACAAAGATGTAAAGAACTCTTTATCCACTCATTGAAAATTTACTGTGCAGTATATAGTGTTAGGCACTGTTCTGGCCTCTAAAATGTGTTAAAATAATTCCTTTTAGTGGTGGATGGAAAAATTAGAAAGTATTACTATAGTCAAATAATTGTTGTCCTTTGGGAATGTAGCAAAGCGACTGTAGGGAATGGCTAAGGTAAGACAACAGACAGCTTCCAAGCTGAGGACAAAAAAAAAAAAAAAAAAAAAAGGGAACAATAAGGAAGTTTTTAGAGATAGGCACCCAGGACAATTCAGAGATCCTGCATAGGTCGTTACAGGTCTGAAATCATGAAATGTGACAAAATAGTGCAGTGACCATGGGTCACTTGAATTTCTTGGGTTCTCTCCATTTTATTTTTAATGTGCTTTCTTCCCATTGAGTGATTATCTTAGGAGTCAACAGTTTTGACAGCTTTGACATATTTGTATTTCTACTCTTCCAGGAGAAATAGTCATTTAGAAAACATTCTGTTACAAACTGGGTTTGGGAGGAAAAAAAAAATACCACCGAGACCCCTGAACCAGACCCCTAAACTCCGTGTCAAATAAAAATGAGCCATCAATGTGTTGGCCGCTCCGCTTGTGGGGCTAATCAGTCTGCTTAGCCTTACAGCATGGTCAGAGTAGTTAATTAAGAGCCAGGGGAACTGGGTTCCACAGAGCAGAGAGCAGTTTACAAGTGAATGCAGGGTGAGGTAGCTTATGGCCAGTGCTAACACATTAATCCCAAATCGGTTAACCAGTAGAGTTTAAAGAACAACAACATCTAAATTGGGCTTTGAATAATTGATGACAGCAGCTGAACTATTAAAGAAAAAATGTGTCTTTCCTCTAGGAAGCCTATATGCCTGTAATTACTGAGCTTATTTTCTCTGATTGGATACAGTTTCTCGCAAGAATATTTTCTTTCCTCTGAAACATGAAGAGGAGCTCCAGTGACATGTTTTTGATGGAAGGGATAGAAAAATGATATGCTTTAAAGGGGTTGCCAAATTAACTGACTGGTTTCAAAAAATCCAGCCCATAATTTCTGCTGTACAAGTAGGTATACAACAGGAAAGCGACAGAAATGGAGGGTTAACTTTTCGGCTGAGGGCAGGTTGGGTGTGATGGTGGGATAATGAGGGCGTCCACCACCACACAGACTTTGAGATTAAAAGGAAGCGTTATTTAGAAGACAATCAAAAGACAGGTTTTTAAAATACAGTGATGACAAAGAGTCTTGCAAGAGAATGGAGTGTAATTCATCATGAACTTGTGAATCATTAACTCAGATGAAACAGTGATCTTTCCAGCCTTCTAACATTGCCCTTCAGAAAGAGTATTGTTTGCAAAATCACTTCTTGCAGAGGTTTGAAACAGCGCATAATGCAGGTGACACTTCTGGATCAATTCTTCCTATTACCTCTTTTTCTTATGTATCACACGTGTTACATTTCTAATAGTTTCCATAGAAACAGATAATGTTGGACTTTTGAAACTGTGGTGGTAAGAGGTGAAAGAGCCAGGAAGATAGTTGGAGAAGGACTGACCCACAGATGTTAAAATAAAGTTAAGGATGCGTGACATTTATGTGCTAATTGAACAGCACAAAGATTTTACAGCACAGAGATTTCATAACGCTTCACAAATTTGATGAGGAAAAAGGTTGGACATGAGACAGTCACAAGTCCAAAGTTTGAGCATTAAATTCTGATCCTAAAATTGTATGCATCTATTTATCTATGTGTTTACAGTACCTTAGGATTCCGTGGTAGTCTGCTAGCTGTCACATGCTTTACTAATTTGTGTAAAAAGGAACAACCAAAATTGATGATGCATTCCTTCTTTCGTGAACCTGTATTAAAATGCCTATCATATGCCAGGCTCTCATCAAGGTGTTCCAGATCATTACACAAAGCAGAGGATGTTCCTTCGCAGAGCTTACATTGAGGTGGCATTGTAGACAGTTAATGGAGTGAAATGTTATAAATCTCTACGTTCTGTGAAAAAACAAGAACAAAAACAAAAAACAAAAAACACTTGAGGGTGCCTGGGTGGCTCAGTCGGTTGAACGTCCCACTGTTATTTTTTCAGATTTTTAAAAAATGTTTATTTATTTTTAACATTTATTTATTTTTGAGAGAGAGAGAAAGACAGTACGAGTGAGGGAAGGACAGAGAGAGAGGGAGACACAGAATCTGAAGCAGGCTCCAGGCTGTGAACTGTCAGCACAGAGCCTGACGTGGGGCTCAAACCCACGAACCATGAGATCATTACCTGAGCCAAAGTCAGACACTTAACTGACTGAGTCACCCAGGTGCCCCTGAACGTCCTACTCTTGATTTTGGCTCAGGTCATGATCCCGGGGTCATGGGATTGAGACCTGTGTTGGATTCTGTGCTATATAGAGCCTGCTTAAGATTCTCTCTGTCTCTCTCTCTGTCTCTCTCTCTCTCTCTCTCCTCTTGCCCTTCTCCGCCTCTCACGTGCGCACGCTCTGTCTCTCTCTTTAAAATTAAAAAAAAATTTTTTTTAATAAAAAAAAAAGGAACATTTGAGTAAGCTAAAAGAGCTGGGCGGTTGAGTTGTAATTTTGATGAGGGTGGTCCCGGGAACTTTACTGAGAGCATGAATAAATACTTACTGGAATTGAGGAAATAGACCATGGAAGGAGCTGGTAGACCCCTCCAGGCAGGAGGGACTGCCTGCTTATTCCTGCTGCAGCACGGATAACGGTGTGGCTGGAAGGGAGAAAGCAGATTAGCAAGTGGAATGTCCAAAAGGTAGCTGTCAGCCAGATCATCTGAGTTTTTAGGCCATTTTAAGGATTTTGGCTTTTACTGTGAGTAAAATGAAAGGCCAGTAGGTCATTGGTTCTTACAGTATGGTCCCTGGACCAGCAGCACAAGCATCATCTGGGAATTATAAGAAATGTGAATTCTCGGGTCCCACCCACATCAAAATTTCTGGAGATGGGGCTCCTCACTTTGTTTTAATAAGTACTCTAAGTGATTCCGATCCATGTTCAGGTGGAGAATCACAGCAGTGGATGATTCCAAGCAAAACGACATCATGATCTAACTTGATCATTTACCTTAAGACTTTTACTGATTGACCATAATTTGGGCATTCTTGAGGGTAAAAAAGAATACTAAAAAACAGTTATAATTTATCTACAACAGAGTATAAGGTGAGATGTTCTGGGTCAAACCAGGATGTGGGAGGCCATAAATCACTCATTTATTCTATAGAATATTACAGGCTCATCTAGAATGAGATCTGGGGACACCTGGGTGGCTCAGTCGGTTAAGCATATGACTTGATTTCGGCTGAGGTCATGATCTCACGGTTCATGGGATCAAGTTCCATGTCGGGCTCTGTGCTGACAGCGTGAAGCCTGCTTGGGATTCTTTCTCTGCCTTTCCCCTGCTCAGGCCTCTCTCTCAAAATAAATAAATAAATCTTGAAAAATAAATAAAATATATAAATTTAAATAAGTAAGTAAATATAATATAATATAATATAATATAATATAATATAATATAATATAATATATAATAAATAAATATAAAGAAGTCACCAAGACAGGCTTCTACAACTTGAAAAGCAGAGGAAGAGGAAAAGCACTGCAAAGTACAGCTTCCTAGGCTGGAACCTTCCACTCTCCTGAGCAATACCCAGCCTGAAGTTCATGGGAAGGACATCTCACTTGGAAATATAGACAGCTTACCGTACATAATCTGCAATGATTTAAAACGAAGCTGGAGCTAGAATGGGATTTTTATGGAAGCCTGACCTTTGGTCTTGCTCATTTCATTACCAAGTATTTTACTGCTGACATTTAGTCTGGGCCAAAGTTTGTTCCTACGCATTTTGAAGTCATGACATTTCATCATGTGGTATTTTGCTTTTGATTAAGGTGCTATAGCATTAGTTGCCTTATAAATTTAATGGTGTTTCAATATTTTATACGAACATGCTCTTTTTTAAAAAATGTGGCTCCGTAGAGGTAGTATCTAATTTGATATAAAATGTCTCCACGACGAATCTCTCAAGAGTGAAATGTTGCTCTTATCAAGGGTGGGCTGAGGTGCCTTCTAAACAAGCCCCCCATAGACATAACATGAGAGAGCATTTAGTGCAGGGCCTGTGCCCAGCGCCCATGCCTCCTGCGCCCTTGTCTCCTCCCTGTGACGCTGTAGAATGCTTCAGGTCTCGGAAGAGTTCATTTCAACCCTGCAGAACCACAGCCTTCGCTCGTAAAAGCATTGCCTACGGAAAATATAAACTAGTTAAAAATAGAAAGAAACACATAATTTCAGCTTGAGAAGAGATTAAGGATTAAATCTTAGGCTTCTCAAAGGCAGTCCGCAGACCACCTGTATAAAGGTCACCTGGAGAGCACAGTAAATAGACAACCACAGGCTGCCTGCCAGACCTGCCGAATCACAATCTCTGGGCAGGGGGCTTAGAAATCTGCATTTTTAATAAGCACTCTAGGTGATTTCTATTTACAGTGAAGTTTGTGAAGCACTGTGATATGGACAGTGTCCAAAAACAATATTATCATCCAGAGATCCAGAAGGTGAAGATATGAACAATTGTAATGTTGAGATAATTTTCCATGGTTAAACTATTTTGGTTTGAAGGACTATAAAGTAAAGAGAAAAAGGGAAGAAAAAGATAAGCCAAACCCCAAAGGACTCACTGCAGCAGGTCAGAGGAAATGTTAAAAAGCTTGAGAAATAGCCAAATAATTGCTGGGAGGTGGGAAGTTGGGGGAGCCTGCCTGGGGATCTCTCGGGACTAACTTCACATTGCTAATTTACAATCACAGGCTGCATCTGTCACTTTTACAAATCAATGAGAATGCCCACCCTTTAATAGCATGAGGTTACTTGCGGTGGCTGCTGGTGCGGGCCATCCAGAGGAGACCTTTCAGGATGTCAGGAAAGAACCTCAGTGACGCACATTAACACACACACGCTCCTTTATGTCACTTCCAATTTACTTTATCTTAAATTGTCAGCAAGGAGAACTCACACCCATATTAATAACTAGAGGTTTGCATGTAGGCCAAGAAAAATAAACCCTGCTGATAGCTCTGTAGACAGCTGGTTTGTTGTAAGTAGAGCCAAAAAAAAAAAAAAAAAATGACATGGCTCTTTGTATTTGTGGAAATTTTATAATATTTAGGGAAGGAACTGGTGGAAGAATGGTTTCAATGTCTTTGTTTAGGAAAGGCATTTTGAGAAAATAACCAAGATTGTCCTTAAACATGATTTTTACTATAAACAGCAGAAGAAAGGGAAAACCTGTTAAGGTAAAGTCCTAAGTTTCAACCATCTGGGAATCTAATTGTGCTGAAGAAGGAGCACCTAAAGTATTCTTTTTACATTTCTTAAGACAAATGAAGAAATTAAGATGCTGCTTCTGTGAAGCTAATTCTGATCAAAAAGCAAGAAAGCATTCATGATGGGAAGTGATTAAGTGGAAATAAACACTGACTGTAACCAGACATGGGACTAAGGTATTTAAAAAACAGATTTCAAAAGCACTTAAAAAAAAAAAATCCGATTTGTCTTTCATGTGAGCCTTAAAAGGGAATGTTGGCCAAGGAGTGTGGTAGGAAAATGAACCTCAGTTTGTACAGTCTCCATTCAAATGGAGAAGAAAATATTCCTCAGGGAACTGATTTAGCTGCCCAAGAAGGTTTCCCAAGAGCAGGGACTATGAAAGAACATGTGGAAGAGGTAGAAAGAGGGGCACATAGCAAGGAATGAAAATAAAAGAGCTGTGTAGACTTACAAGAGCAGGATCGGGAGGTTAGAGGCCAGGGTTATGGAAGCCTGAGGAACTGCTAAGGATAAGAAAAGGCTGTGGAAGCCATGTCCAGGAACCCTGTGAACAGAGAAGGGATAAGATCGCTGCTGGAAGTGGTACACGCCTAACCGATGACTGAAGCGTTACTCGATAATTGATGTTTTCGCCTTTGCCCGCCCTGCGCCGAGCACAGTGACGGTCACCTATTGAGTATAACACCCATGCAAGGAGATGGGTGGCTGAAGTGCTCTGGTGGTAACGGTGATTTTGAACACGGAAAAGTCAGAGAATAAATGGGAGTTTTATAGGAGAGATTTCAATACCGACATGAAATGCCAAATTAAGGGACTTGCTTATTTCTCAATAACATCTCTCTACGGACCAAGAAGAATGACATCCCAAGAGGCAAGGCTCCGCAAATCTGATGTTAGAACTGTCATTAACAATGGTCGGGATCCAAGTATAGAGGTTTCAAAGATGCAGTCAGAGTGTTCTGATCCAAAGTTTGAAAAAAGGAAAGAGATGGATTTGGAGTTTATCAGAGCAGTGATACGAGTATTTCTGCCATGATTCTATAACATCTTATGAGGTAGAGAACCTGGAGTGATTTCAATTAAAACACGATGTTTAGAGTCTACTAAATAAGGAAAGTGTACTAAAAACGAGCACAATTTATTTAGAGGATTCCCTAATCTGTTCGTGAGAGCAACGTTATCATCGTTGTGATTTCAGTAGAGCATCCTACAAAATTTCTTTTATATACTTAAAGGAAAGATGGAGAAGGGGAAACTTGGTGATGATGCAAACAATGGATTCATCATCCCAACCATATTCTGATAGGACCAAAATGAGACATTCCTAAACTGTGCTATAGGACTCTATAGCCTTGTCTTTGGCCTTGTCTTGTTCAATATTTTGATCGATGATTTGAATTAAAAACAAACAGAAAAGGGCACTTAGAAAAGTTGAATATGACACAAAGCTAGAGACAAAAATATTAGTATACTGCTAGTCCGAGCAAGACGGCCTATATTTGTTGTCTTAATTCAGACTGCTGTAACGAAGCATAGTAGACTGGGTGGTTTGTAAACTACAGACATTTATTTCTCACAGTTCTGGAGGCTCCAAGTTGGAGATCAGGGTGCCAGCATATTCACATTCTGGTGAGGACCCTCACTCTTCCAGGTGGCAGATGGCCATCTTCTTCCTGTGTCCTCACATGGTAAAAAGGGGTGAGGGAGCTCTCTGGGGTCTCTTTTATAAGAGTGTAAATCTCATTCAAGAGCACAGAGCCCTGATAACTTCATGACTTAAATTAATCACTTCAAAATCTCCACCTCCTAATATCATCAAATTGGAGGTTAGGATGTCAGCATATGAATTTAAGAGGGACACAAACCTTGAGCCAATAACATTTGTCTCTTTCTCCTCCCTTCCCGCTAAGTCGATAACATACCCTAGAAAGAACATGAGAGACAACCAGACAACTCTGAAAAGTAGTATGGTAGGCTGAATTATGTCCCCCAAAGATGTCTACATCCTAATGCTTGGGATCCGAATGTTACCTTGCATGGCAAAAGGGATTTTACAGATGGGATTAAATGACAGATTCGGAGATGAGGAGATTGTCCTGGATTATCTAGAAGGGTCCCTTACAAGGATCCTCCTAAGAGTAAGGCCTGAGGGTTAGAGTTAGGAAAGGACGGCTATCTCATGATGGAAGCAGAGAGAGTTTGAAGATACTGTGCTACTGGCTTTGAATATGGAGAAAGGGGCCACAAGCCAAGGAATACAGGCAGCCCCTGGAAACTGGAAAAGGCAGTCTCCCCGAGAGCTTCCAGAAGGAACCAGCCCAGCCTGCACTTGGATTTTAGCCAAATGAAACACAGTGTTGGGTGTCTGACCTGCAGAACTACAGGAAAATAGATTTGTGTTACTGTAGGCCACCATATTTCCAGTAGTTTGTTACAGCCTCAGTAGGAAACTCCTATAGACAAGAGGAGGGAGAACTGGTTAAAGACTCCAGAACTGGAGGAAACGCATAATGGCAAGGTGTTTCATGACCTCCCATTCACCACCCAACAAAAGAAGATCCTGGAGATCCCAACCCTTAACCTAGTGACCCAGCTCATCCCTCCACTTGACCAAACAGAATAGGACAATGGCAAAAATAAAATATAATGGCAACCCTAAATGTTGGTAAAATTTAGAGAAACTAGGTCAGTCGTACAATGTTAATGGAAATGTAAAATTGTAATCCGTCTGAAAAACAGTTTGCTGTTCCCTGTAATAGTATACTTGGAACTCCCATACAATGCAGCAGCAGCCATTCTCTTGGGCATTTGTCACAGAGAAGTGAAATCTGTGCTCTCACCAAAACCTGTAGACAAATACTCTTAACAGCTTTATTCAAAATAGCCCCTACTGAAAACAGCCCAGATGTCTTTCAACAGATGATTGGTTAAATTAACTATGATGCATCTATCGCATGAAATGTTACCCGGTAATTAAAAAAAGAAAAGAAAAAGAAAAAGCTATTGATATGAAACAACTTGGATGAATTTTGAGGTAATTGTGCTCAGTTTAAAGAGTCCATCTTGAAAGGTGTTTTGATTCCATTGATGTAACATTCTTACAATGACAAAATGATAGAAATGGAGAATAAATTGTTGTCGGAGTTAGGGATGGTGGGAGGAGGTGGCTGTGGCTATGAATAGAATTATAAGGAATCCTTTTGGAAATGTAGCTTTTTAAATGTTGACTATATCATGTCTGTATCTCACTGGTAGTAGAGTTTGGCAGAATGTTACCATTCGGAGAGATTTGCTAAAGGGTACATAGGATTTCTCTGTATTTTGTTTTACAACTATTTGGTGAATGTATCTAAAAATAAAGAATTTACTTTTTTTAAAAAAGGCTATGAAAAAATTCGTAAGTGATGGCATATTCGGTGGCATTTTATTTAACCTTTGTGTTTCAGGTATTTTCACTGGAACTAGAATGCAAAGATGACCTGTTTGATTTTTTTCCTGCCTTAAAGATGTGGTCAGGGTCATCTTCTGGCTAGTATATAGCTGCCCCTTAAACCATGTGGGTTTGAGCTGTGAATACTTACATGCAAAGTACTACAAATGTATTTTCTCTCCCTTATGATTTTCTTAATAACATTTTCTTCCCTCTTATTTTATTATAAGAATACAGTATATAGGGGCTCCTGGGTGGCTCAGTCATTTAAGCGTCCGACTTCGGCTCAGGTCATGATCTCGCGGTTTGTGAGTTCGAGCCCCGCGTCGGGCTCTGTGCTGACGGCTGGAAGCCTGGAGCCCGCTTCCGATTCTGTGTCTCCCTCTCTCTCTGCCCCTCCCCTGCTCACACTCTGTCTCTCTCTCTCTCCTTCAAAAATAAATAAACATTAAAAAAAATTTAAAAAAAAGAATACAGTATATAACACCTGTAACATACAAAATATGTGTTAATCCACTGTTTTTGTTATCACTGAGGCTTCCAGTCATTTGGCTTTTGGTAGTTAAGCTTTTGGGGAGTTGGAAGTTGTCTGTGGATCAGTGACTGTATGTTGGGGGGAGTGGGCACCCCTACTCCATGTTGTTTACGGGTCAACCGTAGTTTCTGATGAAAAATGTTACTTTTTGTAAAGTTTCTTTTTTTCTCTCTGGCTTCGTTTAGGACTTTATCTTTGATGTTTCACTTGCTTGAATAGGATGCATCAAGGTGTGCTTCTTTTGTTATTTTTTTTCTGCTTGGCGTTCTCTGCAGCATTTCAGCAATCTGGAAAACCTGAGCTAAAATCAGGTTTGGG
Organism: Acinonyx jubatus; assembly: GCF_027475565.1. NCBI lineage: Eukaryota > Metazoa > Chordata > Mammalia > Carnivora > Felidae > Acinonyx > Acinonyx jubatus. The sequence goes on along the minus strand of NC_069380.1, from coordinate 102,225,696 downwards.
GGGACCGACTCCCTAAAAATTAGTTGTAGGGAAGCACTTCCAAAAGGCAAATTAAGAACCTCTGAAACTCCTTTGCTCCAGAAAAGCACCAACAATAGTCCAAAATGGCCCAGATCAACATTTTTCTGAGCTCTTCGAATGAACCAAAATCCTGTTAACGGTCAAGGAGCATTTATTCAAGAAAAATGGTTGAGTGAATCCTGGTATGAACAGGATGATAATGGTGTGCGTATGGATATGCCTTGTATCCTTCTTCCCAGCTGCATGGAAGCCTTGAAAATTATTAGCCCTGCAGCCGTGAAAGCTGTGAAAACCAGGGTCTAGCAGCCCCTGAAGGGACAGAATTGCTGTGGAGCTGCACTGAAATCCCTATCACTACAGAATTGTTATCTTTGACATACCTGATAGCCCTCTGCAAATGCTCATTTGAAAGGATTCATCTCCATTTGACCTGACTCAGATTCCCTCAGTGGGAAAGGCCCTATCTATGGAGTGCTGGTTGAAAATAATACAAAAAGTTTAGGGGAAAAAAATGTCAGAAATTGTGAAAGAGGTACAGGAAGAAGGAAAGAAAGAGGAAGGAGGAGGAGAAAGATCATCCTGGCTGCTATAATGAAAATAGAATTTACAGCTTTACAGGTGGAAAGAGAATAGAGACATGTCAGGTGACAAGGACTGAGCATGGATTATTGTATCTAGCAATGGGGACGTTATTGTGTGTCTTTCTCAAGAGCACTTTTAATGAAGTGAGAGGCCTAAAGGTTAAGAGAATGGGAAATGAATTGCAAACAAGTACAGGCAATCTTAGAATTGTGATATTTTTGGTTTCCCCGGTACCTTAGTTAAGCACTTCATTTTATAGGTGTGGAATGGAAACCCCAAGAAATTGACCACCAGACATAGCTAGTTAGTGGCGAAGTGGGAGGTAACACCCAGATTTCCTCGCTCCCGTGTTAAATATCCTTCAGTCATGTAAGATTGCCTCCTTCTGGAAGGAGAAAAAGGGTAGATCATCATCATTCACTTATTATTATTTAAAAACAGATTCTGAAGTTCAGAAATAAAATATTTTTTGCTTTGTCGAAGAAGAAGCTGGCTATTATTTTGGCCATGCCATTCCGAAAAGACGAAAATACAGAAATAACTTCCCGCTTCCCCTTTTCATTACCGCTCGCTATTTCAGAGACAGAGGGGTGATTTGCCGCTTAGTTACCATTATACAGATACCATATTCAGCTATTTTTTTGAACTGTGAATGTTGGCAGCAAAAGAACAATTTCATTTGTGTATTTTGATCACTTTTTTTTTTAATAGACTTAACCCCACAAAAGAATGTTATCTTTGGTTCGTAAACCTTTTGCTCTGAGTGAGTTTTATTTTGTTTTAGAATAATAAGAATTGAATTTCTCTTTTTACTCAAAATCAAAGCCTTTTAAAAGGCCTCTCTGCACCCCCTTCCCCTACCTCTCGCCCGTTTCTGATGTTCTTTAGAGAATATAGTGTAGTGAATAGCATCAGGTTTTTATCTATGGATCACCCGGCTCAGCATGATCCCATAGAAGAAAATGGAAGGAATAATCCACAGTGGTCAAGGAGCTAAAGACTAAACCTGATCCATAATTAAACAATACATTCACACGGCTGAGCAAAGAGCTTGCCTGCTACTGCTAATCTCTGATGTTCTTTTACAAGGCTTATCTCCATTTGAAAGCTTTCTTTTAAAACATTTCTCTGTCCAGTAGTCTAAATTATTCACCGCTTCCAATATTAATTTTTGTTGTATATTTCTGGTGTCTTCCATACAATGGGATAGAAACATTTTATGCAGATTTTTAATTAAGATTAGTCAAAGCCACCATGCTAATAATAATAACAAATAGACGCATACCACACATATACACCATGTAGTTCTGGCTCATTAGATAGAATATGTAGCAAACAGCAATGAAAGCATCATTTCTTTGAACATTTACTTTAATTATGATACTATATACCACATATAATATTTATTCTAGGGGTGTGGAGAGGATTTTAAGATGGAAAAGTATAATTATGGTAATTATGATTTGAGGGCTTTCTTTCTTGAATATTTCCTTTGGAGATATGTGTGCCAGGAAAAAATATTAAGTGAAAAAAGGCTATGGGCATGAACAAACACTTCGTATTTTAATAATCCTCATCGTATTCAATGCTGCTGCCATATTAGCATATTGTCATTTCTGCTTTTTTCTTTTTCTTAAAAAATCTATTTGCATAATTATGTAGAGTGCAATCTCTTTCAGGTTGTTCCCGGCTATGGAGCACTTAGCATTGCATATTACTGAGATCAGCTTCTGTAGATATTCATGACTTTGTGGATCTGAAAAGAAAATAAGTGTATGTATTTTCTCTTATTTCTCATTTTTTGTGTGAAGAGGAAGGCTTTGGCACATTCTAACAATGAATGTTAAATTGTCTTATTTTCTTTCTGAAATGCCATCTATGTCCTATACAAATACGTATGTATACAGAGGTATTAATTTTTGTCGTAATTAGTAATAGTTTTATGAAATTCTGGCCTCTACATTTCTCAATTATTTTCAGGTAACAAATGAGGTATGAATACATAATAAAGAATAGAAAAAGAATTTAAATTCTGGACTAGTTCCCAACGATCCTTAAATAATACATGCACACAAACACATTCATAAACACACCAATGTACGCTTACATATCAGTTGCCTACACAGGGAAAATTTTCCTTAAATATGCAGTATTTTGAATGAAGCCACTTATTATACCAGTTTTTAGTATAATATTTTATGGCCTTTAAAAAAAATACCCACTCATATATTTAAAAGGAAAAAAAAGTGGGGGCGCCTGGGTGGCTCAGTTGGTGAAGCGTCCAACTTCGGCTCAGGTCATGATCTCACGGTTCATGGGTTCGAGCCCCATGTCGGGCTCTCTGCTGACAGCTCAGAGTCTGGAGCCTGCTTCAGATTCTATGTCTCCCTCTCTCTCTGCCCCTCCCCAGCTCACACTCTGTCTCTCTCTCTCTCTCAAAAATAAGTAAACATTAAAAAAATTTCACCAATCACTGTTTAAAAAAAAAAAAAGAAAAAGAAAAAGAAAAAAAAGTGAAGCAAAATGGAAAGTTCCAGACAAGAAAACAAATATTACTGCAGATCTCACCACCCATCACTCAACAATTAGTCTTGGTGACCATCAACTTCATCTCCCTTTGTTCACACACAAGCTGTATAAAATATAGGAATAGTTTAAGACAGAGTCATAGCATCATCACTTAAAATTAAGCTTAATATTATTTGACTTTAACTGAAGAAATAGATAGCTTTTAAGTTGAGAATAACAAAATTTAGGTCCATTATTTTTATTTAAAAAAATTTTAGTTTTTTTAAATTTATTTTTTGAGAGAGAGAGAGAGAGAGAAAGCGTAAACGTGTGAGGGGCAAAGAGAGAGGGAGCCTGGGAATCCCAAGCAGGCTCCACACCGTCAATGCAGTGCCCGATGTGGGGCCTGAACCCACGAACCGCGAGATCATGACATGAGTGGAGATCGAGAGTCTGTCGCTTAACCGACTGAGCCACCTAGGTGCCCCTAGGGTCTCTTATTTTTAGTGAAAATGTCCAGTTTAGTAAAAAATATTGTGTAGCTTACACAGCAAGTGGGAGAGCTGGAGGACTACGTTTGTGACTCACATTCAACTTGTAATATGCAGAACCATATCAAAGATCTTAAGACGTCACTGCCACCACTTCCGTCAGTCTTACCTGAGATGTTGGAAATGTTATTTGACAAGTATTACGACAATCTCAACGTATTTGACCACCCATTCCAGCAGAAAACTAAAACAAACCCCACAAGCAAACGACAGCAACAAAATTAAAGAAAGCTGGGTTTGTTACATTTCTTGCCTTGGAAGTGAAGCTTCCTGTGAAAGCTACTGCCTGCTGGATCCTGGCCACAGAAGCGAGTGTTCTCAGCTGTGCCTCTAGGAAGATGGGAGTTCGAAGGATGGAATGGTCCCATCTGACAGCTATCCATTCCACATCTCTTGTTTCTTGGTCTTGTAATCTCTTTTTTTCCTTATTTACTTCCTCCCTTTCATGGAACACACTCAGTAATACGGAGAAATTGTACTTGATAAGTAATATTTTGATACTTGCATGTCTAAAAAGAGTTATTTTTAACAATATATTTCAAGATTGAAAAATATTTGACTCCCTGCTAAGAAATATGAGGAAAATATCACTCATACTTCCTCCCACATTTGCCCTTTTAGCTTCTCTTTTTTCCACTTTTAATTATATTATCATTTTAACATTTCTAACAAGTATAACATTCACATTAGATTATATAATTAAAATTAGTTTTTTAATCTTTAGTGTTGGCATAAATGTATTCAACTCTCACTAACCATTCTTTTTCTCTAGTTTCTGTTCTCCTCAGCTCTTTATTTTGTGTTATTTCTTGTTTGGCTAAATTTTACTCTGCAAGAGTGAGAAGCTCTGCCGTTAATTTTAAACATAAAGGATAACTTCCTGCATCTAAATTTGGGAAAACAGTGTTTCTTAGAAATGATATTTGTATACTTTTTCTGGAACTGAATATTTCTTTGGAGACCTCTCAAGACTACCTGACATCCCCTTTGAATGATACTTACTCTTTCATTCATTCATGTGTACCTATGTGATTCTTCCTTTATTTTTATGGGATTAAAATTTTTTTTAATGTTTATTTATTTTTAAGAGAGAGAGAGAGAGAGAGAGTAAGGCAGAGAGGGAGGGAGACACAGAATCTGAAGCCGGCTCCAGGCTCTGAGCTGTCAGCAGAGAGCCCAGTGTGGGGCTAGAACTCATGAACCTTGAGCCAAAGTCAGACACTTAATCGTCTAAGCCACCTAGGCACCCCTCTTCTTTATCCTTAAAGACTGAGGAATTTACCAGAATTCATACATTTATATCAATCCCTCTGTATCCATTTTTCCTGGGAACACTGTGGGACTCAGATTTAAGCCTGCCATATTTCAGTACAGTTTAACTGTGTACTTACTTGACTTTTGTGCTGTTTGCTGTTCTCAGGAACACAAATTATATATACAGATTTTCCTTGACTTATGATAGGATTACATACTGATAAATGCATTGTGAGTTGAACATACTGTTAAATTGGAAATGCATTTAATACAACTACCAAACATCATAGCTTAGCCTACTCTACCTTAAACTTGCTCAGAACACTTAGGATAGACCACAGTGGAGCAGAATTATTTAACATAAACTTATTTTGTATTAAAGTTCGAATATCACACGTAATTTGTTAAAGACTGTGCTGAAGGTAGAAAAACAGAATGGCTCTATGGGGTATTTGTTGGCTCTATAAGGGTATTTGTTGTTTACCTTCTTGATCACATGGCTGGCCGGGAGCTGTGGCTCTCTCCCTCTGCCCCGCATCATAAGAGAATATCATACCAGTTATTGCTAGCCTAGGAAACAATCGAAACTCAAAATTTGAAGCACAGTTTCTACTGAATGCATATCACTTTCACACCATCGTAAATTCGAAAAATTATAAGTCAAATCATTGTGAAATCAGGGAGCATCTGTACTTTAGTATCATCTGTTGTACCCATGTTTCTCCATAGTTATATTCATGTTGTGTTTTCTGATGTTGTATTTATGTGATTCACTTCGGCCTATCCACTGCACTTTTGACTTTGTTTTCAGTTATGTTCATTTTTATATTATGGTCTTAACATGACTTTCAGAACCATCATATTTTTATTGTTCATTTCCATTTGTTTCCCCTAAGAACTAGGAATTTCCAACCCTTTCTGTCTTTTGTATTCCCTTATTTGAACATTGGTAAATCGTGTACCATTTTAAAAATTTAAAGTGATTATACTACCTATCATTTCTGATTCTGACATTACCTGTGTTTCTTTGGGTAATTCTTTTTATAATGTCTTTTCTTCACTTGGCCTTTTCTAATGCTTCCAATCTTCTATAAAAAGCATGCTTTAATGTGTGGCTTTTCTGTTAGAGCTTTTGTGGTTACTTAATGAAAGACACAACTACATGGCCCCCGTGGCCTTCCCCCTTTGGGTAGCTTAGCTGAGAGCTGGTTCAGTGGACTGAACTGTTCTGCTGAGAGCCAAGGTATTTATTTAGCTAATGTCAGTATTCCTGGTATGTAAGATTGTTTCCAGAGCTCTTGGTTTGCATATTCTAAACTTTGGTATTCGTATTCCCTAGCATTGTTCCAGGGCCTACACATCATTTGATATATTTCTTGTTGCTTTGTGTAGGGATCAGTAAGTGCTACAACCTGAGGGCCACATCCAGCCTGCTTCCTGTTTTTGAATGGCACGTGAGCTAAGAATTGTTTTGCATTTTTATATGGATGGAAAAATCCAGAGAAGAATAATTTATGAAACATGAAAGTTAAATGCAATTCAAATTTCAGTGTCCATAAGTAAAGTTTATTGTAACACAGCCGTGCTCATTTTTTTTTTAATATACTATCCATGGCTGCTTTTGTATTGCTGTAGCAGAGTAGAGTAGCTACACAGAGAATATATGGCCCATATTTCTATATAAAATGTATACTACCTGGTCCCCTTCAGAGAACGTTTCCCTGGTTTAGAGAAACCAGGTGTTCCCAATTCCTCAGGTTAGGCTTACCTGTAAATAGGCAACATGGTATTGGGCTCACTCTTGGAGTCCTCAGTTGCATATCCCACAGGCTGACCTAGCCAGACCTGTATCCTAGAAGTTTGGCTTTGATGCATATGGAGCATTTTTGTCCTATATTACAGAAAAATGAAAGTATGGAGGACTATACTCACCCCACTATTTCTCTGCTTATAAAATTTTCCTAAATAAATTCTATGTTATATTGAGATCGTGTGATGCTATGGTATGTGAACTTCTTGGATGATATTACTTATCTTTGAATTGAATTGCTGTTAATGGAAATCTTGTGGGGTCAAACTGGGCACGTAGTGGCTAGAAGATTGAGAGGAATCTAAAGGAATCTACTGCCTCTCTTTTGTTCTTGACCTTTTCGTATACACTTCTTTTTTTTTTTTCTTTTTCTCTTTTTCTTTTTGGGTCTTTATCCATCTTTTTGAGATCTCAAACTGGATCTCTGCAGGGATTTTTTTTTCCAACTTTCTAGACAACTCTGGATCTCTTAATCATCATAATTTTGTATGCCATCTTAACTATGGTAAAATCTGTACATTGTCCCTGATCTCTCATTTTGATTATCATTTAACAGTATTTAAGTGATGTCAAAAATGTCTTCTTTGAGCCATGACAGTTTTCTTGTTTCCCTTATGATGGAATGTTTTCTTTTATCTATTAGTTGGTTTTTGTTGGTGGTGAGATTTGAAGAAGCGGAGGAAAGGGGAACTTTCTTCAGCCATAGAACTAGAAATAACAGGCTGTTTTTATACCTTTATAAATTTTTAGAATCACATATAATTATCTTAACTCTATACCCCTGAATTTAATTTCTGTCCTGACTAAACTACTAAAATTTTCATCTGTGTAGTAAAAATCACTAAGACTTGTTTAAACTTTGTAAATTTGACATTCTTAGGAATATCCTTTCAAATGGATACATTAGGTTTATGGTAATAAGAGTGGACAGTTAAGTTCTTGGTAAATGTAACCCCCATTATTTCTTCCACTAGAAAAAGGTAATGTTGACTTCTAAAAAGACCTGAGTCGCAATGACAAAATACTTCTTTCATTTCCCTAACATCAGCCAAAACATTTCCTTTCATTTAATTTAAAAAAAAAACAAGTTATTCTTTCTATTTTTTGCAGATTGTAATAGTTTCAGGACATTGTGCATGTCTCCCAAAATACTCTTTAGAAATTGCATGTGTGAGATTTTCATGTGAGATATTTCTGAGTGAAGTTTATTGTGACTTCCTAATTAGATGTGGGTATCAGGATTTTCTTTTTTTTTTTTTTTACCCAAACAATTTTTATTTTTATTTTTGTACTTATTATTTTTATGTTATTTTATTTTATAATTTATTGTCAAGTTAGCTAACAAACATTGTAGTCTTGGCTTCACAGTAGATTTCCATGATTCATCGCTTACATACAACACCCAGTGCTCTTCCCATTGTGTATCTTCCTCAATGCCCATCACCCATTTTTTCCATCCCCTCCATCCCTCCACCCCCATCTACCCTCAGTTTGTTTTTTGTATTTAAGAGTCTCTTATGGTTTGCCTCCCTCTCTGTCTGTAACTGATTTTTCCTTCCCTTCCCCTGTGGTCTTCTGTTAAGTTTCTCTAATTCCACATATGCATGAAAGCATATGATATCTGTCTTTCTGTGACTGGGTTTTCTTTTCTTTCTTCTTGTTTTCAAAATGATATTTTTTTGACAAAAGATTTGAGGGGTAGTATGTCTAGACCAAAGGAATAAAATACTTAGGAATGTCACTTCTTTATGAGAACAATTTAGACAACATAAAAAGAGAGTTAATAACAACTGCAAGATATGAAGCAGTATAGACTCAAGATCTAGTAACATATTTGGGAGTTTGAACAAATGTAACCTTTAGAGATTTATTTTCTCCTGAGTACAAGGAAAAATCAAAATATTCATAGAAGGATGTGAGTCACATTTGAAGTATTTATTATTGTTTTACCTTTGTTTGGAGTTCAATGATGTTTAATAAATATCCCGTTCTAAGAAAAAAATATTAAAATTTTAACTATGATAAGTCAAAATTTGTCTTTACTTCTTTTTTAATTCACCTATCTCCCCAGTTGAATAGAATTTGTAATTATTCAAAGATGGCACAGCACAAATTGGAAAAACCTCTCACGACTAAGACAATTGAAAAAAAGCAGACGTTTATTGGATTCTTTTCTACCCAACACTTTAATGAGTAAGGATGTGGACAGTAATTGTTTTCTTCCCTGCCCTAGTAATGGAAAGTAATTAAAATGAAATAAAAAATAATGCACACTGCAAAGATGTTCAAAAATTCTACATTTTTACTGGTCCTAATTTATAGACAAGTGTTGGAATATTCTTACAATGCCAGTTTTTTCACAGCATTTGTCATCTGAAATTTATAGAATTATAACTTACATTCCATTATTGCTTACCATAATAAATAAGGTCTTTGATATATTTAAACAACCTTTGTCCCCTCATTTAAAACTAAGATTTTTAATGTTTATTTATCGTTCAAGAACTCTTATGTTAACTTTCATACAATGAGTTAATAAAAAGTAACAATTTACCTCATAATATGTGGTTATGATTTTGGGATATATTGCATGAATGAAGATCTCACATTGCCTATTTGTTCAGAAATATCATAGCATGACATGAATATTATGTCATTTCTCAATCATAGAGGTTTTATCATTTTCACTTATATTGACTTCTTCTTTGTAACTAACTTATCACTATGAATACTCATAGATAATATTTTCCATTTAGGAATCAATCTGCACAGAAAACACGAAAGTGAGAATGGAGAAGAAGCTATTTCACCCATGAAATGGTAATATGTAAGTTTATTATTAATAAACTATTATATCCCCTTTGTAGGAAGGAGTGTTGAATAGTGGTATTTTTAATTAATCATATATAACTGAAAGGAGAATAATTGAATTGAATAATTGAAAACAGAAAGATATCTGAATATTTCTTTCCAAACTTCCTTTCACTCATAGGTGTTTTATTTTGTTTTATTTTATTTTTATTTTATTTTATTTTATTTTATTTTAATTTTATTTTATTTTTTATTTTTTGAAGTATAGTTGACACAGAATGTTACATTAGTTTCCGGTATACAACATAGTGATTCAATAACTCTATATGTTATGCCCATCACAAGTTATAGCTACCATCTGTCACCACACAAACTATTACAATACCATTGGCTATCTTCCCTATCATGTACCTTTTATCACCATGACTTATTGATTCCATAAGTGGAAGTCCATACCTCCCAATTCCTTTCAATTCTTTTTGCTCATCCGTCCATCCATCTGTCTTCTGGCAACCATATTGTTCTCTGCACTGATGGGTCTGTTTCTGCTTTTTGTTTGTGTGTTTGTTACTTGCGTTGTTTTTTAGATCGTACATATAAATGAAATCGTACGGTATTTGTCTTTCTTTGTCTGACTTACTTTACTTAGTCTCATACCCTCTAAGTCCAACCATGGTGTTGTAGATGTCAAGATTTCATTCTTTTTATGGCTAAGTAATATTCCATTGTATACATATACCATATCTTCTTTATCCATTCATCTACTAATGGACACTTATGTTGTTTCAATTGTCCTCTGACACACTTAGTGAAGATGACCACACAATGGCTTGTATGTGAGTGCTCACAGCAGCATTATTCTTAACAAACCACTGTGAGGCACCTTTATTCATCAAAAGGTTAATGGATAAACAAATTGTATTACATATCTATATAATGGAATACAACTCAGCGATAAAAAGAAATGAATTATTGATACAAATAAAAAAAAATAGATCAACTAGAAAACATTGGTTTTAATAAAAGAAGTATACACAAAATAGTACATACCATATGGTTGCATTTACAGAATGTCCAACATCAAGCAACACTATCCTATCCTGACAGAAATCCTATACTGACAGAAATTGCTGGGGGCTGGTGGTAAAGGAATTGACTGAAAAGAGGCACAAGGGAATGTTCTGGGAGTGATGTGGAAATGTTTGCTATTTTTATTGATATGGAGATTACACAGATGGACACATTTAGCAAATTTGGTATCATTTTAAATAGGTACATTTTATTGCATCTCAAGTATATCTCAAAAATGAGAATTCAGTGTAAAATGACAGTAATCCAGCAGACACATAACGTATTGGCCAAAGTTTGTAAAGTAACAGTATCAAGTGTTGATGAGCATGTGTAGCAATTTGAAGTATCTTGTATGGCTGGTGAGTAAATTGATAAAATCACTCTGGAAAAGAATTTGACGGTATTTACTTTAGACAGCCTTCTGTATACCCTAAGACCCGGGGATTTCACTGGAGGGTAGATACCCAAAAGAAATGTACAAAACTGTTTATAGCACCACTGTTTATAAAAGCCAAAAAGTGTAAGCAATTTGAATATTCATATCTAGTGGAGTGGATACATAAATTACAATTGTGACGCAGCACTGAAAATAAACAAACTACTGATACGTATACCATAGATGAATTAAAAAAAAAAAAACAGTGTTGAGTGAAAGAAGCCAGACATAAAGGAGAATATAAATTATGATTCCCTTATATAAATCTACGGTGTTAGAAGTCAGGATAGTGGTTTACTTGGTGGGGACAGTGACTGGTAGGGGCATAAAGGGATTTATATTGATAATATTGTAGTTTTAGATGTTGATTATCTTGTATGTCTACGTTATAAAAATGAATGGAACTTCATGCTTATATTTGTATTCTTATCTGTGTTTTACTTCAATAAGAACCTTATTGAAAAGGTTGAGCCACTGAATTAAATGAAAATTGTTCAATCTTTTGGCGGTTTTTGATAGAATTCTGCAAACTGCATGATGCCTAAGAGAGAGTCGTGAGCCCAAGGACCCTAATGAAATCATAGCTTTCATGGAATACCTCCCCTGTATGCAGTGCTATGCAGATTTCTGGGGAGAACACTAAACAAACCAAAACCAAAACAAAACTCCAAAAACCTAAAGAAACCAATTTTACCCCAAAAGTTTTAACACTTTGTTTTGAAAGGACAAAATTACGTGAGTTATCTTAAATATCAATAATGGCCAAAAAGGCAGAGAAAGGCAATAACATGTTTGGATGGGATTATATGTATTTCCAAAGGAGCAAACAGTGAAAGCCAATATAATTTCCACTTTATGTCTTAGAAAATGACATCGAATGGTAATATTATCCATTACATCATGAAATGTTAGGGTCATGCCTGATAAAGACAGTGAGACCTCTATTTGGTTCTTGTGGCACAGAATTATTCTATACACAGGATTATTCTATTATATACATCATATATTCAACATGCACAAATATAACTGACACAGGGCCCTTAGGGTCAGAAAATAGAATATCAGTTTCTTAAAAAGATGGAATGATATCACCGTCCTGTTCCCTTCATTGAGTTGTTGAAAGGATTTTCTGAGATAATTTGAGGAAAACAATTTTTGTCATAATTCCCACTATCTGTTAATTGTTATCATTAAATCTTAACCTTCACAGTAGTCAAAATCCAGCATAGCTCAGATGCTAACTTTGACATACATAGTATGCTTTTCAAGGAAGGTGTACGAGACTGCTGCTTAACCATATGTACCCCTCAGATCTACTAGGTGGACTTGAGAGGGATCAAAATTCTGTTGCTGTTTTTTTTAATTTGGTCGGTACTTGTAGAAACACTCCTTCAGGCACTCCAATGACCAACCTGAAAGGTTGCTAGATTTAATTTATACCCACCACACCTCCAAAGGGACCTGTTGTTTCTACAAAACGAAAATAAGTTATAAATCTGAAAGATGTTCAGACCAGCCTGTTACAGAGTATGTTCTGCATAATATTAGTTCCTGTTGGAGGTTAAAAATGTAACAAAGGGAAAAAAATACCTTGTGTGGTTAAATAAATTGAACACTAGTTAATAGGTTTAATTGACAATATTGATTTCTTCAGCATAAGTATTCATGAAGACATTTACATTGTGAATTCACGATGTGTGAGTGATGCGTCTAGGAAAAACTCCCCTGTTCTCATTTACTCACATACACATAGTTTTAACACCAGGTGTATGAGGTATCCCCCTACACCAAGCAATTCTCCACAGCGTCAGTTGGGGGTCCTGCAATGATATTTAATTCTGAAACTAACCAGAGTTATCACAAACCCTACGGCTTAAGGGTTCAGTCACAGAATTATGCTCCCCACTTTAGGTGCCAGTCACAAGTAACAGATCCAGACAACTTGTGTCCAACTTGGCTGCAAATTGGAGGTTCCTCTGACCCCCCCCCCTTGTTGGATTCGAATATTTGCCAGAACAGATTATTCAGCCAGAGAAACACTTCCTTACATTTACCGTTTTATTACATAATAAAGAATAGAATCAAGAGTATAGATGAACAGCTAGGTGAAAGGATACACAGGTTGAAGTCTAGAAGGGCTCTGAGTGCAGGAGCTTCTGTTCCCATGAGGCTGGAGTACACCACCCTCCTGGCCCATGAGTGTGTTCACTAACCTGGAAGCTCCCCTAACTTCTTACTATTGCGATTTTATGGAAGCCCCGACATATAGGCAAGATGAATTATTATCTCCATTTCCAGCCCCCTTCTGAAGAATAGGGGTGGGTCTGAAAGTGCCAAGATTTTTATCCTGCTTTGGTCTTGCTGGTGACCAGCCCTCATCGAAGAGTCACCTCAGGAAATTCCAAGGGACTTAGGAGCTCAGTGTCAGATGCTCTCATTATTCAGGAAATTATAAAAGTCTTAGGATCTCTGCGCCAGTAACCAAGATCAAAGGCTAAATATTAAATCAAAAGATTTTCCCAGTGTCCCTATTTCCAAGGGTTTGGGGATCTCTGTGTCAGGAACCAGGAACAGAGACCAGTATATACATTTCTTATTATTTCACAATGTGTTATGGTTCTCAAATAGGTTTGACCATTTGGTCAGAAACAGCTCCCTTCCTGACACTTCGCTGAGGAATAAATTCTGTGATATCCATTTTGGAAAATGCTACTTTAAACCACAGTATGAGAGACTGTCATTGAGGATTTTCCTGGTTATCTTCCTCAGTTAGTTACTTTTAGTTTCACATCCAGTTACTCCTGAATCCCTTCTGACGACTGGTCAGGACTGCAATGAACAGGCACAATTGTGGCTACACTGCCAGGGGCACTCTGAGGAGGTTCAGTGCTGTGGCAGAGCAGAAAAGAAACGTAACATTCAGAATTTTCTGCCCTTGTTGGGCAAGACCTTTCTCCTCATTGTCTTTGCCGTCATCTCCAAACAGTTCTTTAGCCTAAGATCTCAGTGCCTGGCACATGAAATTCCACCCTCTATGACCAGTCTCATGTTGGCATGCACTTGACCTTCAGACTTACTTCTTTCTTACATGGCACTGTGGCTGTCTGATTTCGTGGGTGTCGTAGGACAAACATATCTAGAAGAGGCCACAGTATGTAAACGATAGCAAAGGTACCAGCAAAGAGCATTAAAGCAATTACCTTGCATATGAAATTACAAGTGTTAAGGCACTTGGAGGTCGGTAGAAACCTCTGTCGTATTTCGAAAGCTTTGGGGCTTACTATTGCTCTCTGGGAGTATTGCGATAATAAAAGCATAATGCAAGCCTAAGGACCTTTAAATGCTATTAATTAGATTCACCGTAAAAGGATTGTGAAATTAGAATTGTTGTGCTCTCAATTATGATTTAATTCATTAAGATCACAAAATGCTGTTTTACAGTGATGGCTCAAGACAGTCAATAGAAATTGATGTTTTGAATGTAGAAAATTATTTTACACTACTGTATGAAACAAATATGACATACTGTTTGAGGGAGTGACTCTACCACAGTGAATACTGTCACATGAGCCACACATACAAAAGCATGTTGGCAGGTAGGAATATTTCTTTTGATGTGTGAAGGGATACCTGAAATTAGGTTGTTCTCTTTCTTTTTGTTTTTAGGTTTGTTTTATTTTTGAGGGAGAAAGAGCAGGGCAGGGGCAGAGAGTGAGGGGGGCAGAGAATCCAAAGCAGGGTCTATGCTGAGAGCCGAAAGCCTGATGTGGGGCTTGAACTCACAAACTGTGAATTGATGACCTGAGCTGAAGGCAGACACTTAACCGAGTAAGCCACTCGGGCGTGCCTAGGTTATTCTTTTTCTAAGAAATACATTTAGGCAGTTAAATGTAAAAAAGGGAGGATGGTATAATTTTTAACATAGTTTGTTGCAATGTATAAACATCTCATAAAATCCATCATGAAAGCAAGAGATAGTAATTATGACTCCTCAGTGATTACCTTTGAAAATGGTAAAAAAAAAAAAAAATTTCCAAAGTTGGCTTCTGTTCAGAAAAACTTTTGACTACTTAACAGTTATCACAATTTTAAAAATTCTGCGACTGATGCTTTGGTAATTATTAATGCTCTATTTGTCAGCTTTAGTTAGAATTAATAGAGGGTACTGAGGTATTATACTAGGGCATTAGCATAAAGACAGCCACTAGAACGATATAAACCCTTCTTAATATCAAAATAATAAACTGCTGAAGGAAGGAAGAAAGAAAGGAAAGGGAAGAAGGAAGGAAGGAAGGAAAGAAACAAGGGAGGGAGGGGGGGAGAAAGGAAGGAAAGAACTTTGCAATGTTTTCCCTAATCCTTGATCAAACAGAATTCATAAAGAAAGTGTTTAAATTCAATCTGTTTATAAACAATTTTTTCACCCACCAGAAGCTTTCAGGAGATACACAGCTAGAGAATTATAATTTGGGATGATTCTCTTGTTTTATTGGTATCTCCTAAACAGTAATGTTCATTTTGCTTGTGTATTCATTAGGATTCTCCAGAGAAACACAACCAGTAGGATCTCTCTCGCGCGTTTGCTCTCACTCTCTTCTTCTGTGTGTGAGTGTGTAATGTGTGTGTATATGTGTGTGTATGTATATGTATATATGTGTGTGTGTATACATATGTATATATGTGTGTGTGTGTATATATATATATAAATATATGAGGATATTTATGAAGAATTGTCTCATACAATTAGTAAGGCCAAAAAGTCCCACAGTCTGTCCTCTACAAGCTGGAGAAGCAGGAAAGCTGATAAACCAGGCAAGCTGGTCATTTATTTCAGTGCTAGTTTGAAGGCCTGAGAACCAGGGAAATAATGATGTAACTTCCTGAGTCCAAAAGCCTGAGAATTGGGAGGACCAATGGTATAAGTGCTGCTCATAGTCTGAAGGCTAAGAACCAGAAGCATCAATGTCCGAGGACAGAAGACCTATGTTGCAGCTCATGCAGAGAACAAATTCTCCCTTCCTCAACCTTTTTGTTATCTTGGGGCCCATAATGGATTGGATGATGCCCATCTAAATTGGTGAGGAAAATCTTCCCACAGTCCCTGATTCAATTGCTAATTTCTTCTGGGATCACCCTTATAGACACACTCCGAAATAATGTTTTACCAGTTGTCTGTGTAGCCCTTAGGCCAGTCAAGTTGACACATAAAATTAACCATCATAGCCTGTATGAACTTTCACTGTCACAGTGGCTGCAAACTTAGACTGTTGGCATCTAGAGACTCTGAAATAATGTTCCATTTCCCACCCTACTTATCTCTTCTCTGCCTGAGATGTTTTCATTTGAAAGAAGTGCTTCATGTGAAAAGAAATTATAAGAGGTCAAATTAAGGGAGTAAGGATAAAGGAAATCTGTCAAATGATAAACACCAAATGCCTAATTAACTTAAACTCAAGTTAATAACTCCATGAAATCTTGGCCTTCATTACTCCATTCTTTTTATTGGGAAAATGAAATAATGAGCTCCATGTGTGGAACATTACCAAAAAAGGATAGCAACCAGGTCGTTTTCATTAATTGCTGTGAATTGCCGTATTCATTTGTTACTGTACAAAATGTGCCAGTCAAATAACTTTGGTTTTTAGGTTGGCTCTGTTTACTCAGCTTTATGTAGACATTACACTAATAATATGAGCAAGGTGATTATACATACATTCACTGCTTCTTGGCTATGTGTTCCTGCAGTTTTACTGGAAAAATGAAGAGAGATTGGTAGACTTTGAGATTCTGACCTTCTGGGAGTAGGTGAAGAGGGGAAAAAAGGGGATTAATATGGAGCGCATACTATAAATGTCAGAGACATATTGGGGTGTCCTGGGAAGAGATATTTACTTTTTACACCTTTTTCAATAGCTTAGCAAGGGGCTGGGATAGTTACTGGGTTAGATCAAAAGAAAACGATAACAAACATTGAAGTATGGGCATGTTCCCTGTGAACAATGATATTTTCTTACCCAGGATACTCCACTGTTGCACAGTGATTTAGGTATACCCTACACTGTACTTCCCTTCTATTATTCTGTAAGCAGATGATAAATAGAGGTTGAGTGTCTCTCTTAGAGCCTTTCACATGTTAAGGCCAGTATATTTTTCCCACTGCAACAATCCTTTATCTAGGATAAGAACTAGGAAAATATGTGTGTTTTGCTGTCTCTCTGTCTACATTTTTTATAACAAATACGATTTTACTTTACATCATATGGCATGAACAATATACGCATCTATGCCTTTTTTGCCTAACAAAGAAGTTAGACTCTTTTACATAACTTTATCTTACCATAATCTCTGTTCTAAGGTGAATTTAAATATCCTTGTTTTGTAAAAAAGGAAATGTACATAAAAGTCAACATCTATTCAGGGCATAAATACCAACAAACTATAAATAGAAGAGGATTTTCTAAACTGATTAAGGGAATCTATAGACCTAGAGCTACCATCATACTTGATGTTGAAGGACTTAACACTTTATTCTGAAAAATGGAAATGAGTCTCAGATGTCTATTCTTACCATTTC
This sequence comes from Acinonyx jubatus, assembly GCF_027475565.1. Classification (NCBI taxonomy): domain Eukaryota; kingdom Metazoa; phylum Chordata; class Mammalia; order Carnivora; family Felidae; genus Acinonyx; species Acinonyx jubatus. The sequence goes on along the minus strand of NC_069380.1, from coordinate 102,208,078 downwards.
TACTCACCATTATACTAGAAATCCTAGCCAGTGCTACGAGACCAGAAAACGAGAGAGAAGCTGTACATATTTGAAAGTAAGAAGGAAAATTGTTTATTTGAGGATGGTGTGATTGTCTATGTAGAAAATCCTAAGGAATCCATAAAAGAAAAAAGCTATGGAAGTAAGAGATGGGTTTAGCAACATCTTAGGGTGCAAGTTCAAAATTCAAAAATCAATTACATCTCCATCTTATATCTGTGGTAGGCAGAATAATACCCCCTCCATGATGTCTACACCCTAATCCTTGGAACTTGAGAACATGTATATGACAAAAGAAATGGTTGCAGAAGTGATGGAAGTTTATCCTGGATTATCTGGGTGAGCCCACTCTAATCCCTCTCTAACTCGGATTAAGATCTAAATCCTTAAAAGTAGAGAGTCTTTTCTCATTATGGTCAGAGAGATGTGAGGATCAAAGAAACGTCAAAGAGATGCAACCTTACTGTCTTTGATGATGAAGAGGAGAGAAAAGAAAAGAATGCAAGCAACCTCCAAAAGCCGAAAAAGGCAATAAAATGTACTCTTCCCTAGAATTTCCAAAAAGGAAGGCAGTCTAACTTATACCTTGTGAGACATGTGTTGGACTTCCCACCTATGGATTTAAGATACAATAAATGTTGTCTCACGTCACCAGGGTTATGGTAATATGTTACATCAGCAATAGAAAACTAGTATCAGTAGTAAAGGAAAATAAAATTATAGAACAATAAAGTTTATAGTAGCATCAAAACTATGAAATACCAAGGGACAAATTTAACAAAATATATGTAATACCTGTAATGGACAGCTACAAAATAATGCTGAAAGAAATTAGAGAAGACCTAAATGAGTGGAGATGGACTGAATGACTTACTAAAGAGGTTTAATATCCAAATCATAGGAGTCCCAGAAGAAGTTGAAGAGAGAGAAAAAGGGTCAGAAGTTTTATGTGAGCAAATTGTAGCAGAAAACTTTCCTAATCTGTGGAAGGATACTGACATCAAAATCCAAGAAGCACAGAAAACTGCCTTTAGATTCAACAAAAACCAACCATCACCAAGGCAAATCATAGCCAAATTCACAAAGTACACAGCCAAGGAAGGCATTGTGAAAGCAGCAAAGGAAAAAAAGTCCTTAACCTGTAAGAGAAGACAGATCAGTTTCACAGCAGACCTATCCACAGAAGTGGCAGGATATATTCAACATGCTAAATCAGAAAAGTATGCAGCTCAGAATTCTTTATCCAGCAAGGCTGTCATTCAAAATAGAAGGAGAGATAAAGAGTTTCCCAGACAAAAATTAAAGGAGTTCAAGGAATTTTATGGGGGACCCTTTTAATGGAGAAAAGAGAAAACAAAAAGACCAAAAGCAACAAAGACTAGAAAGGGCTAGAGAACATCATCAGAAACACCAACTCAACAGGCAACACAATGGCAGTAAATTCATATCTTGTAGTACTCAATCTAAATGTCAGTGGACTAAATGCTCCAGTCAAAAGAGTATCAGAATGGATACAAAAATAAGGCCCCTCAGGGCACCTGGGTGGCTCAGTCAGTTAAGCCTTGGACTTCAGCTCAGGTCATGATCTTGCAGCTTGGGAGTTCAAGCACCACATTGGGCTCTGTACTGACAGCTCAGAGCCTGGAGCCTACTTCAGATTCTGTGTCTCCCTCTCTCTCTTTGCCCCTCCCCCACTCATGCTCTATCTATCTGTCTCTCTCTCAAAAATAAACGTTAAAAAAAGTTTTTTTAGAAAACAAGGCCCATCTATATACTGCTCACAATAGACTCATTTTAGACTTACAGACACTTATAGATTGAAAGTAAGGGGATGGAGAACCATCTATTATGCTAATGGTTGTCAAAATAAAGCTGGTGTAACCATACTTATATCAGACAAACTAGATTTTAAAATAAAGACTGTAACAAGAGATGAAGAAGGGTCTTATAATTAAGGAATCTATTCACCAAGAAGATCTAACCATTGTAAATATTTATGCCCCCAACATGATAGAACCCAAATATATAAATCACTTAATCACAAACATAAAGAAACTCATTGATAATAATACCATAATAGTAGGGGACTTCAACACCCTACTTACAACAATGGACAGATCATCTAAGCAGAAAATCAACAAACAAACAATAGCTCTGAATGACACACTGGACCAGATGGACTTAACAGGTATATCCAGAACATTTCATCCTAAAGCAGCAGAATACACATTCTTCTCGAGTGCACATGGAACATTCTCCAGAATAGATTACATACTGGGTCCCAAATCAGTCCTCAACAAGTACAAAATGGTGGAGATCATACCTTTCATATTTTCAAACCATAACTCTATAAAGCTCGAAATCAACCACAAGAAAAAATTTGGAAAGACCATGAATACCTGGAGATAAAAGAATATCCTACTAAAGAATGAATGGGTTAATTAAGAATTTAGGAGGAAATTAAAAAGTACGTGGAAGCCAACGAAAATGAAAACACAACAACCCAAAACTTCTGAGATGTGCCAAAGGCAGTCATAAGAGGGAAGTATATAGCAATCCAGTCCTTCCTAAAGAAGGAAGAAGTCTCAAATACAAAACCTAACCTTACACCTAAAAGAGCTGGAAAAAGAACAGCAGACTGAAGCCCTAAGCCAGGAGAAGAAGGGAAATAATAAAACTTAGAGCAGAAATCAATGAAAAAACAGAACCAAAACCAAAACCAAAACCAAAACCAAACAAAACAGTAGAACAGATCAGTGAAACCAGGAGCTGATTCTTTGAAAGAATTAAGAAAACTGATAAATTCCTAGCCAGATTGATCAAAAAGAAAAAGGAAAGGGCCCAAATAAATGAAATCATGAATGAAAGATAAGAGATCACAGCCAACACTACACAAATACAAACAATAATAAGAGAATATTATGGACAATTACATGCCAACAAATTGGGCAATCTTTAAGAAATGGAAAAATTCCTAGAAAAGTATAAACTACCAAAACTGAAACAGGAAGAAATAGAAAATTCAAACAGACCCATAGGCAGTAAATAAATTGAACCAGTAAACAAAAGTCTCCCAACAAACAAGAGTCCAGGGCCAAATGGCTTTCCAGGGGAAAATGTCTACCAAACATTTAAAGAAGAGTTAACACCTATTCTTTTGAAGCTGTTCCAAAAACAATAGAAATGGAAGGAAAACTTACAAACTCATTCTGTAAGTCCAGAATTACCTTGATTCCAAAACCAGAGAAAGACCCCACTAAAAAGTAGAACTATATACCAGTGCAACACAGATGCAAAAATTCTCAACAAGGTACTAGCCAACCAGATGCAACAATACATTAAAAAAATTATTCACTACAATCAGATGGGATTTATTCCTGGAGTGCAGGGCTGGTTCAATATCTGCAAATCAACCAATGTTATAAATCACATTAAGGAAAGAAAGGATAAGAACCATTTGATCCTCTTAATACATGCAAAAAAAGCATTTGACAAAATACAGCATCCTTTCTTGATAAAAACCCTCGAAAAGGTAGGGATAGAAGGATCATACCTCAAGATTAAAGGCCATATATATACAAAAGACCCACTGCTAATATCATCCTCAATGGGGAAAAACTGAGGGCTTTCCCCCTAAGGTCAGGAACATGACAAGGATGTCCACTCTCACCACTGTTATTCTCTTTCACCAGTGTTGGAAGTCCTAGCCTCAGCAGTCAGACAACACAAATAAAAGGCATCCAAATTGGCAAGGAGGAAGTCACACTTTCCCTCTTCACAGGTGACATGATACTCTATGTCGAAAACCCAAAAGACTCCACCAAAATATTGCTAGAACTCATACATGAATTCAGCAAAGCAGTAAGATATAAAATCAATGTACAAAAATCAGTTGCATCTGTACACCAATAATGAAGCAGCAGAAAGATTAATTAAGGAATCCATCCCATTCATAATTGCACCAAAACCCATAAAATATCTAGGAATAAACCTAACTGAAGAGGTGAAAAGTCTATACACTGAAAACTATAGAAAGCTTATGAAAGAAATTGAAGAAGATACAAAAAAAAATGGTAAAACATTCCATGCTACTGGATTGGAAAAACAAATACTGTTAAAATGTCAGTACTTCCCAAAGCAGTCTACATATTCAATACAATCCTTATCAAAATAACCAGAATGCTTCACAGAGCTAGAATAAACAATCCTAAAATCTGTACGACACCGGGAAAGACCCCAAGTAGCCAAGCAATCCTGAAAAACAAAACCACAGCCGGAGGCATCACAATTGCAGACTTAGAGCTGTTTTACAAAACTGTAATCATCAAGACAGTATGGTACTGGCACAAAAATAGAGACATAGATCAATGGAACAGAATAGAGAACCCCAAAATGGACCCACAAACGTATGGCGAACTAATCTTTGACCAAGCTGGAAAGAATATCCAATGGAAAAAAGACAGTCCCTTCAGCATGTGAGGTTGGGAAAGCTGGACAGCGACATGCAGAGGAATGAACCTGGACCGCTTTCTTACACCATACACAAAAATAAAGTCAAAGTGGATGAAAGATCTAAACATAAGGCAGGAAGCCATCAAAATCCTAGAGGAGAAAATGAGCATCAACCCCTTTGACCTCAGCCGCAGCAACTTCTTACTTGACATGTCTCCAGAGGCAAGGGAAACAAAAGCAAAAATGAACTATTGGGATCTCATCAAGAAAAAAGCTTTTGCACAGCGAAGGAAACAATCATCAAAACTAAAAGGCAACCAACGGAATGAAACAAGATATTTGCAAACGACATATCAGATAAAGGGTTAGTATCCAAAATCTATAAAGAACTCATCAAACTCAACACCCAAAAAACAAATAATACAGTGAAGAAATGGGAAATAGACATGAATAAACACTTTTCCAAAGAAGACATCAAGATGGCTAACAGACCCATGAAAAGATGCTCAACATCACTCATCTTCCGGGAAATACAAATGAAAACCACAATGAAATACCACCTCACACCTGTCAGAATAGCTAATATTAACACCTCAGGCAGCAACAGTTGGTGAGGACACAGAGAAAGGGGAACACTTTTGCACTGCTAGTGGGAATAGAAACTTGTGCAGCCACTATGGAAAACAGTATGGATGTTCCTCAAAAAATTAAAAATAGAACTACCCTATGACCCAGCAATTGCACTAGTAAGTATTTATGCCAAGGATACAAAAAATGCTTTTTCAAAGGGACACATGCACCCTAATGTTTATAGCAGCACTATTGACAATAGCCAAAGTATGGAAAGAGCCCAAATGTCCATCAACTGATGAGTGGATTAAGAAAAGATGGTATATATATTCAATGGAATATCACTCAGGGATCAAAAAGAATGAAATCTTGCCATCTACCACAACGTGTATTATGCTACGTGAAATAAGTTAGAATAAGACAATTATATGATGTCACTCATATGTGGAACTTAAGATTAAATAGATGAACATAAGAAAGGAAAGCAAAAAGAATATAAAAATGGAGAGAGAGACAAACCACAAGAGACTCTTAAATACAGAAAACAAACTGAGTGTTGCTGGTGGGGTGTTGGGTGAGGAGGAAAAGCTAATGGGATAAGGGATATTAAGAAGGACACTTGTTGGGATGAGCCCTGGATATTATATGTAAGTGACAAATCACTAAATTCAATCCCTGAAAAAAAATATATATTTTGATTAAAAAAAAAGACTTACTATAAAGCAACAGTAAGCAAGATGACATGTCATGGGTGTAAAGTTAAACTTATAGATAAACCAAAAAAGAATTAAGGGCTTGGGGTGCCTGGGTGGCTCAGTTGGTTAAGCGTCTGACTTCGGCTCAGGTCATGATTTCACAGTTCGTGAGTTCAAGCCCCACGTCGGACTCACTGCTGTCAGCACAGAACGTCCTTCAGATCCTCTGTCCCTCACTCTCTGTCCCTCCCCCACTCATGCTCTCACTCCCTCAAAATAAATAAATAAGCTTGACAAAAATTAAGAGGTATTACTCCGCAATCAAAAAGAATGAAATCTTGCCATTTGCAACTACGCGGATGAAACTAGAGGGTATTATGCTAAGTGAAATTAGAGAATGACAAATATCATATGACTTCACTCATAAGAGGACTTTAAGATACAAAACAGATGAGCATAAGGGAAGGGAAGGGAAGCAAAAATAATATAAAAACAGGGAGGGGGACAAAACATAAAAGACTCATAGAGAGAACAAACAGTGTTGCTGGATAGGTTGTGGGAGTGGGGATGGGCTAAATGGGTAAGAGCCATTAAGGAATCTACTCCTGAAATCATTATTGCACCATATGCTAACTCAGTTGGATGTAAATTAAACAATAAATAAATTTAAAAAAAAACAAATTTTGTTTACATAAATTACATCTTAATAAGAATTACCAAATAAAGCATGGTAACATTATTTTTGGCATGGTATCATTTTTATAGAACCCTTTTTGTCTTCCTATCCCTACCTTCCTAGCACTTCATGTTTAAATGCATAGAGATAACTAAATAAAGTTTATTCAGGGCTAATAGTTACTACTGGATGGCATAGTTTGAGGGTTTATTTCATTTATTTAAAAATTTTTTTAACATTTTTTTATTATTGAGAGACAGAGAGGGACAGAGCATGACGATAGGAGGGGCAGAGAGGGGGAGACACAGAATGTGAAACAGGCCCCAGGCTCTCAGATGTCAGCACAGAGCCGACAGAGATCTAGGACTCACGAACTGTGAGATCATGACCTGCCCGAAAGTTGGGCGCTTAACTGACTGAGCCACCCGGGTGCCCCTGAGGATTTATTTTTTAATTGTATTGGTTGAATTTTCCATAGTATAGCATTTCATAAAAAATAATACTTACTATTTGTGAATAAATTTAAGAACAATACTAACTGTATTTTTATATATTGTAGTAAAATATGCCTTTACACAGTTAGTATTGAGCCCCCAAATGCCAGGAAATTGGACAAGAAAGCCCGTGACAGATGATAGTCAATCACATATTAATGACTTAGGAAACATTTACTTTCTAATCTTGTTGGTTAGATCTGACCTCTATTATGTAAACTGTCTTATGTCAGCATATATTGGTAATATTATTTGATGTTATCAAAATAAAAATACTTTGGGCCATTTCTCACAGAAATAAATTTATCTCTCAGATCATTATTTTGCTCTCAGTTTTAATCCAAAGGGAGATCATATCTCAACTCCTTTAGCATTCTAGCAATGCATTATGTGTTTAAAGTAATTCTGTGGTGAAATGCATTTGGGCAGCTCTGTCTTAGAAAATGGAACCTGACTCCTATATACAACTTCAGTAAGTTGTAAAATCTTCTGGATTACTCAGTGTTCCAAATGGTAGCCTATGAACTTGGGAATAATTGCATATGAAACCTACCCTCTTCTTGGGGTACAGCTGATAATGCAATTTCTTCAAAAGATATTACATTTTTAATAACATGTTTTTTTGTATCTGGGCCTATATAGCCCATATATATGTCATCTACATCTACATCTACATCTACATCTACATCTATCTATCTGTCTGTCCATCCATCCATCCATCCATCCGCCTATCTATCATTTATCCATCTGTTTATCTATGTATGTATCTAGCTATTATGATAGGCACACTAAATATTAAATGTAATTACATGAATATGAGATGTAGATATATCTAGATTATAGCAGAATATGTGCTTATTGAGGACATACAACATATTTGTGCTTTGAACATATAAGTACCTTCCCATGAGATTAGATGGGGTTGATATAAAAATACTGATTTGTGTAGCATCATTTGCATATTAATATATTTCCTGTATTTCCTTGGTCTATTTTTATACAGGAACAAATGATCCATTCATTAATATGATTTTAAGTGTACATCATCTGCTTAATGCTTTAGTTTGGAAGAATTCTAGGTTTATTTTCAGAGTTCCAGGGTCTTTGACACACCCTCGTCCTTTGTTGGCCTCCTCCCGCATTTTAGTGCCTCTGACATTGATGAAGTGAGAAATTCCTACTTTGGAAGAACATCCTCTCAAAGTGGAGGTGACATAATTTTAGGTTCAAAAGGTATTTATGTTTTAAAGAGAAAACAGGCCACTAATGCTAAATCCACGACTGATTACGACATTATAGAATCTGAAACCTACACAGAGATTTTCTGTTTGTGTTCAGGGAAAGCTTTCAGTCAGCCATCCAAATACACTATGGTGTCTTGTCTTTGACCCCAGCTGACTGCAGATCCTGACCAAGTTAAAGTGTTGCTATTGTGAAAAGTGGATATATAGCAAGTCTTCTGCTTTACTGAAAGTAGAAAAATAATCTCTAGCTATACACTCTCCATGAGGAAGAAGAGCTACCACCTTCTATCCTAGGATACTATGTAAAATATTTTCATGAATCCATGTATCCATACAGACTATGGAGGTTTTCCTCCCCAATAAAAGCAAATGACACTAGCATAAAGCAGTCCACATACCAAGCATGAAATGATTTCGCTGATATGCAAAAAGACAAATGATAAAACTGGAAAGTGAGATATGCAGGTTAAGCTAAGTGTGTCTTTGGAGCTGGCTGCATATGTAAAGCTTTCAACAGAATAATATTACACTTTACTGACAATGAAATGTCCATTACATAGAAGAATAATCATTTTCATTAAGTGAATTTCCTGCTGAGTACATTTTTCACTGTGAGTAGGCCTATCTCTTGGGACATTTGCAAGGTAGTCTCTGTAAAATTGTTTAGATGGGGGAAAGTGAGACTATTGGTTGTTTGATTTAGTTGTCAAATCAGAAAATAACTTGAGAAATTTTAAAGCCTGCTACTGAGGAGTATTTTATTCTTGTACACTTCTTGTATTTTCATCAAAGTATTATATTTTTTTTAATTCTAATTCCAATACAGTTCACATATAGTGTTATATTAATTTCAAGTGTGATTCAACTGTTCTGTACATTACTCACTGGTCATTGTGATTAGCATACTCTTCATCCCCTCCACTGGTTTTACCCATCATTCCCACCTCCCTTTAAGTAACTGTCAGTTTGTTTCCTAGAGGTAAAGAGTGTTTCTTGGTTTGTCTGTTTTTTCCTTTGTTCATTTGTTTGTTTCTTAAAATCCACGAGTGAAATCATATGGCATTTGTCTTTTTCTGACTGACTTATTTCACTGAGCATTGTACACTCTAGATCTATCCATGTTGCAAAAGGCAATATTTCATTCCTTTTTATGTCTGAGTAATATTCCGTTGTATGCATATGCCACCTTTTCTTTATCCATTTGTCTACTGGTGAATGCTTGGATAATTTGGCTATTTTAAATAATGCTGCAATAAATATAGGAGTGCATATATCCCTTCAAATATTCATATTCTTTGTGTCAATACCTAGTAGTGAGCTTACTGGGCTATGGGATAGTTCGATTTGTAATTTTTTAGGAACCTCCGTACTGTTTTCCACAGTGGTAATGCCAACGAGCATTCCAAATATCAGTGTATGAAGATTCCTTTTTCTCCACATTCTTGCCAACACCTGTTGTTTCTTGAGTTTTTTTACATTGGCCATTCTGGAAGGTGTGAGATGGTATCTCATTTTGGTTTTGATTGGCATTTCCCTGATAATGACTGTTGTTGAGCATCTCTTCATATGTCTGTTGGCCATCTGTATATCTTATTTGGAGGAACGTCTGTTCATGGTTTCTGCCTATTTTTAAATTGGATTATTTGTTTTCTCAGTGTTGAGTTGCATAGTTCTTGATATATTTTGGATATTAATCATTTTTATTGGATATGTCATTTGCAATTATCTTCTCCCATTTAGTAGGTTGTCTTTTAGTTTTGTTGATTACTCCCTTGGCTGTGCAGAAGCTTTCTTTCTTTTTTTTTTTAATCTTGTCTCATTAGTTTATTTCTGTTTTTAGTTTCCTTGTCTCAGGTGACAGGTAGAAAAAATGGTTGGTGTCAGAGAAATCACTGCCTGTGCTCTCTTCTAGGATTTTTATGGTTTGAGGTCTCACATTTAGGTCCTTAGTCCATTTTGAGTTTATTTTTGTGTATGGTGTAAGAAAGGGGTCCGGTTTCATTCTTTTGCATGTAGCTGTCCACTTTTCCCAATACCATTTATTGAAGAGACTCTATTTTTCCCGTTGCATATTCTTGCCTCTTTTGTTGAAGACTGATTGATGATATAGTCATGGGCTTATTTCTGTGATCTCTATTCTGTTCTGTTGATCTATGTGTCTCTTTTTATGCTAGTGTCCTACTGTTTTGATTACTATAGCTTTGTAGTACATCTTGAAATCTAGGATTGTGATACCTCTGGTATTGTTCTTCTTTTTTAAGATTGTTGCAGCTATTTGGGGTCTTTGTGGTTCCAACTAAATTTTAGGACTGTTTGCTCTTGTTCTGTGACTACCACTGTTGGTATTTTGATAGAAATTGCATTAAATCTATGATTGCTTTGTGAGGTATTGACATTTTAACAATACTCTCAGAATCTATGAGCATGGAATATCTTTCCATTTGTTTGTGTTGTCTAAAATATCTTTCATTAATATGTTATAGTTTTTGTAGCGTAGGTCTTATGCTTCTTTGGTTTACTCCTACAATTTTTTGTGCAGTTGTGGGTGGCATTGTTTTCTATTTTCTGCTTCTGCTACATCATTATGAAAGTGTAGAAATGCAATGGATTTCTGTATGTTGATTTTGTACCCTGTGACCTTGCTGAATTCATTTATCAGTTCTAGTAGTTTTTTGGTGGAATCTTTAGGGTTTTCTATATATATAGTGTCGTATCATCTGAAAATACTGAATGTTTTACTTCTTTCTTACCAAATTGGATGCTTTTTATTTATTTTTCTTGTCTGATGCTATGACTAGGACTTTCAGTACTATGTTGAATAAAAGTGGTGGGAATGGATTTCCTTATCTTGTTCCTGATCTTAGGGAAAAGCTCTCATCTTTTCACCATTGAGAATGGTTTTAGCTGTGGGTTTTCATATATGGCCTTGGAACATATAGGTATGTTCCCTCCGGCTCTATTTTATTGAAGGTTTTTATCATGAACGTATGTTGTACTTTGTCAAATTCTTTTTCTGCATCTATTGAAATGATCATATGATTTTTATCCTGTCTTTTGTTGATATATCATGTTGCTTGATTTGCAAATGTTAAACTACACTTGCATCCCAGGAATAAATCCCACTTGATCTTGGTGAATGATTTATTAAGGTATTTTGGATTTGGTTTTGGTAATACTTTGTTCAGGATTTTTGCATCTGTGTTTATCAGAGATACTGGCCTGTACTTCTCCTTGTTTGTAGTGTCTTTGTCTGGTTTTGGTATCAGGGTAATCCTGGCCTCACGGAATGAATTGGGAAGCTTTCCTCCTTCTTCTATTTTTTAGAATAGTTTGGGAACAATAGGTATTAATTCTTTTTTTAAATGTTTGGTACAATTTGCCTGTAAAGTTGTCTGGTCTTTAACTTTTGTTTTTTGGGGAGTTTTTTTCTTACAGATTCAATGTCATTGCTGGTAATCTGTGTGTTCAAATTTTCTATCTCTTCCTGCTTCAGTTTTAGGAATTTGTCCATTTCTTCTAGGTTTTCCAATTTGTTGGCATATAGTTTTTCATAATATTCTTTTATAATCCTTTGTATTTCTTCATGTTGGTTATTAGTTTTCCTTTCATTTGTGATTGTGTCTGAGTCCTCTCCCTCTCTCTCTCTCTCCTTTTTTTTTAATTATTTTTTATTTTTTTATGAGCTTGGCTAAAAGCTTATCAATTTTGTTGATCTTTTCAAAGAACCAGCTCCTGACTTCATTGATTTCTTCTCTTGGCTTTTTAGGTTCCATTTCATTTATTTCTGCTCTAGTCTTTGTTATCTCCTTCCTTCTAGTGTTTTTTACTTTTGTTTGTTATTCTTTTATCTAGCTCTTTTGGGTGTAACTTACATCTTTTTTAATTTGTTAAGATTTGTTTTGTGACATAATATGTGATCTCTTCTGGTTACTATTCCATGTGCACATAAGACAAATGTGTATTATGCTGTTTTTGGTTGGATTGTTTAGAATTTTTCTGTTAGATCCATCTGGTTCAATGTGTCATTCAAATCCACTGTTTCCTATTTGATTTTTTGTTTGTATTATCTGTTCATCGATTCAAGTGGGGGGTTCAAGTTCCCTACTATTATTACATTGCTATCAATTATTTCCTTTATGTTTGTTATTACCTATTTTATGTGTTTGGGTGCCTCCATTTTAGGTGCATAAATATTTGCAATTGTTATATCTTCTTGTTGGATTGTTTTCTGTATGATTATATAGTGTCACTGCCTTGCTGCAGTCTGTTTTAAAGTCTGTTTTGTTTGATGTAAGTATTGCTACCTTGGCTTTCTTTTCACTGCCATTTGCATGATAAATACTTCTACTTCTCTTCACTTTCAATCTGCATGTCTTCAGGTCTGAAATGAGTCTCTTGTAGATAGCATATAGATGGGTCTTGCTTTTTTATCTCTTCCATCACCCTATGTCTTTTGATTGGAGCATTTAGCCCATTTATGTTCAAAATGGTTATTGGTAGCTATGTGCCTATTGCTGTTTTGTTACTTGTTTTATGGTTGTTATTGAAGCTGTTCTTTGTTCCTTTCTTCGCTTGTTTTCCTCTCTCATGGTTTTTTGGCTTTCTTTAGTGATATATTTGGATTCATTTCTCCTTTTTATTTTGCATATCTGTTACTGGTTTTTGATTTGCGGTTACCATTAGGTTTGTATATAACATCTTCTGCATATAGCAGTTTATATTAAATTGATAGGCATTTAAGTTTGACTCCATTCTTTACTCCTGCCTCCCCCCCACCATGTTTTAGGTATATGGTTTCATATTTTACATCTTTTTATTTTATGAATCCCTTGACTAATTTTTGTAGATACACTTATTTTTACTGCTTCTGTGTTTCTTACTTTTCTTTCTCCTACTTATGGTCTTTACTTTTCACTCAAAGAGTTCCCTTTTACATTTCTTATAGGGGTGAATTTTTTTAATTTTTGTTCTTCTGGGAAGCTCTTTTTCTCTCCTTTTATTGAGAACAATAGCTTTGCTGGATAGAGTATTTTGGCTGCAGCTTTTTTTTTTCTTTCAGCACTTTGAATCTATCATGCCACGCCCTTCTGAAAAGTTTCTACTGAAAAATATTCTCATAGCCTTATAGAGTTTCCCTTATATGTAACTATTGCCCTTTGTTGCTTTAAAAATTCTCTTATTATCACTTCTTTTTGCCATTTTAATTACTACATGTTTTGGTGTGGATTTCCGTGGGTTGATTTTCTTGGGGTCTCTCTGTGCCTCTTGGGTCTGCATTTCTCTTTCCTTCTATAGGTTAGGGAAAATTTCAGCTATTTTTTAAAGTAAATTTTCTGCCCTCTTTTCTCTCTTCTCTTTCTGGGATCCCTATAATGCAAGTATTACACCTCGTGGTGTCGCTGAGTCCCCCTCATCTATTCTCATTTATTGTTATTTATCTCTCTCCTCTTCAGCTTGATTGCTTTCTGTTAATCTGTCCTCTGGGTCACTGATCCATTCCTCTGATTAGTCTAGTCTAGTCTACATTATTCCATCTAATGTATTTTTAATTTCATTTATTGAATACTTTGTTTCTGACTGGTTCTTTTTTATGTTTTCTATATCTTTGTTAAGGGTCTCACTGAAGTCTTCCACTTTTTTCTCAAATCCAGTGAGTATTTTTATGATCGTTACTTTAAATTCTCTATCAGGAATATTACTTATCTGCATTTCATTTAGATCTCTTGCTATGATTTTGTCTTTTTCTTTCATTTGAAACATATTTCTCTGTCACCTCATTTTGTCTAACTCTCTGTGTCTGTTTCTGTGTGTTAGGAACATCAGATATGTCCCCTGCTCTCAAAAGTAGTGGCTTTATGAAGAAAGGTCCTATAGTTCCCGGCAGTGCAATGTCCCCTGTTCACCAGAACCTGGCACCTTATATTGTCTCTTGTGTGTTCAATATGACCTGCTGTTGTGGCAAGCTGCTTTTGCCTTCAGTCTAGTCATCTGCAATGGCTGTTTCTTACTCTTGAGGGCAGTATTTCATTCCTGTGGTGTTGGTGGGCCAGTATAGTCCCACCTTGGGCTTCAGTTGAGTCAGACCAGGCATCTTCCAGAAGTAAAGTACTGCACTGCAGGAGAACGGGAGGACATGACTCACGGTGCCAGCAGGGTCTGCACTGGTGGGAGGAGAATGGCAGCCACTGGACCACAGGCAGGTTAGAGGGGGTGGATCGACAGAAGCATGCAGGGTTGTGTTGTCTGGTGTTAGCAGGGTTTCTGGCAGTCTGTTGGAGGAAGCATATCCACAGGAGAATTCATGCGCAGGTGCACTATTAGTAAGTTAGGTAGCTATTGTCGGCACCGTGATTTTTCCTGCAGTTGTCCCTGTGTTCATTCTGAGGTGAAGGGGAGATAAATGGCACCTGCCAGCTCAAGTACATGCTCTGAATTTGGTAAACAAATCTTCCTTCCATATCACCCAGATGTTTTTCAAACTGCTGCTTCTATGGTTCTATCTCCACGGGGCTGTTTGTTATGGTGTCTTTTTAAGGTTGAGGACTGTTTCTTCTCACCCTCCTGGTTTTCCCACAAGCCTACTGATTTATGATGTTCCAGGATTTAAACCCTACCGATTGTAAGAACTCTTAAAATTGGGCCCTTCTGGTTTTCAGTGCCAAACATTAGGGATATTCATCTTCTCCATGCAGGCTCCCCATGTTGGGGTGCCTGATGTGAGAGTCCTTTTCTTTCCTATCTCTGTGCCCACAGCATCCCTCCCTGTCATGCAGTTTGTTCTACCAATCTTCAGGTCATTTTCTGGGTTATTTACACTCATGTGGCTGTTATGGGGTTGTATCCTTGAGACAGCAAGGAGAGCTTAGGATCCTTCTACTCTGCTCTCTTCCCCAGAAGTCCTCATCAAAATATTTTCAAGGAAAAGAACAATGTGTTGAAATTCTACTTGAAATAAACAAATCCTATTACAGGTGAAGAAGAGAGGGGATATAGCTCAGTGGTAGAGCATTTGACTGTACATGAGGACTCCTCATCATCCTTATAGTCATAGACATCTATATAGCAAAGCAACTGCCCACAAACTCACATTAATCAAAGGAAAATTAGAAAAAATACGTTTTGAAGTACACATTTATTCTAATACTTAAAATATGAATAAAAGCCAGGTTTTTTTAATTTAGCCACAGAAAAATATTTTTTAATTATGGATGTTTGATCACATATTTCACATCTTTTGTTTGGTCATTTATTTCTAGCCTTCATGAGACTTCCAAAATTACCACACGAAGACCTCTCAAAATACTTTTAATTCATGCTCCAATTTTCAAACATTTCTTTGACATTAGCCCTTCTAAAGGGTTACAGGAATGAAAATTGTACAGATTCCCTTGTCCCCCAGCTCTCCTTTGCCTTAATAAGAATCTAGTTGGTGGATAAGAAATGCCCATATTTGGTCAAATAGAATGTTCATGAATATTATGGACTCATAATCTCATCATATCCAAACAAACATGTATTTTCTTTTTTAAAAATTTTTTAATGTTTATTTATTTATGTTTGAGAGAGAGAGAGAGAACACAACTGGGGGAGGGACACAGAGAAAGAGAGGGAGACACAAAATCTGAAGCAGGGTCCAGACTCTGAGATGTCAGCACAGAGCCTGATTGATGCAGGGCTCAAATTCAAGAACCGTAAGATCATGACCTGAGCTGAAGTCAGACACTTAGCTGACTGAGTCACCCAGGCACCCCAAACACATACCTTCTGAAGAAAAATTATAGTAATAGTAAAAATTGCTTAACATTTTATCAGTGATTATTATGGACAAGGCACTGTTGTGAATGTTCTAGTTGTATTATTTTATTTAATCCTCATAACCACCCTTTAAGGTATTCTTGTTATCTCTATTTTAAAGAAACAGAAATTAAAGCCCAGAAGCATTAGGTGGTTTTCTGGTTCAAGACAAGGTTCAAGTCCAAGTAAACTAATTCCAACGCCCATACCTTAACCCATTATTCACTAGTGCCTCACTGCGAATAAGCCAACAACAACTAACCAAATGCTCATTGCATGAAGAGGTAGAAGAAATATTTGCTGGGTGTAGGTAGTTGCACTGGGTAGATATGTTAGCTAAATTCTTTGACCTTGACCTGTGTTGATTTTGCTTATTTGTATCCTACAAAGGAGTTGGAAGGAAAATAAATGTAAAAAAGCCAACCAGGTTTCCCAGAGTTTGGCCACTAACCATAAAGTTTCTTAAAATCAGATTTTCTATAAACCAATAGTTCTGTTTACAAAGCTGTTTGTCACATAACTTTCTTTAGGGAAAATATGAGGGCTAATAACTAATAACAACTACTCTTAATCTGTAGTGGGTGCTGAGCTAAATGTGTAATGTTCACGAGCTCACTTAACTTCACATCCGTGGTTGTTTTGCAGGACTCCAAAGCCCACCCATATTCCCAAATATTATGACAAAGTTTCTTTCAAGGTAAAGGCATGTTTTCTATGAATCATAGAAACATATCTATAAGATCAGCTGCTTCTATTGTGCGTATGTGGTGGGGGTGGAGATTTGGAATGCAAACCACTCTGTAATTAATGTATCCTGCAATCAATTTAGGTAAGGGATGATCTCAATGACCAGCTTAGGAAACAGTTTTATTATTTCAATCAACAATGGAATTAGATCTACTCAGCAATTACCTAATCAACTTCTCAGCAGTAAGCTGCATAATAGCTAAAAACTATTGGCCATTTAGTTAGACCTGTATTGATAGGTATTATTTTAATAACATTATTACAAATTCATTTGGGGGGAACACAAACTGCTTTTTTCTTTCTTTATGTGTGCTAATATCTGAGAAATGAATCTGTGATTTTATAACTTTCGTGTCCTGTTTGCAAAAGTATCGTTGTGTTTTGTAATGGTTTAGTCTAATCACCTCTCAGTTTTGATACGCTCAGCTAAGTTAGTTATTATACTTCATGTTTGGTCAACTACTGCTCTGTGTCTTCACTCATGAAAATGGCCTTGTTTCTGTTTTCTTATCAAGTTTTTATTCTGTTTTTCATTTCCCCTATATCTTTGCCTTACAATCAGAAGGACCTGAATATGACTGAATTTTATACTCAGGCAATGGAAGAATTCACTGCATTAACAATCCATTCCTAAAGTTAAAACAAAGTAGACAGAATATAATATAACCCTTCATTGCTCTTAAAACTAAAGCTCTGGAATCGTAGCTGGTCATTTGTTGTAGTAGCAGTTCTATATTGCATCCCTTTCTTTATACTTGCAGATTTTTAATAAAGAAATGCTCACAGGAGATTTAATCTCTGCTATATCAGAAACATTTCGCATACTCAAGAAGAACCAGATCAGAAAGATAGCTATTCATAGATCATTGAGATGGAAAGATTCTCGAGAGGTTATTTAATCCACAGCCTTACAATTTAAATCTGAATAGAAAAATAATAGTATTCTAACTTTTCCTCAGCTTGTTCTTTAAAATCAGCAAGAACCAGCATTATGTGCTAACACATAGTATAACCATCTCCTTTATATTCAGAATGCTCTTCAGAGTTGTCATAAATCTCTGTATTTAAATTCAGTATTCAAATTGATCTCAGTGGAGATCAAAAATCTCATCTTCCACCAAATCCACCCTGTCTAGCTAATACTTCTGAGACCATTATGGCCTCGCCACAATCTGACTGCCATCAAACTCCTTTTCTAGACTTCTCTCACATCTACTATTATTCTAAATGAGCCCTGAGCGGTATTACTGCCCCCCGTCCCCTGGTACACACCGTACTCTCCTACAGCCCTAGGTCTAGAAGACACTCTATCTTAACTTAGTCTGCCCAAATTAAGCCCCGTTCTATGTCACCTCCATCATATAGACTTCCTTCATCATGCCATCCACCAATGGTGTTCTCTTTTTGCTTCTGTCTGGCGCTGTGGATTTCCTCCTTTTTATTATGAGTGTAAAATGTGGGTCTTTTGCTGGACTAATGGCATTGGTCCATAGGAGGTGATGAGATGTGGCACACTTCCCAAAGATAATCTGATAGTCACACTTACTGTTGACATGGAAATACGATAAGACAGACATGTGTTTTTAGATATTCTCTTTTATTTTTTTAAAGTTTATTTAGTTGAGAAAGAGAGAGAGAGAGAGAGAGAATACAAGTGGAGGAGGGGCAGAGAGAGAGGACACAGAATCTGAAGCAGGTTCCAGGCTCTGAGCTGTCAGCATAGAGCCCAACGTGGGGCTCAAACCCATGAACCGTGAGATCATGACTAGAGCTGAAGGCAGATACTTAACTGAGCCACCCAAGCACCCCACCTTTTATTTTTTTAAGTAGTCTTTTTCTGCTCATTTCATAATATTTTTCATTTCTTTTTTCCCTACTTTTTAGATATTTTATATAACTCTGTGTTTCAGCAATACTGACTATAATTGCTGTTTTGTGTGTGTGTGTGTGTGTGTGTGTGTGTGAGAGAGAGAGAGAGAGAGAGAGAGAGAGAGGGAGGGAGGGAGAGGGAGACTGAAAAACCATATAGTCCTCACCACTCTAACAGTATTAGACTTGAATATTTTCAAATAAAAAACTAGACTTGTATTTCACTTAGGTGCTATGCAAATGAGCCAAAATTGCATAGCTCTTCACCTCTACAATAAAAAAAGGAAGTAGCAAGACCTCATTACATAGGCAGAAAGTGGAATAAATGTAGTTCCTAAAAATGTCAGAATAAAATTTTATAATCTGATGATTTACCGTTCATTCTATGGTTTTAGTGTGTAAAGTATAAGCATATCTAGTGGAAATGGATGAATTGGGTCAAGTAAAATTGGAACCCATTAAAATTCCAGCCTGAACCTTTGAGGTATAGAGAAGCTTGGCCACTCAAGTGATATATTATATAGCCCATTATTTGCTTCTGAATTTGCTATTTTTCATCTGACCATGAAAACGGAAGGCTTGAGGATTCTCTCCTGAAACCCTTCATTTTGGAATCCATGTTTGAACATTTAAGGAGAGATTGAAAATCACTGAGTAATATTTGCCTGTCTGAGGTTTCAAACAAATCCTTAATGCAAAGAATTTTGCATAACTCAGATTCTTGCATTTATCTTCAAACTCACTTTGTCATATGATGCCTAAACTCTAAAGGCATGTTTCTAGTCAAGATTATTATTTTGTCATTAAAACAAAGGCACCAAAACAAGCTTGCATTTACTAACCATTCAAAGGGAGAAATCTGCATGCTTCTCGCTTGTTTGGAACAACTTGTTTCAAAAGATGTCGTATATTTATATGCATAAGGCAGTATCCCCCTAATTATAATTTCCTTTTGCCTATTTAAGAAAAACATAACAGATGTATTTCTACCAACTCTTGGACTGTCACATGGCAAAAGAACAATTGAATAAATGCTTCAAATAAATGTTCAAGCACTTTGACATGAATAATTTTTCTGCATATCCTTGTTGCCATATTATAGCATTTAACCCTAATGCTATCTTTGTTGAGAATGCAGATGATGAACAAGATGGTTTGCATTCTACTCAGATCACTTTCCTCTTTGATCAGTAAGCATCAGAAACAGAATCTACAGATAGCAGAGCAATTGCATTTTAAATGTCACATAGCTGCCTTTATTATTCCAGCTGGCTTGTGGAAAGAAAGGTCCCTCTGTTAATGAGACTAACACTGTCAGCTCCATTATAATAGATTTAAGCAAATAAATAACATGTTTGCCATTTCTTCTCTTGTTTTTCAAGCACTATTTTTGTCACTGATCTCATTGCTACAGACATTTGAGTGGAATAACTATAATTGTTGCATAGCTCAGGAAATGAAAAGTACACATGGAGTCTCTATTTATTTTAGACAATTCAGCATATTAATCCAAATTGTCCCCACAGCCTGTCCTCCTCATGGTTCTTGCTCACATTTGCCATTAACGCCAATATGACAAAAAGATACAATGGGTTAGGTTTAGTGGTTCACTAATGCGTGGCGGTACCTATTGCACACTTGACAAGAGAAGAATAATAACCATCTAGCTTCAAAAGGAACAGAGTCTGCTGCAAGCTAAAAAAAAGGAATAGTACAAGATCTGTCTAAATTATTGCTGAAAATTGATTTGAAAAGAGAGACCACTGATCTTTGGTCTTATGGGATTCAGGAAAATTAAAAATCCACTGGGAAAAAAATCCGGCTGTATTGAGAAGCCATAAATATTATTGTATGAAAAATTCATGCTTTTCTAATCACTCACAATAAGCTAGCATATTTAGACACTGACTCTTGCTAAATGGATGAGCCACACCATGTATCCATAGTGCCTTATTCCTTTCCAGTTTAGCAATTCTTTTGTGGATGATACATGAGTCACATAATGGTTCTCTAAGGTATTGAGCTTTTGGCCGTCTATGGGGTTTCTCGGGGTCACCTAATGAATGTCATGTCTTTAAATACCACCTTTTACTCATGATGTCCAAATCTAGAGGTATTTGGGCTTATTTTTGAGAGAGAAAGAGAGAATGAATGAATGAATGAATGAATGAATGAATGAATGAATGAATACAAGCAGGGGAGGATCAGAGAGAGAGGGATACACAGAATCTGAAGCAGGATCCAGGCTCTGAGCTGTCAGCACAGAGCCGGCCGTGCTGCTCAAACCCACGAACATGAGATCATGACTTGAGCTGAAATCCTACCTGTCCCTGTAACTCCAAATGTAAATATCCAACTGCTCAGTTGTCATTCCTACCTGACTGCTTAAAAGGCATCTCAAATGAATGTAGCCAAAACAGAACTCTCTACAGTTTACCCAGACTTTTCTTTCTCATCATTTCCATTTGGTAAATAACTACCCACTCACTGTAGGCAAACAAATCCCGGAATAATTGTATACTTGTCTTTTTCCTCTCTTTATGCCCTCCCAACACACGCAACCACATCTGTAAAACACACCTGTTGGGTATCTGCATCCTGTCCCTCAGTCTTTTCCCTTCTCTTGTCTCCACTCATTGCTAACACTGTGGGGCCAACTATAGTCTTTTTTTTAACCTGGACTCCTTCAGTAGCCTCCTGTGTGGTCCCACCTACCCTTTTCTCCCTCCCTTGCCTACTCCTCTCCTTTCTTTCTAGAATAGAGAGTCTCTGAATATCATTTTATAATGAACAATGTCAGAATTTCCTAAACTGCTTTTAAACAGGAAAAGAGAAGAGTGGAGATGGCATATTAACATTTTTTATCTTGCAGATTATGCAAGCTCAGAGAATAAACAAGCGTCTCGCGTACTCATTATTTAAGGGCAGTTAGGGAACACACCAGTAGGTTTCTTGATGTGCAATTGAGTGAATCTCGAAACCATTCTATGAAACATAATCTCTAGCATAAACTCTGTTAATTCTAAGCCTGTTGTGTCAAAATGATTAGTTAATTCTAACATATTGCTAAATTACGTATCATTTTATTTTGGTTTAATGAAGTTATAAGCCCTAAATGTTCTAAATATCGAAGGACTTTCAGAGTTATACAACTAGTTAAGACTAAGAAGAACAGTGTCTTTTCAATTATCTTTATTGTTCAATAACTTAGGAGTAATACAACTTAGAATTACTTAATTTTAAAAAGAAGGCAATATTTTTTCATCTACCTGGGATCATGCAATTTTCAAGTAGCTTTACAGAGAGAAAGTAGTCAGAGGAGGTAATTTTGTAGTACAAATATAAGAGTTCTTTCTAAATATATTAGTTATTTTATGTGGCTTTGGTGGTGGTGGTTGTTTTGATGTCTTTGTTATGGAACTTCTTTGGGAAGAGGAAGAGGAAGGAAGATCCAGAAACAGTGATATCTGTACATATTCCAAAGCTGAGAAGTAAAATCAACACTACTCCAGAAGCAACTTTGAGTATGTTTATCTTAGTGTATTTTCTTTTAAGCTTCAGTAACGAACCTCTAAAATTGTTATAGTATACACAGTTAATAATCAGTGAGGTTTTTCACATTGCTTCTGGAAAAATTGCTTTGTGTTCCAGTTTGAATTAGTGTATTATTATCCATGGCTAATTTGAGGGGTTTAGTCTAGAATTAGCACACAGCTGCAGAGAATGCAAGCACATGAATTGTGGATTAGCTGGAGTCCATACAAAGGGGAAGGAGTAAATGAGGGAGATGCAACAAATTGTATCCTCCAAATAGCTTCCCGAATTTGCCAGCTATTGCCTATAATTAAAAAGTGAATTCCTTGGTGGGAAGGAAACTGTGCTCCTATATTTGGGTTGTTCTATCATATAATAATAAACTAGAGGATTACCTTACTCTCCCCGCTCTCTTTTTTGGTGGGGAGGGAGAACTTAAAACATACAATAATTTAACATACTTGAGTATCTCCCACTCCAGTTGAACAAACATCACTGCCTTGCCATAGTTGCTGTAACTTTTTCTAAAAGCAATAAAATTTTGAAGAAACAGTATTAGGCACCTTTCTAGCCCTCCTAACCCTCTCACCCATTCGCCTCTCTCTCTCTCTCTCTCTCTCTCTCTCCCCGAGGTAACCAAAATTCTGGAGTTGGTATAGGCATGCTTCATCTGGGTTTTTATACTTATGCCAGATATTTGTAAATTTACATCGCATACAGTGTTTTTCCATATCTCAGTGTCATATAAATGATAATATGCTGTATATCTTATGTTGTTGCAACTTAATTTTTTTTACTCTACATTAGGTTTAGATGACTTTTCCATTCTGATGTATATATTTGTTCATTTTATGGCTGCAGTAAAAATCTTGTGCATGCTTCCTAGTGTGCCTGTGCTGGGATAGGAATCCTTTATAGCCAAGGTTCTCAAATGGATGTGATGCCCATCCCAGAAGCAACTGGAAATGCAGGGAAGCTTACTTATCAAATAGTCATTATGTTGTAACATTATAACTGCTATGATTTTTTGAGAAGTCTTGATATCTTCTGGGGAAAATAGCACTTCTTAATGTTCTACGAAATGGCCTCAGTTTTCTTGGCTTTTTACTCTTCCACCTAAATTTTTGAAATTGGCTTGCCATGTTACTAAAAAAGAAATATATGGGATTTTCTTTGAAAATGCTTTTGGGGCATCTGGGTGGCTCATTTGGTTAAGCGTCCTACTCTTGATTTCAGCTCAGGTCATGATCTCATGGTTTGTGGCTTTAAGCCCCATGTTGGGCTCTGAGCTGACAGCATGGGCCCTGCTAGGAATTCTCTCTCCCTCTCTCTCTGTCCCTCTCCCTCCCCTACTCACACTCTCTCTCTCACTCTCAAAATAAATAAATTTTTAAAAATGAAAATGTTTTTTAAGCTTATAAATGAATTTGGGGAAAAGTATTCATCTTTAAACATTGTCCTCCTATCATGAACATGTTATATCTCATTAATTCAGGCTTTCAAAAAATTATTTCTTTTAGTAATATATTATAACTTTCCTTACAATTTTTCATCTGTAATTAGATGTGTTTATTTTTATCTTTATGTATTTATTGCTGTTATAAAGGGCGTCATGTCTTTGTTACATTATTAGATTGGGTATTAATAGGTTATAAAGGGATTTTTTTTAAGTTTATTTACATTGAGAGAGAGGTAGAGAGCAAGTGGGGGAGGGGCAAAGAGAGAGGGAGACCAAATCGCAAGCAGGCTCCGTGCTGTCAGTGCAGAGCCCAAAACAGGGCTCAAACTCATGAACCCATGAGATCATGAACTGAGCCAAAATCAAGACACTTAACCAAATGAGCCATCCAGGCACCCCTAAAGGGATGGTTTTGATTTTTGAATGTTGGTCTTAGATTCCAGCAGAATTACTAAATTCTCATCTTTAGTTCTAACAGTTCATCTCTACAGCTTCTTCTTCTTGGATTTGATATGTAATCATTTTTCTTAATGTTTTCATTTGTTTTTGAGAGAGAGAGACAGCATGAGTGGGGGAGGGGCAGAGAGCAAAAGGGAGACACAGGCTCCAGAGTCTGAGCTGTCAGCACAGAACCTGACGTGGGACTTGAACTTACATAACTCAAGATCAGGACCTGAGCCAAAGTCAGACGCTTAACCGACTGAGCCACCCAGGCGCCCCAATAAAGTAATCATATTAACCACAAATCACCAGACATTTTCTCTTATGAAATGTGATACTTTTTAAAAATATTTTAAAAATATTTTAAAAATATTTTTGCATTGGCTAGGATTGGTTGGATAGTGTCGGTTGACGTATATTTTTTTGTCTGTCTTTTAATAAGAATGTTTTTCAAGTTTAACCATTAAGTGTGATGTGTTTTGTGGGTTTTTAATAGATACTTTTTGATAATCCTGTACTTACAATTTGTAAATATTTATAAAGATTCATCAATTTTTATTTTTAACAAAAAAAATCTGTTGAAATTATCACTTCATCTCATTTAGTCTTTTAATATGATGAATTTCATGAATTTTACTTGAATTGCTGGGACAAATCTTGATTGGTTAAACTGTATTATTTATTGCTTTTTATGTTATGACAGAATTATTTTTCTAATATTTGTATGCATTTTATTTTTTTAATGTTTATTTTGAGCGTGAGAGAATGTGTAGGTAGGGGAGGGGCACAGAGAGAGAGAGAGAGAGAAAGAGGGAGAGAATCTCGGGGGGGGGGGGGCATGTGTTGCTAATGCAGGACTCTGTCTCAAAACCACAAGATCTCAGCCTGAACCGATATTAAGAGTGAGATCCTTAACTGACTGAGCTACCCAGGAACCCTTGTATGCATTTTCATTAGATAATGTGTCTGTAATTTTCTTTTCTTATACCTCTGTGTTCAGTTTTGGTTTTGTATCAATGATATGCTAGTTTTAGAAAAGGATTTTATTTGTGCATCAGAGACTTAATTACCTTCCTATCTCTCTTCCAATTTTATTTTCCTTTTTTTCTTGTTGGTAAGAGATGTCCGATGATATTCTGGCGTATCTCTTTTTCACTTTTATCTAGATGTGACCATGTGAAGTGGTCCTCTTGGAATTATGTAGGCATAATATTGAAGTTGTATATGATGGCTCTGGTTCTAGGTAGGGAGATCTAAACCGAAGTGTTGCTATAAGATTTGCAGGAAGTGTTCTTCCAGGAAAAGGCACTCGTACTGTTTTACTTTTCTTCTTTTTGGTACACCAGACATGATCATTAGAGCTCTGTCAGCTATACTGAAACATAACATGACCTTGAAAATGGAAACTCACTTACTAAAGATGGTGATGGGGAAAGATTAGAACCTGGATTCTTGAAGATGCTATAAAGTTGTCTTGGCATGTCAGCCATTAAAAAGTGTTTGTGTGTGATGAAGTTTTATCTTTTGTAAGCTTCTATAGTTTTAAATTTTTCAGTTATACACATCTGGACCTAATGCTTATTAGTACTTGTAGCATTTTTATTCCTTTTATTCTGGTCACTGAAATAATTTGTGTAAGATAAAAATTACATGTCCCTTGATGGTTTGTTGACATTATTGTGTAAATCCTCTGGGCTTAGGTTTGTCGTTTGTCTCACTAACTCCCCCTTCTGAATTTCCTTCTCAGACAAGGATGCTCCAGTAACCGTGGAGTTGTTGTTCTTTCAATATTCATGAAATAGATCCGTATGGTCTAAGGGGTAGGATAGACTATGGCACTCAAGGAAGTATATGGCTCATATCTTCTTTCAAAAGAAGCTGCCAGGGAAAACAGTTGACTGGCAGCCTTCAGATGCCACATTTGGATACACTTAAACTAAACTACTACTAGCCAGTGATGCAGCACGATGGGAGTGCTAGAGACAAGTTATTTCTGCTCAGCATGGAATTATCCTAACTGTCAACCTTTTGTCAAGGACTCCCTTTTGACATGATTGAGACTTGCTCAGAATTTTACTGTTGTCCGTGTCTCTTCCTACTTAATTAAACCTCCTTCCTTCTCTATCCCCTTTCCCAGGAGATAGACCAGTATCGTATAGGAAAGTCATTCCATGCTTCTTCTTCTTTTCCCTCTTTTATTCCTTCACAAGGTTTCCCTCCGTAACTGTCTTGCATGTTTCATTTTGTTTTGCTACTTACTTCTCAGAGAGCCTGTGCTAACAGAGTCAAGACATTAAAAATGCAAAAGGGAGGCCCTGCCAACTAAGCAAAGAAATAATCCACTTAGAAGATCATCTAGATAATTAGTAATAAAGCCACAGGGCCTCAAAGTAAAAATAGAACCGTGAAGAGGCTGAGAAATTCAGAGCCAAGGAGGAGGACTATAGCTAGCTCCTGTGTCTGCGGTCAGCCTTAAGTCGACCAGCCACCTTGCGCTCATCCTCCCTGATGTGCATGACGTCATTGATGAAATAGCTTAATGTGACATTCTGCATGGGATCCAGAAGTCCCACCCTGGGCAGAAATAGTCCTCCTCTACTGCCATTATGATACTCAGGCTGCTGGGAGCCGTTCAGAGGACACATGACCTTAGAACAAACCCCCTTAGGGATCTCAAGTTGCAGTGGCTGCAGGGTGTCATTCATTTATCTCTCCCCTTGCCCTGGCAGCACGTCTTCTTATTTTTTTTTTTCAACGTTTATTTATTTTTGGGACAGAGAGAGACAGAGCATGAACGGGGGAGGGGCAGAGAGAGAGGGAGACACAGAATCGGAAACAGGCTCCAGGCTCTGAGCCATCAGCCCTGAGCCTGACGCGGGGCTCGAACCCACGGACCGCGCGATCGTGACCTGGCTGAAGTCGGACACTTAACCGACTGCGCCACCCAGGCGCCCCCAGCACGTCTTCTTAAAAGGAAATCTGGGAGACACAGTTCCTTGACTGTCACAGACCCTAAATTCCATTTTGTCTATTAGTACTGGCACATCTGTAAACACATAGGATACTGTAGGTGCTATACCTGATATTATACTTGGTGTTATGACTGCTCTTAACACCACTACTGATTATTTGGTTGTTAGCTTACTGATTATCCAGACTACTTGATTAGTGAAGTGTCATTTGGTTATTATGCACACCGTTCTCCTTATTGTTTCCTTCTGTTTTTACTTCTATTTTATCTACCATGAGTAGATAATAATGTACCTTATTTATCATACATCTCCTGGACTTTTGTGAATGCAACACCTATTCTTTTTCTCACCAGTAAATAGTAGACCTTTCCTTTTCGTTTGCAAGGATGTAAAAAGAAATAAAAAAATAAACATTCAACTAGAGTTCTTACAATCAAGGATATTCGATTTGAGTCTCATTAAATGGAAAAGCAACTCTCAGCAAATAACTTGCAACTATAAAAGATATTGATTTGGGGGTGGTGGCAAAGAGGATTCATTATAATAATAAAACATCTAGTATCTTCCATCATCTTTCAGAGAAAGTACACAAAAAGTATTCCAGTCCCTATGTCTAGAAGGCGCAAGTTCTAACAAGGTATGTACTAATAGGGACAGCCATCTACTTCCACCAAAACCAATTCTGAATGGAAAGAAAGCAGAACCTAAATGGTACCCCAAATCTGAGAACCTTGAGACCCTCCCTTGGGGAGGCTGACGTCCGTTTGTCACCTGGTTTGTGTGTGTTGGTTATGTTAATGGGGACAGGATGTG
Source organism: Acinonyx jubatus (assembly GCF_027475565.1). NCBI lineage: Eukaryota > Metazoa > Chordata > Mammalia > Carnivora > Felidae > Acinonyx > Acinonyx jubatus. Next base: position 102,180,297 of record NC_069380.1, on the reverse strand, counting down.
ATAAAGTGAGCAGCCTAGAGTAGAAGTCAACCACAAGTAGAAGATTTGCCAGAGATGCACTTGCCTCTTTCCCACGGTGCCTTAGCATGGTCTTTGGCCACCGCATCCACATGTAAATCAGGCTAGCCCTGTCTGCCCTGGAGGGATAGTAACAGGATAGCACAAAAGTCCTACTGGGTAAAGAGCTGATAGAAAGAAACCCTACAGATTCACCACCTTCAGCTCTCTCCATCATCCCAAATCCTTTCATTTCCAATGAATACATTATGTATAGATTTTAAAAATTACGCCAGTCCTTTTGAGTCTGTTTCCATTGTCTATCGTTTTTCTTAGTCTTCATCCAAGTTGAATTATCTCTTTATGGGCATAGTTCCTTTTTCTGAATATCAGATGTTGCATAGGAGCAACTATTTTTAAACATTTACTTCTCACAAAAAATATTGGCAAATCAAACCTGGCAATATGGAAAAAAAATAATACATCATAACCAAGAGGGATTTATCCCTGAAATGCAAAGTTGGATCAACATTAAAATATAATCAGTGAATTTTACTATATCAACAGACTGAAGAAGAAAAAAATTACATGTTCTTCTCATGAGATGCACAAAAGGTATTTAATAAAATTTGACATTCATTAATTAATGTTTTAAAAAAGTCTCCCAATAAGCTGGAAATTGACAGAACTTTCTTCGACCACATAAAGGACATTGATTAAAACAAACAAATAACACTAAAGAACCCGCAGATAACATCATACTTAATGGTGAAAGACTGAATTCTTTTCCCTTAAGATTGGTAACAGAGCATGAATGTCTACTCTCACCATTTCTGTCCACGGGAGATTGTAGCTAGCACAATAAGCAAGAGAAAGAAATAAAAGTCATCTAGTTTGGAAAGGAAGAAATAGAAGAGTCTCTATTCACAAGTAACATGATCACAAAGCCTCTGTAATACAGCAACTAGAACTAATGGGTGAATTTAGCAAGATCGTTGGGGACAAACCCAGTATACAAATATCAATTATCAGTATACCAGCAATGAAAAGTTAGAAACTGAACTTGAGTAAAATAGTGCCTTTTACAATAACACCAAAATTTGAATATTTTGTGGCAATCAAACAAATTTGTGTAAGATTCGTATGTTAAGAAGCACAAAATGGTGGTCATAGGTAAGAAAAGTCAAACTGGTCGGTAGTTAATTCTCCCCCAAAATGTTCTTCAGATTCGGTGGAATCCAATTAAAATAATACCAAGAAACTTTGTGTGTGTGTGTGAAAAAAACAAAAAGCTGATTATAAGACTTACATGGAAAAAGCAAGGAAGCTAGAATAGCTGCCTCCGAAGTGGCGAAAAAAAAAATCAGGTGGAAGACAGAGAGTACTTAACTGTAAAACCTAGAGCACTCATGACAGTGAGGGAAAAAGAAGGGACAGACATACAGATGAATGAAACAGACTAAGCAGTCTACAGGTAGGCTCACACGCATATGGTCTCTTGATTTTTAACAAAGTTTGCAAGTCAATCTGATGGAGAAATGACTATTTTCAATAATTGTTGTTGGAACAACTGAGACATATGCATATAAATGAATGTCAACCCATACCTCACACCATAAACAAAAGCTGACTTCAATTGAATAGACCTGAATATAAAACTTAAGACTATATCACTTAAAAAAAAAACAAAAAACATAAGGGAAGTCTTAGTGACCTTGAGTTAGATGAAGATGTCTTATAGCACAAAAAGCACAAACTGTGAAAGAGAAAAGTGACAGATTGGACCTGATCAAAATTAAACATTTGTACTCTTTGACACATGCTGAAAAGGCAAGCCATGGAATAAGGTAAAATAATTACAAAATGTATATCTGATAAAGGACTTGTATCCAGAACATACGAAGAATTCTCGCAACTCAATTGGAAAATACCCATTAAAAAGATGGACAAAAGATTTGAACACCAAAGAAGATAAAGTAATGGGAAATAAGCTCATGAAAAGAAAGTCAACATCATTAGTCATGAGGAAGTAAAAAATTAAAACCACATAGAGATACCAATGTACATTTAGAGTGGTTAATTTTTTTTTAATTACAAAACAAAAACAAAAAAATCTGATCACACCAATTGCAGCGAGTACTTGAAGTAACTGGAATTCTCATTCATTGTTGGAGGGAAAGAATGGTTACAGCCACTGTGGGAAACTGAGTTAGCTTCTTTGAAAAGTAAATACAAGGGCACCGGGGTGGCTCTGATGGTTAGGGTAGAACTTGGGCTCAGGTCATGATCTCGTGGTTTATGGGTTCAAGCCTCGTTGGGCTCCATGCTGGCACTGTGGAGCCTGCTGGAATTCTCGCTCTCTCCTTTCTGCCCTTTCCCCGTTCACATTTTATCTCTCTCTCAAAATAAATAAATAAACTGTAAAAAATAAATTTAAAAAAGTAAATATATACTTACCATATGGAATTCTACTTCTGGGAATTTATCCAGGAGAAATAAAAATATATATGCACACAAAAATTTGAGATATTTATATGTATAAATGGGTAAGATATATATATTAGCTGTATTTTAAAATGCCAGAAATTAGAAACCATTAAAATGACCATGAACTGATGAATGATAAATTATTATTCCATCCACACAGTGGAATAGTACTTAGCAATAAGTTGAAAAAAAATGACTTATGTAAATATAGAGATAAATTTCAAATGCATTATGCTAAGTGAAAATACCCAGACTCAAAAGCCAACACACTGCATGATTCCGTTTACATGACATTGCAGAAAAAACAAAACCACAAAGACAGAAATCAAATGGGTTGCTGTGGGCAAGGGGTTGGTGGACAGAACTGATCACAAAGGAACACGAGGGAACTTTTATATCCTTCTCATGGAGGCAGTTACTCAAGTGTGTTTATCAAAAAACATAGAACTAAAAAGAGAGAATTTAACTGAATGTACATTTCACCTCAATGAACTTCACTTGGGAAAAATCAGTTAAGGTTGAATATGATGTAATTTTTACATCTGGTTTTAGTAGATAGACAATTACTAGAACTAGCGATCATTTCAATCACTGAAATTGCATTAAAGTGACTTGAAGCTGGGGTCCATATCTGCAACAGCTTGTCTATATCCAAATCAGTCTTACTCCTTGGAGTGTAGCTTTCGGGGTCCTTGCACAAATACATGGGTCTCCTAACCCTCATTGGTCCCTGGACTTCTATTCTCGTCCTTCTTATTTATCACTCTTTCTAATCACTAGGAAAAAAAAAAAAAAGTGGATGTGTGCTCACCTTCCAGTGAGGCAACCTTAGTCTTGACCACACCTCTCTAAGGGAGTTTGAGAAATATAGTTGTAGCTGTGCAGCCCAGGAAGAATGAGGGACCAACCACCTTTGCCACCTGAGGCTACCAAATAATATTCTAAGTTAACATTTTAATTCTTGTAGCTCATCATCTCAGAGATCTGCTCTTCTTCTGAGTGTTCAGAAAGCTAAATTTTTTTCTTGTCATGTAATATTTTTTTTATATGCTTCATAACAAATTTTTAAAATTTATCCTAGAGTAAAGAGAGAAGTCTCTGGGCTTACCCCGTGCACACTCTTGTGGCTCCTGGTCTGTTCCTCCTCTCAGAGAGAAGAGCATGTTCAACTCCTAGCCTAATTCCCAGACTTCAGTACCTTTTTGTCTACTATAGTCCCACTGATCTGAGATGAATTCTTTGCTTGGTCCTGACCCTGCATTTGTATTTTAATTCCTGAATGTGTAACACCACTTCCCAGACAACCCACCCACTTTCTGCCTGCATTTCTGCAAGTTTCAGTGGACCGTCTCTTCCTGTTTGTGGTCAGGGAAGGGACCTGTGTGCAGGGAAGGGACAGCATAGTGCTGCCTCAGAATGTAGCACCCTCGGTCCCAAGAACAGCTGCCTGGCTTGACGTTACTGTAGACAATTTTTTCTGAGCCAGGGCTGAAGAAATAGGAAAGAAACGAGGGGCTTTAAATTACTTTTGAGGGACTTATTTCCACTGTTTCTAATTGTATGGAACCTGTAAATCATTTGTGTGTGTGTGTGTGTGTGTGTGTGTGTGTGTGTTGTCTTAATTCTTAGGTAATTGGAAACTCCTTGATTCTGGTATTAGTTAACTCCAAGTTCAGGGGTGGTGATAACATATGAGGATTTATCCTTTCTGACTTTTAAAGAAAACATTTTAGTGAGAAAATTGGGATAAGCTGGGTCAATAACTTCTTTTCAGACCCTATTTTAAATCAGAATATTGTTGTGTTTGGCTTATTTACAGGTTTTTTTTTCTTTATTTCATCACTTAATCTTGATTTATCTTTAGAAAATTTTCCAAATTCTTCAGCCTCCTTCATCAGCTTTAAGAGCACTAAATTGAAGCCTCCCTAATGTCTATAGTACTTGGACAAACAAGATAAATAAAATCAAGGGTACAGCATTCCAACTGTGAATTGCATTATGCATTGAGAATGATTCACTATCTGACAAGTCATATGAATAATAAAAAAGCACCAGACCTACCTTCTGCTCATATCTACACAAACTCAGAATACCATATCACTCACATATACCAGAGGCCACATTTTACATCAGTGAGTGCTAAATGCTGGATACAAATTTTTATGCACGAAAAGGGAACAGGGACGTACTTAGATAACTAATTTCTACTTTTGTGAGGTTGTTTTTATTTTGGTTTTATACCCAGTGAGTCAGTGTAATATGTTTTACATGTGATTAAAGGAAAAAAATAAGCTTAGCCACTTAATCTATTCCAAAAAGATGGTGAAAATAAGCAAATTTTCAACTTTCATGGTTGTTACTGGTGGGGCTATAATTATGTTGCCTAGAAAAATCATTATATTTCATATATTACATAGAGTTAACTCTCATCCTTCTGTGGCATAAAACATAACGATCCTTCCCACATCTACATAAATAAACCTCCCCACCCTTTATCTTTGCAAATCACTGTGACATAGCTCCCAGACTAGACACTCCATTAAATTGATGAGTAAATAAATTAAAGAGACCAGCAGTCCTTTCTAATTTATATGCTACTTAAAGGTGTTATAAAACAAAACTTGCTTTTAATATTTCCGGGCACTCCACTCATCTAAATTAAATAAAATTCACATAGTTGATGGGTGGAATATGCTATTTATATTTATGTGTCAGTAACTGCTTCCTTTACAAGTGGCTCACCTGCCGTCAAGTAAAGCTAACAGAAAGTGCGTGATTTTTCCACATCTGCCGCAAACCTGCAGAGGGATTTTGCTTCTACACCCATCGGTAGAATGCACTCCGTATTTCTTGGAATGAGAAACTCACGTATAGCCAGAGAGGATGACAGAGCTCTCATTCTCATCTTTCAGTAGGGTCTGTGTTTTTGTGTTTCATCCAGGTTTTTGTTTTTTATTTGGATTTTGTCCGTTTGCTCCTCTGTGCGTTGGATGGTTTGGGCTTTTTTTGTTTTTGTTTTTAATACTAATGGGATGTTCTTAAAAGGCTGCATTGCCAATGAAGATACTTAAGCTCTTGTTTTTCCCATTTCGGAACAATATCCCACTTCACTTTCTTAAATTTACTAGCCTTTTGTGGGTTTTCCCACATGTTCCTTGAGAAGGTTGGCAGATCTGGGATTTTATGAGAACTGCACGACGGGACTCTCTTTCCAAGTTTCGCTCGCGGAGAAGTTTCTTTCCAGCGCTCGCCAGGTTCCGGTCACAAGCTCGCTCTGCAGCGTGTCGTGTCAGGAGCCAATTAGAGCGCGTGTTCAGGCCGTCGTGCCCTCTTCTTTGAGTCCCGCAGCTCCTTCTGAATCCGCTGGGCTTTGAATGCAATGTTGAAATCTGCTGCTGCTTGACTCCTACAGCTGGTTTTGATCAGGCTCCTCTAAAGAGGAAGTTTCAATTAGCACAGCTCCAAATGTGCTCTGGAGGTATATTTTTATGACTGCTCGACTAATAGCACGCTTTGTTCCTAGTGGTGTGTGAGTCCTTAGCAAACACAGCCATTCGTGTGAGTCACCAAGTGACTTTATAGCAAGGCTAGGCTTTGCCAAAACCCAAAGAATGAGACGGCCAAATTGAATTAGTGGTTGAAACACATTAATTTATGCTAGATAAATGTTATTGTGGTCCCGTGGGCAAGTACTCAGGTCATAGGCTTTATGAACTATTTGCCGGAAGAGGGCTGCGTGGCAGTAAATCAGCTCTGTAGTGGGATTTTACAGAAGACTTAGAGCCACTTTTTCTCTCCTGTTCCCTTAAATTGCTTCCACCTCTCCCCCCACCTGTCACTGCCTGCCATGGAGACAGCTCCCCATTTTGTACACATTTTGTGATATTTAACGTATAAGCAGTCGGATTAATGATTTGTGTTGGTGCTGCCTGGCTCTGGTTGAGACGTGGCCATCTATTATGCCTGTGGCCCTCACCACAGGCAGCTGTGTGTTTATCATTCCAGACTACAGATCTCAGTGGGTACAGAGCTCTGGCTTAGCACCAGCTTTCAGAATCCGTGCAGCTGTGCGGTAAATGGGAACCTTGAAGTCTCAAACGGCACACACAACCAAGTCCTGACAGGGCTGTTTCTTTTCTGGGGAGGAATTAGATCCACTTAAGGCTGGATTATTTCTAGAGTAAGAAAAGTAGAAATAAGTGTTTTCTGGCTGCAAATTGTGGCAAGTGGGAGATGATGCCAAGAAAGAATTATGCATAAATGATAGTGTTTAAACTTGTTTTTATGTGTTTAGATGTGCCTCTGCCAAAAAACTGACAAGGACTCTTTGTTGGCATTTTTTCAGAGAGAGACCACTCACACAGTGAACGTTTTCTTAATAAAGAAGTAATTGTAAATCACTGGTGTCTAGGCACGTGATAACCAGTTTACCTTAAACATGATCTCTTGCGAAACACAGGGAGAACGACTGGCTGGGCAGAGTGATTCATCGCGGCCTCCCCCACTCCACAATCACCAAAAAATGCCCGTGTATCAGGCAAGGCCCTGGCAGACTGAGCGCGGTGGATAAGGGAAGGTGCTTCGGAGTTGGTCCTAGGTTTGAATACTGACACTGCCTCTCCTTCCCTCTGTGATCTGCAGCAGCTTGCTGCTCTGTGTCCTCACGTGTGGAATAGAGCTGACAGTAATACCCACTCTTGTAGTGTTAAGATTAATGACGTTCATGAATGTAAACCACGAACAAAGTAAATGGGGAACAAGGTAAGTTCTTAATAAAGTATGGTTTCTATTAATTGTCGATGTCACTATTATTACTACCGTCGATCTAAAAGAACATCTCTGCCTTTATTTCAATTTCCCAGTGGCTTGTGGAAGGAGCCGCCGATACAGTAGAGGTTGTCTTTTCCCGGCATTATCTATCCTCACCTGAAGAATAGTCAAGAAGCTGTCATATTCTGTTTAGCACATTGATCTTGACCTCCCTAACCTTTTGGTCCTCTTCTACTGTGATGTTGGGTTTTATATATATATATATATATATATATATATATATATATATATATATATATATGTGTGTGTGTGTGTGTGTGTGTGTGTGTACATATATATATATATATGCACACACATATATATATACACATATATATATTTATATATATATTTGAAGATAGCTGCTGACACTCATCTTAATACTTAGCATTGAGCAGAGAGGCTGATGCACATCTCATTTCTGTTAAATTCACCTTCATGTTGACAAATGCCCACGTGTGTATGCTTATAACTTCGCATGTAAACTTGTCCACAGTAAATTTTTCTCCGAAATTCAGCATGCATTCCCAAGATTAGACAAGATATCATCTACAAGTTGAAAAAAAAAAAAAAGAGAGAGAGAGATTACTGCTGTCATGTAATTGACTCCTAGGGTCTTGAAGCTTTCTAAATTAATTCAACCCTACGTATGTTTCTCTAGCTGAGTTCCCAGCCAAAGCTCATTCAAATGTTTGAATTTAATGTTTGTTGCTTCACAGTCATTACCTAGTTACTTGGGTGATTTAAAAAACAAAAAACATAAATTTAGTCAAAACTTTCTAACCTATCCGTATGTGTAACTTCATTAAGAAATTTTCATTGGTCCTGCTTTCCATTTAAATCGAACAAAGACTGAGTTCTTTGTCTTCTCAAACTCCCAAAAATGTTTGTAGCTCCTTTTTCCATATGTGCCTTCTGAATATTACATAAAATGATGCACATGGCTTAATTTCCCATGGCTGATCTCACTTGCTATGTCATCAAACAGAATTTTTTATCTCATGGGCTTTTTACTTTTTTTAAAGAAGAGTTAAGTGCAGTCTAAGGTGTAAATAGTTGTTGAGCCTCCATACCTGGGCTTTTGAAACATCTGTTAGCCTTGGTATTAAAAGTTCCACAAGAGCAAGGATACTGTCTTCTTGCCTCGAGGTGAGTCCCAGTGCCTAAAACTGTCCTCTGGAACACAAGCCCTGGAGTATTTGTTGAAATAATTATTCAGTTAATGAAAACTGACTGAATAATAAATTAATGCATGCCTACTCCATGTTTTTGACTTTCCCTTCAAGTTATGTTTTATCCACATATTTTTCCTCATTCAGATAAAACTGACTTTGCTTCTTAACCATACAGTTTTTATAATTCAAACCACCCCTTCAAGGATCAGTTTCTATGAAAAAAAAAAATTGGAACAGATAGGATTGTTTTATAGTAAATGGTGACATTTACGTAAAAATTTATCTCGTCCCAAGGACACTGATTTTTAAACTATTACCAATACATGTGGTTTCCTGTGGCACTTTTTGAATAGTCCATAGTGGTAAGAAGAGTCCTTGTTATATTAAAAGACTATGGTCCAGTGTGTAACATCATGAGTAGCATCTGTCTGGGGCCAGAAGTCATGGGGGTTCAAAAGCTTCCCATGGAGATGGCTAATCAATAAAAGTTCTATGTTCAGGATTTTGTACATTTTGTTAATTAGGCCAAAGCAATAGGCCTTTGTGGCAATTATTCAGACAGTGATGTAAAAAGATAGCCTGACAAACAAACCTCCATAATCCACTTACGTCTCACAGAAGCCAAAGGGTTGGAAAAGCCTATTAACAAGCTCCCTGCCTGTCTGTTTGGAGACATTGTTAAATCGAGAGTCTCAGCACCTGAGGCGGTCTGTTAATAAAGATCGTTTGTAGCAGATTTCTGTTCTATTAAGAATGGACATAAAACAGCATAATTTAAAACATGTCAATAACTCAAGGCAAAAATGCCAAACATAGTCTGTTCTGTCTTTATAAAACAGAGCCAAGTATACACAAGGAGAGTGCCAGGAAGGCTTCTGCTGACTGAGTTTAGAGATTGTTCGTGATAAATAATGTGATCCTTCAAGTTAAAACAACCTCTTGGTTGGGTGTCTGTCTTTTCTGTGCTAAACTCAAGGGATCTTTTTTATTTAAGGGCCAGTGAGATTCCTCACCTCCAGTCCTGGAAGATGCCTGGAAACCGGTGCCCTTTGTCAGCCTCGTGAATTCATAATCACTTGTAAGTGCTTCATTTCCCCCCAACCCCCCACCCTCATTCTTTCTTTCTCCTGAGTGGCATTTACTGGTTGTTTGGGAACAGACATTTATAGACAATGAGCTACAGTTGGGTTGTCTTCAGAAGAGTCACTGAAGAATCTAGAACACCAAGCACCGAGTCACCACTTATCTTATACATTTGATTAAATATGCTTGTCTGTTTTCAATGACTGTGCTGTATTTTTGACACAAAAATGAGGACCAGAGAGTCAATATTTCTGCAGCGTTTATCTGGCATTACTGTGTTCCAATGGCAAAAGCTGATTGATAGCATTCTTAATGAGCACGTTGGGAGGCTGAGAAAAAGTATCTAAAAGGGACTGCAGGGGCGCCTGGGTGGCTCGGTTGGTTAAGTTTCCGACTTCAGGCCATGATCTCACAGTTTGTGGGTTCAAGCCTCATGTCTTTGCTGTCAGCACAGAGCCCTGATCCTGCTTTGGACTCTGTGTCTCCCTGTCTCTCTGCTCTTCCCCCTCTTGCGCTCTGTTTCTCTCTCAAAAATAAATAAAACATTAAAAAAACATTAAAAGGGACTGCAGTGCATTGCTATAGATTGAACTAAACCCTGCCATGTTCAACAGGCCTGTAGATGAAAATTTAACAAACTCCATCTCCTACATCAGGCTTGGGTAGATGGTTGAGCCTGAGTGATAGTATCTTCTGTATTAGAAGGCCTCTCATGCACTGAGTGGTGTTTTTAATTAAATCCAGTAGGCTGAGAAAAGTGGTTTGGCAGTTTCAATTGATTTATTGTGTTTGTGACATCTGGGCCTGATTTATTGTATTGACTTGCAGAATTGTTTTTGGAAGCTCATCCTACATATTTTCATTTTGGTTTTGGGGACTCACAGGCTATAAATAAGTAGCATTTTCACTCTGTGGTGATTTTAGTTTTCTCTGTGTTTTTCTTATTTTGTTAAGATTGGAAACTTTTGAATTCATCTTGTTAATGTGATTGTTTGCAAGCATGAGATTTTGTGGTTTATGTGCATGAAGAGGGCTGATTTAAAAGTAGTACTGGGTTGGAGTTCATTATCAGCATTTCGCCTACATTAGTGGGGAGAGCGAGTGAGAGAGACGGGTGATCTTTTCAAATTTAGTCTATACGTTGACAAACTATTTGCTCCATGTTATGGCTTTGTAAACTTTAAAGTTTGGGTTTTAGATATAAGTGTGAACACCATGTCATAGAAAGTTCCTTTCCAGTGATCGAAACATAGCACATTCATCTGGGTGTTACAAACAAGTGTGACCCAACCCAAATTTTACTGTAGGCAAATCAGCTTTAGAAAGTGTCCGCTCCCAGACTCCACAGTGCATGTGTGAGAAGGGAGGGGAGATAAGAGTCAAGTTGCCAGGAGGGTAGGGAAGCAAGCAGGTCTCAATCAGCCTAAATATTTTCCGAGTCTGTGAATGAGTGGTTGCACATCCCAGCTACAGACACTGTAATGATGTGTTGGGCCCCCGGGGGTATGTCTCTCTATTCCCTACAGCTGGGGCCACTTACTCCTACCTGAATCCCCAGCCAGGGTTCTGGAACAAATCAGGGAAAATTGAAGGAGTCTAGGTAAGGCAAATCAACTTCAGGTCAGCCTGTGGCTTAGCTCACTTGAACCTTCTGTCTCAGTATTAGAAGCTGGAGTCTGTCGATGTGCCTTGTAGTCAGCCTCTTAGTGGTATTTAATCCACTTGGCACGGTTTCCCATTTTTTATTCCTGCGCTCTTATCTCTATGTCAGTAACCTATCTTGTTAGTCAGTAGCCATTCTTTCCGGAATGCCCAGAGTACTGCTGTGAGCCCAAGTTTGGGACCTACCTGACACTCACCACTTAATGCCTTTGGCAGACTCTACCCAGGACCTCCTACTGTCCAGATGTTTCGCCGTGGGCCATAGCTGGGTCCACCAACTCTGTGCTGTCTCCCTGTTAATCTAGGTTTACTCTTGTATAGGTGATTGTACATCTTAATACACAGCATGATCCATAGTCTTTCCTTGAAAACCCTAATTTTTTTCCTTATTTTCTTTTGTGGGTTTCTCAGTTAAAATAGAGCAAGATTGCTCACCACTAAAGCCAAATGGGGTTCATTTGAAAACTTTTAATTTATTCTCCATGGTACCTGATTGCTGCAGATAGCTCATAAATTTATTTGGTTTTTCTGGAGGTGGTTCAGTGGAATTCCCCAAACTGGATGAGATGGAGTATGTAAAAGCAAACTCATTTATGGGAGGCGCTTACTAAATATCTACCAACAGACAGAGATTTTAGCCCAGCGTAAAACCTGGGAAAACCTCATTCATATCAAACTCAAAGAGGAAATAATGCCAGGTGATTTGTTTACACAACTTTACTGAGATATACTCTACATACCGTTAAATTCACCATTTAAATTATATAATACATTGTATAATGATGTATAGTAAAGTTTTAAAAAATTGTTTAGACTTCAGCAGATTTCAAGTTCAGAACAATATCATTACTCCAAAATAGCCTGGTCTCAGAGAGGTGGTCAAGGTTTTATATGTGGATCATCTTAAACTAAGTTAATCATAGAATGATATTCTGTACATAATATAGGAAGAATGTACACAAAAGTTATACATTTAAAAACAGCACATTGAAGTGCTCACATGGGTGCTGAATTCAGATAATGTGGTTGACTTAATCCAGGAATTAGATTGCAGTGTAGCCTGCCCTTCATGCAGAAAAAATTCTGAGACTTAAAAATGACTGTTCTGGAGAAGAGTAAGTCTATGTGTGCACAAAAGTATGTCACATGTTAGAAAGAACTGTGGCTTCTGTGCTAAATCCAGATGAGGAGACACTTTCTCATTAATAAACATCAATCTGATTTACCTGTGCTGTGGACTCCCTGCACATACCTGCAAGGTCTTGTACCTGCAGGGTAAACACCAAAATTTCTGAAGCCACGTTTCCTAATGGACCGCAAAGAGCCAGCCTTGAAAGTATAGCATAAAGAGAAGCTAGAAAGAATCTTCTCAGTAGGAAGTGTGCAGCTCTACACTGTCAGAGATAATGATCCTCATGGTGTTTTTCTCTTGTGACCCTACCCAGTAGGCAAGGGACTATACTAGCAAGATACCGAGAATTTAAAAATTTGGTTCATAGTTTACGTCTGGGTTTAGTAAAGCATCTGTTCTGAGAAACTAAAGAATTCATCTGAATTATTCAAAATAAAAGGCTGAGTCTTGGCTTTTACTATCACTAAAACATGATACCTAAGAAATAGCAGTGATCTGGAGGAAGAGGTTTCCTTGGCAGGCTTCCCAATCTTGTTTACAAGAGTTTTTCAAGCAATTTTATTTTTTATGAACAAGACTATTAGACCAGGAGGGGAAATGCATAATTAGGTGTTGAACCTTGAAGCGTTTATAATCTAGTTGAAGAAGTAAAGTGTGCTTCCCCTGGACAAATTATTAGATAATTTGTCCTACAATAAGAGTAGGAAGGGCCTTCTTTTAAAGGCCCTTATTGTAGGAAGGGCCTTCTTTTAAATAACTGTGGCAGTGATTGGATTTAAACAATATTTACTAATATGGACACTCTGTGATATCTGATAATTGTGGTCAGGACAAAAGCTACCTAGATTCACTGCTCCCCGGTTTCATTTCCATGTCTTCATCTTCCACCCAAATCCCCCCGTTACCTCTAGGGAAAGAGAAAGTTTCCTGTTATTGAGTTGATCAGGTATGTAGTCAGCTCTTATTTTTACCGGATTAATGGCTTTGAAAAGAAGAAACAAAGATGCTCAACAAGGGTGACAACTAAATGCCCCTGAATCAACTGTTCATTTTTTCTACAAAATGTTCATCTTCTTATGCAGACATATATATTTTCTCAGGGAAAGACCATGATGTTGTAGTCTTGGTAAAATCCTGGCACCTTGTGATTCAAATGTATGCTTATCTCTGTAGCTCTTCAAGACATATTAGCACCTTTTCCCCCTCCCTACTTTCACTTTTTATAAATCATGGGTTGAGTATGTGCTGACACACTAGCACATTGTTATTACAGAAATCGGTTTTCCTCTTATCTCATTCAGCCACTAAAGCATTTGTTTTAAAAGTGACAATTGATATCTATAAGCCTATGGATGCAAGGGTCATTTATTATAGGGCCCATGATTTATCTACAGCATTGGGTCTTATGGACCATGGCATTTTGCAAAATTCGACTGATTGGATTCTGTATAACATCAAATTTTATCTCCGTAGGAGTAAAAGTCTAGCTCTCTTAGGTGGATATCTAACTAAACACTCACTAATGATGGATGTAACAGGACAAGAGTCTATTTTATCTTGAGTTTTGTTTCCACAAACCGTCTCAAACTCAGCAGGCAACTATTTGGGGGAGTATAGTCTCCCAGTGAAAGTCTTTGATTCACTTTCTGCTTTGATGAAGTGTTCTTGGAGCCACCTCCTCAACACAATTGTTTCATGGTTTTTTGCCTTCAGTTGAAATGCAAAATACTTTCTAATGGTTATCAGTGATGAAAGAATTTATCAATACAAGCTTATTTCTATCCATTTCTTCTAATTCCAATTTAATAAGTTTGTCTTACAGGGAAAAATTAGGTATCAGGACATTTGGGAAGGAACTTAAACTCAGAAGTGGTTCAAAATGTATTTACAATTTGGGTGTTATAAAAACTGTCCCCTTATTTTAGCAATAACTTGAGATTGTTGAGTTTTCTTTTTTCTTTTTTTGAAATTATTGACTCACAGAGTATGAGAAAATGCATTAAAGAACCTATCAAGAAATGAATGTTGCAAAGCTTTTTTTTTTTTTGATGGGAGGGAGTATATCTTTTTAGCTAATTGACAGTATTAATGATATTACTATGGAGATCATTGTCCCTAAAGCCTTGTTCCTAAAAATAAAATGTAACTGACTTGGCTTATGACCAGAGTCATTTCAGGCTAGTTTTCAATGAATTTACCACCTAAAGTTCTTGAATAACACCTGATTAAATAGGTTAGGAAGTAACTGGTTGGGAGTAGGACTTGCAAGTTGCAGGGAGGAGAAAGATCCTTCAGAGAGATAATACTCATTGATCTTGACATCCTTGAGATGTCTGGTCTTCTAACCCTTCCAACGCAGTTCTTCCAGGCCATCACTTTCTTTCTAGGTTCCGTGTTTTCCCTACAAATTGCTACTGTACCCACTTTGTCATTCCTGTAGCTAAAATACCTCATTCTACTTACTTTCTGACTCCTTTTTCCAAGTGACTGAAGAAGGTCATCCCAAGAAGACTGGGTTCCCCTTGACTGGGCCTTCTGAGTGTCTCTACTGGTAATTGAAAGCTTTTATTCATGCAGCTTGGCTTGTCCCTTCCTCATTCCATTCTTGTGTCTTCTCTGCAGCCATCTGCCAGGTAGGTTTCCTAGACATGTGGCAAGGACTGGAATCCAGTACCTCCTGAGATCACTCTTTCTGTTCATGTACAGATCCTATTGCTAGCAAGAGCTTCCTTGGGATGCATTTTAGTCTGTGTCCTGTAGCTTCTGCCAGTAGGTCCTACTTTAGCACTTAGGTGATTATGGAGAATTTGAGACTTTAACCCAAATATCAGCTCATTATTGGGAATACTTATTGAAAATCCCTGTCCTCCCTAATTACCTTTCCTCTACTCTACCAATTCCTTTATGAATTTGCTCAGGTTCACCTTATACCACATAAATTAAAATAAAGCCTCTTCTTAGCCCTGCTACTTTCCAAACAACCACACAATCCGGTGCCATCTTTTTTCTGTCAAGTTATTTTACCAAATTTGTATAATTGGTCTATGTTTTGCAATAATTTTTATAAGCTACAAAGGTGCTATTTAGCATAGTGTTTTTTGAATTTGAAATAAGCCTAGTAGTTAACAGATTTCCAAAAGTAGCAATGGTTAAGATTTGATAGAAACTAATATATGAAATTAGAACAAAAAGTTGATATTGTCTAATGGATGAATGCATATATCTGGTCTAATCTCTTTGCATTCAGGAAGAATCTTTTAGGAAAATTTTTGTCCTTATGTCACATTTAAATAACTCATAACCCTCCTTCCCAAATTCAACTATGCAGAATGGGAGTGGAATAATATACTATTATTAAAAGATGTTGTCATCTATTAAGTTTTCTGTGATGAGCAATGCATATTAATAATGTACTATATATATATATTTTTAAATCTCCAGTACTACAGTCTTCCTGTGAGCATCACTCTATATTCCTGTTGTAGAATGAAGGTTCTGATGCCTTTTTCACTTTTACTCCTCCTCTCTAACTCTTCATGAGATGGGGTCATTGGTAAGACACACGAAAAAAGAGAGAGGCTGTTACCATGAAACTATGTAATAGTATTTTTTAAATAATAAGTATTTAAATAAAGGTTTCTTTGTTGCGTGGATATGTTGCTCTGGGAAGTCTAAGCAACCTAACACACTCCAAGGAATACTGTGAAAAGCTACTGGCCTTTCCTCTTGAAGCAAGGAATGAAGAAGAGAACAGAGTTATAAAGCACTGGAGAAATATGAAGATGAATCCCACTCTTCAAAAACATGCCATAGCACACTAATTTTTGAAGCCAATAAATGGAGTAAAGAGAATTATTCATAATACAAAAATACTTCATCATTAAATGGAAGTCCTAACAGTTCTCTTGAACAAAGAGGTACCCTGGTGCTTTCATAGTGATTCACTGTCCAGTCATTTAATCCTTGAGATTTTCATGTCCTAAGATGAGCTATATCTGTAAATAAAGCTATATGTTATATGTCATCTACAAATAAAACTCGTATGTATAGGTGCACATTAAAATTTTGTGAAATACTCCAAACTCTAACATTCTCACATTTTAATGGATTTCTGTAACTCACAGGGACATTCTAGAGTTCTCTAAATTCTGAGCACCATATAAAGCTAAATTTGATTCAATCAGTTTTCCTTGATGGAAGAGAAAATTACTTAAACCTCTGTGACTTGTGATCTGTGATTGCACTCTGTTAAATGTGATTTGAAGGTCAGGTGTAACTTAAAGCCATGGAACACACTGCAAACTCATTACTTCATTTTAATTCATGTAGTGCCACAGCTAAGATCCCATGGATATTTGTACCTCTGACTCAGAACTGTGAAGGAACTCCGTCTCTCTGATGTTGCCTTATCATTCAGGCCTCCATTGATGAGACTGCAGAAGCCCTCAAAGAAATAAAAGTTCATGATATTCACCAAGCCATCGGTGGAAGCCCACTATTGCTGTCCTACAATGCAAGTGCAGTCACACAGAAGAGAAAAGTACCTTGTATCTCTCACCAGCAAATGAAACCATAAATACTGTCTTAACCCCATGAATTGTATAGTTTCCAAAAGCAAATGGGAAAAATAGCCAACAAGCAGGATTCATTACAAACGTTTATGAAGTTTCTCAACTGTGGAAGGGACTTTGGAATTAATTCAGTATAGCCTCTTGTTTTAGAATGAAGCTGACTGAAGACCAGAAAATGTAAATTTCTTGAGATTACACAGCTTCTTGGAGGCACAGCCAGGACAAGAGCTCAGGATTCCTGATTTCAGCCTAGTCCACTATACCAACAATTAGTTGCTAAGACAACTTTATATTCCTGAGATGTCTTTAAGTATAGAAAGCCAACTATGAGAAACATGTATTTGCCTAGACCATGCATTGCCAACAAGGGCTATATCACCTCCAGATTAGCCTGGAGATTGAAAAAATCTTAGACGTAAGATATGAGAGTGCTTTGTGACCTTCTGAAATGCCATCATAGCCAAGATATACTACATATATGGCTTCCAAGTTTCAAGGTAAGGGATGAGGTGGAAGAAGAAAAGATTAAGAAAAGAACATGTAGAAAAACGTTTAAGGCCCACAGTTCTTTTTTAAATCTAAAACTCATGGTTTTAGGGAAGGATCTTAGGCAAGTGGCCAAAACACTGCTCAGTACAGATCCTGGAAGCTCAATTTGTTTTTAGAGGTAAGCCAGAAGTATGCTTTGCTATTCTCATCCAGATTGGTGACCTGTGGTGAATTGTACCAGCTGGTTTTTTATAGAATTAAATTCAAGTCTTCGTCATTTTATATCCAGAGGACAAGCAAAAAAGAGGTTACACAGTGTTCTTGGTACTGTGAACAAGGGACATACACATAATTGCCGTAGGAATCTTGGAAAAAGGCTTAGTGTAGAGGAAAATTCCCAGGCTGTTTCGGGATCTGCTTCCTACTTCTGTCCCTTGCCACTGATTTCCTCTTGAGATTGCCCAAGCTGCAATATCCTCACCTATAAATTTGGATTTCTCTGTATGATTTCTCTGTCTCACATGGTACGCGTATAAGCAGTAAACCCGGAACATAGTAGTTATTAAGTAGATGATAATGTGTATCATGATTATTTTAGATGTGAATACTTTCAGAACACCAACAGTAGTGTTCTACATCAATTTATTTAGTAGGCAATTTGTTCTTGTTTCCCCTTTTGAAAAACTCTCCCCTAGTCTTGCCCCTCCCCCTTTTCATTCTCCTGCTTTTGACACTCCCTGTCTGCCTTTGGTTACCTTGTGTTCTGTTTGCTGAGCGTGACACCCAGTTCTGCCTGCATAGGGATACCTGAGCCAGACTGAATTATCGTGATTCGGCACAAGCATTGCCTTACCTTATATTTCTACCCTCCCATCTCCAAGAGGGCCCTGTAAGGTATCTCCCTGGTTTATGTCCCCTCCATGAGACCTCTAACTTCTTGAGAGCAGAGATTCATTTATTCAACAGGTTTTTATTGGACATTGACTCTGTTCCAGGCACTGGTCTTTAGCTATGGACAAACCAAACAAAAATCCTACCCTTGCGGAATTTGTATATCCATAGGGTAGAAAGGCGTAGACTGTGAGTGAACCAGAGAGTATGTTCATGGTAAATGCTAAGGAGAAAAATAAAGTAATAGAGATAATAAGGAAGAAGTGTAATTTTAAAAGTTGGCCAATTGAAAGCTCTCCCACTCTGCTCTGCCACACACGCACAAAAGGCGTTTGAGAATAAGATCTACAAGAAGTGAGGGAATGGACCATGGAGATATTTGGGGAAGAATGTTATATCCTGAGAGCTGGGAGGTGCATTTTCATGGCTGCCACAGGGCCAGAAGTGTAAAGCCACATGGATCGTTTTTAGGGTGTTGGCATTTACTCTGAGGGAAACAGAATCGCGTCTTTTGCTCCTTAATACCACAAGTCCTGGGCCCGTTGTCTAAAATATGCCGGCATTGAATAAATGATTAATGAATGAACCTCCTCAGTCAACCCTACATGTACACACACACAACCAATTAAATGATACAAAGACTGGCTTTGTGGTGTCCTATTTAGACAGGTACCGTGTAGGATAACCCTGAAAACATAGAACTCACTGCATATCATTTAAAGAAGTCATAGCAGAGTACATGGCTTTAGACCTATCCGTTCTTTGCTAATAGACAATACCCACAGACCTGGTGACAAAGCTGGGGAGAGAGGTAGACAAGATGAGGCAGGGAAAGTATTAGGTAGATCCTTAGACAATTAGATGAATTTGTAGATTTAGTAAACAAACAACTCTGATGCCCAATTAAATTTGCCTTGCAATACATAATGACTAATTATCTAGTGTAAGTACATCCCATCAATATTTCACTAGGTGTTCAGCATTTTATCTGGCAAGCCTATCTCCAGTAGACAAGATTTAAGTGGAACTTCTGCATCAAAACTGAATTCTCAACATAGGCTGACTGCTGTGAGATCTCCATCCAGTGGTCCGGAGAAATGATTCAAGGAATGTGGGTCAAAATAATCAAAGTCCTATGTGCATTTCTTTTTATCCCATTATTTTCTATTTATATTATGTCATTTTACATTGTATACGTTGTATGGAATTTATTTATATTTTATAAATATTTATTGGAACTGAATAGTCAAACATTTATTCCTGGTAAGGAATCAAAAAACTGGAGAGACCTGTGCTATTCAGTAGATAAGCAGCATTGGGACAAAGAACATCTATTCTTTTACCCCTAAGATCAAAACAAAACAAAACACACTCGAATGAAGAAAATTCTTATTTTCTTGGTAAAAATGTCACTGAGGTATTTAGTTTGGGGAATTTGTGAAATTGACCAAATGTGCTGAAATACAGTTTTTTGTCATAAAATAGCTGATGATAACTAGGATAAATCACTGTAAGGTAATCACATTCAAACAATTCATTTATGCATTGTTCATCTTATGAAGAAAGAGTACTTTGGACTTGATCCCTACACTTCACACGGTCAGTCATACTTTGTTGTTTTGTTCTGACAATTGCCTGTCTATCTTCCAATTTGAAACGATAAAAAAGTGGAGAGAAAACAAGAAGCCGCAAACTGCTCCCACTGTGCGGAGTGACAGCATTGTAATACCACAGAATCTAGAGACAGATGGTGGCTTATAGCAGACATCAATCTTCAATGAGAGTAAATTTAGGATAATGCCCCTCTTTGGTAATGGACATGTCTTTGCAAAGTTATTGCTGACAGCATCCTCTAACGTGCTGATTTGCTAAGACAAGGTTTTTATTGCATCTAATCTTGTCATGAGGCATGAAAAAAATGGTTGGGTACATGTTTTTCGTGTATAGTTTTTACAAGAATTGCCTGCATTAGAGGGTGGCTAAATTGTTTTCCATATTTTATGGCACATTTCTAATGTTCCACCGCACACAACATTGATCACTCAGTCCATTAGCTTATTATGATATCCTGAAAGGAGACACTTCCTTTGGGAAAAGCCATTATTTGAAATGAGATAAAGGTCCTGACTACATAGGACAAAGTGGGGTGGACTCCACTGAGCAATTCTTAATTTCATCAAGGGAGATAAAGATGTGTGTGTGTGTGTGTGTGTGTGTGTGTGTGTGTGCGTGTGCGTGTGCACGCATGTGTGGGCCCAAGTGAAATGTATCTCTTTTTTCAAAATGTCTGACCTATCCAAATCTGCTTTGCCTTTTGAGTGAGTTGAACACTCCCCAACAGCTCTGACTGTTCCCATTAAGTGTGGTAACAGCTTTACAACACAAAACTTTTTCATACTTATATACATTGGGAAATACTCGTAGCATCATCAGTGTTGTGATAGGAAAATAGAAAAAAAACAGGACCGTAATAGAGGAATTTATTAACACAAGTTGTAGAAGAGCTGAGGAAACATCCCTGGATTGTGGAGTATCGCGGAGATTAGCCACAACAGAAAGTGCCATCACCACCAAGTGGCACTTCTAGATCCGAGGCCACTTAGAAGGAGCTGGACCCGTTCTGGGGCTGTGTTTTAGCGCTGGGATCATGAAGGGAAGAGTTTTTTCCCAATGGGCCTGGAATCACTGTGGAGGTACAGCCCCGGAAGGAGACCCGACTGAAGGGGAGTGAGAACATACTGGGTTCTCCCCTCTTGGTATCCTCCAATTTCCAACAGCTCTGCCCTTAGGCAAGGAAGCCTTGTAAATGTGGTTCCCAGCACTGCAGAACAAAGCTGGGAGCCAAGAGATAAACAGATAACTTAAAATGGAAGCAACTTTCTTCCCCACTTCATTTAATATGCTTTTGAGCACTGTAGACTCTTTCCTACACATAAAGACACAGTTTTTCCCAAGCTAAATAAACTTGGAAATCTTTGCTGGCAGGGGTAAGGGTTGAAGTGGGGGTTGAAGCATTAGAGAAGTGGTCTCCAGAACATGTTTTGAAAACTGTTGGGAGGTGGCTATTCAGGCTCCTTATGCATTTGTGCTTTGAGAAATGTAACTGTATGGGAAAATAAAGATGCCCCATTGTATTCTACACCTGCTATATATCAGAAGCTTCTGCAAGTATCACTTTATTATGATCAGAGTGGCCTAAAAGGGGAATTCACGTCCCTGTAGGGATATAAACTATGATATCTTTATCTCTCTCTGAAATCTCCAAATTGTGTCTTCCCGGTAGGGGGTCCTTTGTATCTGCTGTTGAGAGAGGTAGACAACACCAAGTTCTGCTTTGACAAGAAGCACAGACCGCTCCAATTATGTAAAACCTTCAGGCTGGAAACTTAGTAACACATGAGTTACTGTACCAGCCCAGACCTCGGGTCTAATCAATTATTTTCTCTTTGACAGTAACACAGATGGTTTATGGACTGTCATGTTTGTTCTCTAATAAATGTCTTAAATACTTTTAGGGTCGTACTGCAACTAATAATAACTTGCTCTTATTGAGTGCTCACTAGATGACAGGCACCGTTGTAACCATTCTACTTTTACTAATTAGTTTAACCCTCACTATAAACCCGTGGAGTGGTTTTATTATTATTTTCATTTTCCGAATTAGCACTAGAGACCCAGAGCATTTCTGTAACTTGTCTAAATGCATGGGACTAGTGATGCTCAAGTTAGATTTCAATCCTGTGTCCTAAGACTTCCCACTGTCCCACGATGACCCTTTATGGATTAATGGCTCATAATTTTACCTAATTCTTTATACAAGAAATTGCCTAATGAATAGTTATGATTATTGTCTTGAAAAAAAAAGGCAAAATCGCAATCGTACTAATTGTAAATATCGTGATGTCACATAGGCTTGGGTAGTTAATATGCTCTTTTAAACCAAGAAATTAGATGTGCTTTTTTGCTGGTTCACAAAATCAGGCCATAAATATTTTCCACACCCAGTGTCAATTAAATGAAACTTTAAGTGAGATAAAGCAGTTGGGACCATAATCTTAGGATTTTTGCTTCTCAGAATATAAAGCCTTAGGGGAAGGGACTGGTGAGGGTCTGTTCTGATGGAGAACAAGGACGAGACAGTGTAAGAACCTTGGACCCTAGACAAATTGTAGAACCACAAACGTGTCCATCTTGTTTGCTAGGATTACATTTGACGTCTGATTCAGTGTCTTTGTCTTCTCTTATGAAAAGCAAGCAATTAGTGATATGGTCCAGCACTGGACAAATTAGAGGCTAACGGAGGTCACATCATAGACTCTAACACCTGCCACCTCCAGCATGAAAAATGCCAAGATAAGGAGCTTGTTCTATCTTAGAGCCAGGGATGGAGAATGAGAGCATTTTTTTGTTACTTGTATTCCTCTACTTCTCTTTCACCACAACCAATATCTAGGTGGCATTAGTCTCTGTGAAAGATGATGGTAGCCTACGGGTGCCTGGATGGCTCAGTCGATTAAACCTCTGACTTCAGTTCAGGTCATGATCTCACAGTATGTGAGTTTGAGCCCCACATTGGGCTCTCTGCTCTCAGTGCAGAGGCTGCTTCAGATCTGCTGTCTCCCTCTCTCTACCCCTCCCCACTCTCTCTCCCCCTCTCAAAAATAAATAAAAATTTTTAAAAAGATGATGGTAGCTTAGATTGTGAAGGGGAGATTAATTTGAATTCATTCTAATAATCGCTGGAGTTAGAACTAACGAGTCATGGGAATAGTCTGGATGAAGAGGTTTGGCAGAGGGAAGAATCAAGACTTCCACTGAGGTTGAGTTATTGGGGTGTATGCTGCAAAAATTACTGTG
This sequence comes from Acinonyx jubatus, assembly GCF_027475565.1. Taxonomy (NCBI): domain Eukaryota; kingdom Metazoa; phylum Chordata; class Mammalia; order Carnivora; family Felidae; genus Acinonyx; species Acinonyx jubatus. The sequence goes on along the minus strand of NC_069380.1, from coordinate 102,157,144 downwards.
ACGGGAAACACTAACAGAAAACAGCCCTTTATTGTCCTTGTCATTTTATTATTTTAGTGGGACTTGTGGTATTTGAGTTGTATTTTATATACGTTAAGTCTGAGTTTCCTATAAGCCCTTAAGTATCAAGGGATAGTGATGTATACCTCCTGTGTGCAGATGAGAGGCAAGACTAGTACAGATACTGTCAACATCAGCATATGGGTTTAAAAAAATTTTTTTTTTATTATGGGTTAAAATGTGCACAGAAGTAGACATGAGTACAGTGACTCCCATGATTTCTTAACCCAGGTTCCACAACCATTCGTTCCTGGACAGTCTTGTTTCAACTCTATGCTTCCATTCCCTGCTTCCCTCCTCCCTGCCACCACCACTAACACTACTGGATTATTTTGGAGCAAATCCTAGATCACATATAATTTCCATCATTAATTGTTCAGTATAGACTTTTAAAAGTTGACAGGACTCTATAAAAATATAATCACAACGCCATTATCACAACTCAAACAGTAGAAATCTCTGAAATTTCTAAAATTTGAGCCAGTGTTTCAATTTCCTTGCTTATCTGTAAATTTCTTACAAATCAAGTTCTGAATAATGTCCATACATTATAATTAGTTGATTTTTCTCTTGTGTTTCTTTCTCTCTCCTCTCCTTTTTACCCCTTGAAATTTATTTCTTGATAAACTAAATTTATGGTCTTAGGGAGAGTCTCACAATCTGTATTCTTCTGATTGCATCCCCATGGTGTCATTTACCCCATTATTCTCTCTTTCCTCATTGTTACCTGTAAGTTAGGAGTTGGATCTATAGGATTTTTCCGGACTCAGATTTGATTTTGGGGGTGGGGGCACCAGAATATTTTACCCTTGGTGGTAGATATTTCCATGAAGAGGCACAAAATGTCTGTTTGTCTTGTTTTTCTGATATTAGCAATCACAGGGGATTACCACATAGATCCATTATTTTATTTAATGTTGCAAAAAGCCTCTTCAGTTTGGTTTCTGGGCAATTTGGACACATTTCCTGCTTTATATGTGAAATCAACCATTTCTCTTAGGAGACCCAGTTCTTTATAGAAAATATAGAAAATCTTGATTTTTAGAGGACGCAAGTTGGGTACTCATTGTTACTGGGTTGGTCTCTGTGATTACAGCTATCCCACATTCATACTGATATTGTCCTTTTAAATTCAGGATTACTGGACTTTTAGGTGGCGGCTACTCTTGTGGTGAATATAGCATAACATATGGAGTTGTTCAATCACTATATTGTATACCTGAATGTAACATTGTGTGTCAAGCATACTCAGAAAGAAAGAAAGAAAGAGAGAAAGAAAGAAAGGGAAAGAGAAGGAAGGAAGGAAGGAAGGAAGGAAGGAAGGAAGGAAGGAAGGAAGGAAGGGGAGGAAAAGAAAGAGAAAAAGAAAAGAAAGAGAAAGAAAGAGGAAAGGATGGGAGGAGAGGGCAGGAGAGAGGAAGGGAAGGAGGAAGGTAGATAGGTTAATCACTAGACTTTTACTTAACCTCTTCTGTCTTGCATAGTGATGATTTCTAATGTCATCAAAAAGATGATTAACTTTTGGAAAATCCATAACCTGGGTCCTGTGAAAATAGATATTAAGAGGATAGAAAGAAAAAAAAAAACCTGGCAGAAAGGAACAAGTGGATTGTGGTGCCTTGAAATCAAGGATAAGATAATTTTGTGAGAAAGAGGAGACAGTGACGTTAGATGATCCTGAGAAGTTAAATAATTTAATGTGAAATTGTGTGAATTTATATTTGGCAAAAAGAAGCTACTGTTGCAGTTGAATGACAGGTGCAGAACCTTAGCAGTTTGACTTGATAAGTAGCTGGGAGATGAGAAAATGGAGGCAATATGAAGAGATCTGTCCTAATTCTGGAAGATGGAAATAAAGTGGCTGTTTGTAAGCTGTTTTCCCTCAAGGAGTATTTCTTAACTGATAAAATCTCGGTCTCAGGGCAACTTTTTGCCTTAAGTCTGAGAGAGAGAGAGTAAGCCATCCATGCTTACGAAATGTAAATGAATGGGGCATAAATAGATTTCCACACAGGTTTCCTTTCACACTCATGGACTTCTTAGTATACTGATTGATTCAGTGTATGAAAATGTATGTATGCACAGTCCCTCTGGCAAGTGTGTCCATAAACCACAAGAATTTCGATCTTCACTGAACGGTAGAGGTCTGTAGGAATTATACGTCACCAAGGTCCCACCGCTCACATATCATTTCTTTACATTAGCTCTGGATTCCTCTTTCTTCCATCTGACTAGTCCATCGTTCAGACTATACGAAGATTAGAGTGCAGAAAAAGAAATACCCAAACTTTTTGTCATTTCCATGTGTTGTAATAGATTCACCTGAAGTAATTACCTAGACTGTATATTCTCAGCCTCACTGGCTTGGCCAGATGGTGTGTTCCTTTCCTCTACAGCCTGTTAGTTTTTTTTAGCAAGCCCTTGAGACTGCTTTAACATCCCATAAATGGAGTGGATGAAGGCCAGGTTCTTTCTAGGTTAATGATTTTGAGATCAGTATTTTTGAAACCTAAGCACTGTTTCAGCAAAGGAAAAAAATCAACAGATGGAAGAGAGGGTCACTCTCCGTGATTATGATGGCAATAAAACAGCTTACATAAGGAAAAGAACAGACTGTGCGGCTGAGTTGAGTCCTTCCCTATAGTTATGTGGTAATAGATACAGAAGCAAATCAGGCCTGCCTGTTGCTTTGGAGTCTTCAGGAGCGAAGATAAATTGTCACGAGACAATAATAGTTGTCGTGCTTTTCAGCGTGGCATTGTTTTACTTTTTTTTTTTTTTAACGTTTATTTATTTTTGAGACAGAGAGAGACAGATCATGAATGGGGGAGGGGCAGAGAGAGAGGGAGACACAGAATCGGAAGCAGGCTCCAGGCTCCGAGCTGTCAGCACAGAGCCCGACGCGGGGCTCGAACTCACGGACCGTGAGATCGTGACCTGAGCTGAAGTCGGACGCTTAACCGACTGAGCCACCCAGGCGCCCCTGCATTGTTTTACTTTTTATTAAGAGTTCTTTTTTTCCAGAATTGCAACACATGCCTTGGAAATGAAGGGGGTTATGGTATTGATTACCTTTTATTTTATAACATAGAATCTGTAGCAAGTAATTTTAATATTTTTTTAAAGAATTGTGTATGTTTTGAATCCTAAGAAGGCTCTGTATAAATGGGCCCCGCGTGACTACTCACATTCAGCATATCATTTCTCTGGGAGCAAAATTCTTTTTAGTGACTGTGATTTAAAATAGTTTACCTAAAAACAGTACCTGAGAACACATGGGTGTTTTCCTTACAAAGAAATTCCAGAGAGGGAAGGAGGGTGGGTTTTAAAGAAAGGGAAATATGAAAGATTAATAGTGCACTTTGAACCATGGTTCTTTTCTTTGCACAGGTGCAGGGACAATAAGAGCCCACTCTGGTTTCAGGTTTTCTCTCTCCCTTTTATCTTGATTATTGCTATCACCAGAGGGCTTCATCTTTCAAGCAGCGTGTACAACAAAGATCAAATTAAAGCACCTTAGGCAGAGGTGGAGTTCAGGAGCTGGAGCTGAGCATGGTTAAGGATCACTAATAGCTATAATTTTGTGTGTGGCGAGGGAGGGGAATCTCTTTCTTTTGAGCCTTATATTTATTTTTGAACCAAAAATTCCTGCTCCTAAATGATCCCTGTTTGCTGATCTCACATGTAACTGGTCTGAAAGCAGTATTGTACTGAAGAGACCAGGGGTATAGATTAAATGTCATGAAGAATGGCCTTCAGGGGCGCCTGGGTGGCTCAGTCGGTTGAGTGTCCGACTTCAGCTCAGGTCACGATCTCGCGGTCCGTGAGTTCGAGCCCCGCGTCAGGCTCTGGGCTGATGGCTCAGAGCCTGGAGCCTGCTTCCATTCTGTGTCTCCCCCTCTCTCTGCCCCTCCCCCGTTCATGCTCTGTCTCTCTCTGTCTCAAAAATAAATAAAACGTTAAAAAAAATTAAAAAAGAAAAAAAATTAAAAAGAAAAAGTATGGCCTTCAAAAATTGCAACACGTAATTATCCATGCCTTTCTTATGAGCTAACATCTCGGGGCATGTGTAAACTGGAAAGCTAAGCTGGTTCTCAGAAACTGTGGACCTCAAGGATGGCTGGCCGTGCCAGTTTTGCTTCTCCCCGAAGGTAGATGGAATCAGTGTGGGGAGAGTGGACCGTGCCGTCCCTAAATAGGAGGTCATGGATGCAAACCACCATTTCTTCACTCTTCACTGGTAAGTTTCTCATTACCTACACAAGTCACACGTTAAAGCAACCTGTGTTTGCTCACAAGATGCCATAAACTCTAGAATGCTTAAGGTGTATGGATGAGGCTATAGCTCTGAGTAGATCAACATTTCTGAGAAATGGTCTTACCGACTTGGAAAGTACGCCTTCCTGATTTCCATTCATTTATTTAAATATTTAAACCTAAAAAGCACTTAGCTCTCCTTTGCCAAAATGGTTCATATCCTGACACAGTCAAAATTGCCTGTGGTGACGGAAGGTGGTAATGGGTCTGGGAAGAATAAGGAGATCATACTTCACACTTTGTCTTATTTTGAAATGTTTCTTTTATAAAAATTGGAGGAGAGAAGACCCCTTTTCCTTTATCTCTCAAATCATGCACGTCGCAAAGCCCACCTAGCCACCATATGAAAATAAAAACCTTTCCAAATTGATGAGGAGCTGAAAACGTACAAGGAGAGTCAGTGGGCAACAGGCAATATTGTGGGCGTCCTTTCTGTGTCAGTGCGACTTCAGTATATACTGTTTTAAACACACTACCTTTCCATCTTTTTCCAATTGTCCTGTGGAAAACAGTCTCAAAGCCTCCTTCAAGCATAGAAGTCTTGAAGTCCTAATCTTTTATGCATCATCATAGGAACCAAACGTTGCCAGGTTTTACATTTTAAGTCAGCTTCTGTCGTTTGGACACACACACACACACACACACACACACACACACACACACACACACAGATTGAGTGAGAGAGAGAAAAAAAGCTCTGCCTCTGCTTTCTGAATGAACTGAGTTTAGGAACACTTTTATCTGCCATTTGCAAAGAAGACCTCCATTTTTCCTGTGGAGTCACTGTCTGATCACATTCCTCACATTTGGGGGATCCCATCTGTTTATGTTAGCAGTGAGCAGGCAGAAAGTGGGGGGAAAAATCAGAGGTGGGAAACAGAGTTTTGAAAATGTGTGAGAAATGTGTAGAAAACACACACGTACGCACGCACATTTTAACAATTTTCTGGAAACAATGGAAATCCCTTCTCTTCTTGAGAAACCTCCCTTCCACTCTGTGCTCTCCAAACGCCATCCAAAACCCGTGTTGTAACAGCAGTAATCTTCCTGGAATGAAACAAAACATGTTTCAGAGGCAGCATGGGAGCCTGAGAGCCTTGAACATATGTGCAGCGTAGTATGGTACGAAAATATAGGCCTTTTTAATTAGACCTTAAAATTTTTGGAGTTAGAGAATTGTATGGTTTCCTGTCATATAGATTCAGGCTGTACCACCAAGCTTTCTTTTTAATTAATACGCAAATACAGGATACATAACGGGTTGCCCAGAGATAGCACATTCATCCTCACTAATGAGGGTATGGTGTGAGGGTGCTCAGTTCTTGCCTGAGGCTGTGCTGTTTTCAGTCCTTCATCCTGTAATTGCAGAATTAAATAGTTTACACTGGCTTTTGTGATTAGGAACAGGAGAAACACATTTAGGAGGTTAAAACATCCACTTGAATGTGGCATACTTACCATTTCCTGGTCACGCCAAGCCTTTAAAATTTTCTGGATGCATGATTTATGTCTTGCCAGCATCCACCCCCAACCCCACCCCTAATTCCCAGAAGCCTCTTCGCTTGGGAAGGATTAAATAATAAGAGTTCAAGCCACTCTAATTGACCAGTAAGAGATACTGAGCCAGATGCCTGAAAAAGAGATGAGAAAAAGTGAGCAATGATGGCAAATAAATGTTTGGACAGGACAAAAATCTACCTCATCAGGCCTTGAGCTGTAGGCTTAAAGGTGGGCTTGTGCTAAAGCTCCTCTCTCAGGCCTTCCGCTAGATATAAAAATGAGCAAAACCAAAACTCTGCCATTAGTGGCTGTGCCATCAAGTAAATGAGATGGGACAGATATAAATTACTGAAATATACGATAGACCAAGTTTAGCCAAAAGAACATGGAACTATTCGTGTTGGGGAAATCTTCTTGGGGGGGGGAAGTCCAACGGGTAGCAAGTTTTAGATGTTGTTTAACATCTTGTTCCTTGTGCCCTGTCCTTGTGTGCCTACTGTAGTGCAGACCAGGGAAGGAAGTGCTCAGTGAGAAGCAGGGAGAAGAGAAACTCAGAAAGTCAATGACAAAGTAACAGTTGAAAATGGAAGCTTAGGGGCATCTGGGTGTTTCAGTCAGTTAAGTGTCTGACTCATCAGTTAAGTTTCTGACTCTTCAGTTAAGCTGCCGACTTCAGCTCAGGTCATGATCTCGTGGTTGGTGAGTTCGAGCCCCACTTCGGGCTCTGTGTTGGCAGCTTAGAGACTGGAGCCTACTTTGGATTCTTTGTCTTGCTCTCTCTCTGCCCCTCCCCTGCTCACACTTTGGCTCTCTCTGTCTCTTAAACATAAATAATCATTAAAAATTTTTTTTGTTTTAAAAAGTGTCCAACTCTTGATTTTGGCTCAGGTCATCATCTCACAGTTCACGAATTCGAGCCCCATGTCAAGCTCTGTGCTGAATGTGTGGAGCCTGCTTGGGATATATTCTCTCTCTCTCTCTCTCTCTCTCTCTCTCTCTCTCTCTCCCTCCCTCCCTCCCTCCCTGTCTCTCTCTCTGCCCCTCCCCTGCTTGTACTCTCTCTCTCTCTCAAAATAAATAGATAAACATTAAAAAACAAAAAAAAAAGAAAATGGAAGCTTAGCGTAGAGATCTAGTGGTTTACAAAACAGAAGAAAATGACCAACATCTCACTTTCTAATTAATATCCTTCACTCCATGATCCTCAGTGTACAGGTGTCCTAGAGTCCTGTCATTCTGCATATCCACAGAAGTTTCACAGTTGGGACCAAAATAAATCCAACAGAAAATCTGTTTGGTATTGATATGAAAAATATTAAATTGTCCTACTTCTGGATGGAAAGATATAGAACATAAGTTTACTGACATGAAGTTATAAGTTCTAGTAATAAAGGAGTTAATGTAAATAAACAATTTCCTTTCTTTTGTATTAATATAAACTTTGTTTTGTTTTGTCAATGGTGATAATATATGTACGCTACACAGGGAAAAGTCTATTCTTATAAAGAGAATGGATCTAAATGAATTTGTACAATATCTAGCTGATATCCATCAACACAAAGTTGTGACAAGAACACTTCATTAGAAGGGAAGAAATCTGTCGTCTGGGTCCAGTTCTACCCATTACAAACACCTTGTCCTTAGAGGAAAGTACCCAAACTTTAAATTTTTCGACATGTTTTGAGAGAGAGAGAAAGAGAAAAAGGGAGCACACATGAGTGGGGGAGGAGCAGAGTGAGGGGGAGAGAGAATCACATGCGGTTCCACACTCAGCACAGAGCCTGATGCAGGACTCGATCTCTTGATGGTGATCACGCCCTGAGCTGACATGAAGCGTCAGTCTCTCAAACTGTAATCTGAAAAAAATGAGCATGACATTCATTCTTCCTTTTTTGCAGCAATTTTTTGAGGGTTAATAGAGATATTTTATGTGGAGGTGCCTTAAACATTTGCACATTAATATTCAGTTAAATAGAATCTTGTGAATAGTCGCTTTGAAATGTTAAATTTGAAATGTTAAATTAATAACAAGCTGCAATAAGCCTCTTACAACTCAGCAGTCTAATCCCTTTACAAAGTAAAAGACCTGATGTTCAAGAATTTCAAGTTCACAGTGTTTTCCACGTGCCTTTGTTTCTTGCTGGAGTTATTTCATTGCTCTAATTATCTCATCCAAAAGGATCCACTGGGGTTTCCAACAAAGTCACCTATATAAAGCTATATAAGTTAGACCTCCTTAGACAAACATGATCAATTGTAAACTTCATTGGAATTAAACTATTTCAAATAGACATATGGACCAAATAGAGTCAAATGTTGTTGATCATTTGATTCTGAACATTCTTAGGAACTATGGACCATTCATGGTCATTGCTAATTACCTTGTGTCCTGAACACAGTAATCTATGTTCATATTAATGCACTTTAATCTCTACCTAATTGATCTCTTTTCCAATCACAATCATGTTCTTTTCGAAATGAATTTCCAGAGGTTCTTTCTAGAGGTTGGGCAATAGACCAGTTGCTTGTTTTGAATTAATTAAAATAGTCTCTGAATGGAAAAGGCTCCGAGTATGTATAATTTTTTTTTTACTAAATTTATTTAATCTCTTAAAAAGCAAATTGCTCTACACAAATTTCATTTTGATGCTTGTTTCCATTAAAGTTTCTTGAAAATTGTGTTATTCTGGGATTGTAGGTCAAAATCTTGCTCAAAGAGTTTATAGCTTCTTGTTATTAAGTAGATGGAATTAAAATATATATAGCTCTATTTTGTAGTGTGTGGGTTCAGTCTTTCTTAGCAAATCTTTGTTTACCATAGTTCCTTCCAAAAGTTCCCATGTTAAGGGAATACTTTCGCGGCTTGTTTAGGAAGCTTATTACAAAAAAATGTGGGGCGGAGGAGAGGGAAATTGTTGGAAAGGATCTCATAAAACCAAAGGTCAAGAAAACACTAGGCTTCAGAGCAACCAAAGCATGAACAGGAGAGTCAGTAGGAACCTGGGATGGCCTCTGGATATCATGTTGGTCTTGCATGGGCTTATATCTTTACTTCTCTCTTCACTCTTTTCTTCTTCTCTGTATAAATTATTTTATTGATGTATACAAGTCTTAAGTGTACAGTCCATTATGTTTTCACAAAATAAACTCACCAGTGAAATCATCGTCCAGACTAATAAGAAGACTAGTGCCCGTAGCTGGAAGCTTCCTTTTGCCTCTCCCACTTATCAGTGCTGTCCTTCCCAGGGGCGAACTATCATACATTAGTTCTGCCTGATTGTGAATGTCCTAGAAGTGGAACTGCGTTATATGTAGTCTTTTATTCCTGGCCTCTGTCACCCAATAGTATTTTTGTGGGGGCTCTCCTTAATGCTATGTGTAGCTTCATTTGGTTTCCTTACTATGTGGTATTCTGTTGGCAGATATGCCACAGTTTATTTTTTCTACTGTGGTTGGAAATTTGGCTTGTTTTTCATCTTTCACTATCACAAAAAATGTGCTCCTGTATACAATCTTTAACGTGTCTCTGGTGCCCATATTTGTGCATTTCTGTTGGGTGTATGCTTTGGAGTAGAGATCCTTGGACGTAGGTTATATGCACATTCTGCTCTAGTAGGTCGTGCTAGATACATTTCCAAAGTAGATATCCAAACAATGTGTGGCTTTTCTACTTGCTCCGCATTCTCACAGTAAGAAAAATGCAAATCAGAACCACAATAATATGTTATTAAACTATAAAATTACACTGTATTTTAGTACTACATACCCAAGATGAAATTAAGAGTATATTAAGTTAGTATTTTTCAGGTCCAAAATTGTCACTTAATTTCTTTGATAGAGATTCCTTTTCTCAGAGGGAAGTTTCCATCTTGTCCTCTGTTTTTTGAAGTCATATTTATTTTGGACTTTAAAATAACTTGTCATAGTTATAAATATATAAATATTTATTTAATATATATAAACATATAAATAACTATGATAAGTTGTTTTAAAGTCCATATGAGATAACCCCAAAGTCTAGAGTATCTATGTTTCTATTGTGGGCTCTTTCTCTTGGTCCTATCTCTTGGTATGCCTTGGAAATTTTGACTGGAGGCTACAATTTTTAAGAAAAAATGAGAGGTTTTGGAAATAAGAGAAGATTTTCTTTAGCTTCTTCAGAATGTTAGAATGGAGTAGGTCAGCTTTATCCAGTCTTACCTAGAATTGGTTTGGGACTGGATTTTAGCCTTTTTAAGGATTGATCTATCTAGTTGTTCAGACGTCTCAACTGAAGGCTGAGCTCTTCACCAGGATCTTTGGACTTTGGTAGACTCTTAGCTCGAATTTTTATTTCTCAGTCCAACGAGACTACTGGTAACTAAGGTTTTCAGCCTGTTAGCAACTGTTTTTTGCTTGGTCCCCCAGACTCTCCGTCTGTTTCATTTACAAATGACAAATGCTTCTGGGGAAAGCGACTTAGAATGTTACGTTTACCTCTCTGAGCTTCCCTTCTCTTCAAAATATTGGCCCCTCAACGTTGAGCTGCCTTGCTAGCCCTAAATGTCAAAATTGTACTCCCCAGGTCCATGAGACACTAGACAGCTACATTCAGCTTCCATACCTTTCAGTCATCACTTTCCTCTTGATTTATTAGTATGTCAGGCAACACTGCTTATGAATCAGCAAATGGATTGAAGCAAAAGCATTATGGAATGTCATGCTTACTACAGTGAGTTTCTCTTCTTCCAGACGTGTTGACCGATTAAGCACTGGCTCTTTTAATATCTCAATCATATTTCAAAGAGATTACTGTTATATTTTGGCCATTTTTTTGCAGTCATTTCTGTTACAAGATGGACGTGCTACAAATTAATTCACCATCACTGGGTGAATCAGAACTCCTGTCTTTCATTATCTCTTCCACTGTATGTGAATATTTTCTCCTTTTTCTCAACTTCAGCTGATAATGGCTTCTCTGGAGCCTCGTGACTTACAAGTTCAAAACTCAAAACTGAAGGAAGCTTGTTGTGTCAATTCCAAATTTCCAAGGTGAAATTTAGTTGGTCGAGTGTTATCACTGACATTGGTATGTGTGTGGGGGGGGGGGGGGGGGAGGTCTTTGGCCTATTATCTAAATTATAGGGAATTTGAAAAAAAAATGCCTAAGAAGTGGTAGTGGGTTTTGAGGAAGCAGAAAAAGGGTATAATACTACTTAAAAAGAAGCAGAATCATGGGGTGCCTGGGTGTCTCAGTCGGCTGAGCGGCCGACTTCAGCTCAGGTCATGATCTCACACTCCATGAGTTCAAGCCCCGCATCGGGCTCTGTGCTGACAGCTCAGAGCCTGGAGCCTGCCTCCGATTCTGTGTCTCCCTCTGTCTCTGCCCCTCCCCCGCTCATGCTCTGTCTCTCTCTGCCTCAAAAATAAATAAAAAACAGTAAAAAAAATAAAATAAATAGACATTAAAAAATTAAATAAAATAAAATATAAAAAGAAGCAGAATCAGAGAAGAAAGGCAAATAGACGTACCACATATGTGGCCTGAAGTCTCAAGTTGTACAATCCAAGGCCCATTTTCTCAGGGTGTCTTTTCTTCTTTTTCTTTTCTTTTTTTAAACAAAAACTAAGTTTATTTATTTATTTTAAGAGAGTGAGAGAGAGAGAGTTTGTGCACATGAGCAGGGGGTGGAGCAGAGAGAGGAGAAAGAAAATCCCAAGCAGGCTCCACGCCACCAGCACAGACCCCAATGTGGGGCTCAGTCCCACAAACCATGAGATCATGACCTGAGCCGAGATCAAGAGTCCGAAGCTTAGTTGACTGAGCCACCTGGGCACCCCTCCTTTCTTTTCTTTTTCCTTTTGTTTTTCAGTGAGAAGCTACCATAGTGTCTTTCCAGATTATAATAATCAAAAAAATCTGTGTGTGCTTAATCTAGTTTTAAGTGTACTTCTGTGATTCATATTCAGAACATACAGAATCTTCCACCTCTAGGTTGATGAAATTATCTGATATCATTATGTGATGAAATTACCTGATATAGAGTCAGAGGATAATAAGTAGACAATTTTGAATTTCTTGTATTGCTCACTACTATTGTACCTCTTCAGTAGGCCCTCGATCTTATCACACAGCTGTGTGGTAGTGTGTAGTGTTTTGATTTCCTGTGCATTTACAATCGCTAAACATTCACCTTAAGCGATAAGACTCTCTCAGGTGGCCTTCTAGCATTTTCTGAAAACCGTTGGCTTTCTGCCATGTCTGCATCCTTCTTCACATGCAGTTCTATGTGAGTTTGTAGTCTGTGAATTCTGTGCCTTAGCTCCCTAGTATGTGTCCTGTGTTCATGTTAGAAAAAAGTAAGGACTTTTAAACCCTGCTTGCCTAAGATAATCCCTTCTTATGTGGCTCCATTTTGAAAACAGAGAATCTCCATTGAAAACAGAGGATCTGTCTAACACTGTGGTACATTTCACTCCCAAGCAGCTCAGAACCTGTTTCCGGTTAATTACGTGTCTTTCTGTGTTGCATAATTCCATAGTTTTTTCACACTGACTGAAATCCTTTCTTGAAATAGACCATGCTAAAAAGAAAGTAAATAATTTATAACCCTTATGGAATAGCTTTGTTTATTCACTGAACAAAATTTATTGGATAAATCTTAGGTATCAGCCTCACCCAAAGCACTGATGATAGAGCAATAAAAACAATAGACGGGATTCCTGTCCTCAGAAAGTTCGCATTCCAGTAGTCGAAAACAGAAAGTAGTGATAAGTAATCAAATACATTTGAATGATTGTTTCAAATAATAATAAATATGTGAAGAAAATAGCATGATGTAAAAGAAACTATGGGGACATGCAAGATATGGTGGGAAAGGAGGTATGGTTTAAGGAGGTGACATTTGATCAGATACTCAAAGGATTATGTGTTACCCATACAAAGATCTGAAAACAGCAAAAGTGACCCGGGTAGAAGCAGAAGATAAAACGATAAAATCAAAAGCGAAAAAGGCAGTATCTTTGTGCTAGCAAGCCTGTAATGATTCCTTTCTCTTGATTCTCACGCCTTTGTATGGCATCCTGGCAAAATGACTAGCACTAACTTGTGTAACCAACACAACGATTCAGAAATAACGGCGTGTGACTTATGAAACCAGGTCAAAAAAAGATACTGAGGCTTCCATCTCGCTCCCTTGGAGCAATCATTCTTGGGGAAGCCAGTTGCCAAGTTGTGAGGACAGTCATGTAAACGTGGGTGGGTCCTTGTGGCGAGGAGCTAATGTTTCCTGCTAAGAGTCAGTCAGTAACAGAAGCTGTCTGCCAACAGCCATATGCATTAGCCATAGTGGAAGTGAATCATCTACCACCAGGTAAGCTTCCAGATGGACTGGCAGCCCAGACCAATATCATGACAGCAACTTCACGAGCGACCTCAAGCCAGAACTTACCAGCTGAGTCACTCCCAAATTCATGAGCCGCATGAGGTAATAATAAGTGTTTGTTGTTTTAAACCACTAAGTTTGGGATCCTTTGTTACATGGCCGTCAATAACTAGTATAACTAATGAGTTTGGTAATGGAGGTGTAGTGGTACTATAACAAATACATAAGTATGCTTTGGAACCAGGCAGTGAAAAGATGGGAAGAGAAAAAAGCGATCGCGTACCTTGAACAGACTTTAGGTAGAAGCCTGATGGCTTTCGAAAGGTTGATCATGAGGGCTTAAAGCAGAATGAAGGAAAAAAGATCCTGGGTGGATATTGGTAGAGAGTTTAGCAACTGTTACCTGCAGTTGCATGGAAAGCAGAAAATGTGGTTAATGAATCAAGTGATCTAGCTAAGGAAACTTGTGGACATTTTCCTGATTACAGCAAAATCTAAAGGAAAAATTGTTAAACAAAAAGAGACAGGACTTTAAAATGTATTTAAAAACCCTGGGGGCATCTGGGTGGTTCAGTCAGGTGACGGTCCAACTTCAGCTCAGGTCATGATCTCACAGTTCATGAGTCTGAGCCCCGCATCAAGCTCTGTGTTGACAGCTTGGAGCCTGCTTCAGATTCTGTGTCTCCCTCTCTTTCTGCCCCTCCCCACATTGTGCTCTGTCTCTGTCTCTCTCTGTCATAAATAAATAAACGTTAAAAAAATTTTTTTTAAACCCTAAACTTCTCCATTTGGCAAACATTGCTAACATTAAGAAATGGTTTCCAGGCAAAGGTAAAACCCAAGGTCCTACTAGGGAAACATGGTCTAAGGATAAAGTCAAGGGGGTGGCAGTGAAGATAATTTGCCAAGACCAGATAAAGAGCTGACACTGCACCTCAGAGAACCTTCAGTCAAACAGTAGGTTTGCTAAGAAACCTAATGTATTGTCTCTCAGCAGTATCCGGGCAAGGACAAGGTAGAGAAAGGTTTATCTTAAAGAAGTTTATGGTTGTGGATTTTATCTAAAGGTTTGAATTCCAATGTGATTCACAAGTAAACCATAGAGTTTTAAAAATTATTATACTGGTAGAAACACTGACAACTTGGACTGAAAAGGATAGCGACAATATACAAATGAACAGAAACCTCCCCCCAAGTGCTATTGATGGAAGCAGGCTCAGAAAATTTTGCAGCTGCAAACATAGACTACCTTTGTAGGAAAGGAAAGATGAGTTAGAGAAAGGAACCAGGAGATCAGAGGTCAGAACTAGGAGCCATACAAAGTTATTCCTGACCAGGAGTAAGACTGATCCCTAATAAGGGAACTTCCAGTATTGGTTTGGCTGGATTTCAGAGACTTCTATGTGTCTGCAATTTACCTTCCTTTTAAAGGGTTATCCGAATGTCCTATCGTTGTATGTTGGGCATATAAGGGGACAGATAACTTATTGCTATAGTTCATAGATCTTAAGATCAGAAGAAACTGTACTAGAAGAGCTGCATTTAAGGAATTATACCTGAGGAGCCCCATCTGCACTGGAACCTTTATTTAGATGACACAATTCTGTTTTTTTTTTAATGTTTATTTATTTATTTTGAGCGAGAGAGAGAAGGAGAGGGGGAGAGAGAAGGGGAGAGAGAAAGGGAGAGAGAGAGAATCCCAAGCAGGCTCCACACTGTCAGTGCAAAGCAAAGCACAGTGGGACTCAATCTCATGACTGTGAGATTATGACTTAATGTGAAATAAAGACTTCAACACTTAACTGACTGAGCCACCCTAGCCGCCCCACACCATTCTGGATTTTGAGCTGGTACTGTAATGGAGTGGGACATTGGGTAGGGGTGGGGCACAGTGAGTATATTTTGCAGGTAGAGAATATGTGGATCACTGTAGGACAAAGGGCAGGCTTTGCAATGCAGCCTCCAGGAGGACCCCCAATTATCTCTGCTTCCTGGTAGTACCTTTCCTACATTGAGAAGGACTGACTTTTATCATCAGCAGGATATTTTGGAAATGACAGAGTCTGACTACTGAGGCTGGATTATAAAAGCCATCATAGTGTCTGTCTTGTTCTGTTTCCTCACTTGCTCTGAGGGAAGCCACCTGCCACAGCATGAGCGTACTCAAGATGCTCTATGAAGAAGGCCATGTGGTAAGGGTATAGGCCTTCTACCAACAATCGGTGAAGACCGAGAGGCCTGTTTCCAATAGCTGTGTTAGTGGGTCTTCCGGCCCCAGTCAAGCCTTCGAGTGACGGAGATCCCAGTGAGCATCTTAATTGCAACACCATTAGAGATCTCAAGCCTGAACACCCAGATAAACCACCTCAAATTTCTGATCAACAGAGGTTGTGATATAATAAGTGTTATTGTTAAGCCACTATTTGGGAGGATTATGTGTTAGGTAGATACATATACCAATATGGTTTAAGGAGAAGCAGGGCCAATATAGTTGAAACACTGTGAGTAAAACAGAGAGTGATAGAAGATGAATTTGAAAAAAAGTTTATGGGTAGATTATACAGGAACTGAAGACTGTAAAGGATTAAATTTTATTATAAATTCAGTTGAATGTCATTGAAGAGTTTGTTGTTTTTAAGTTTATGTATTTTGAGAGAGAGAGAGAGTGCACAGGAGAGGGGCTGAGACAGAAGAAGAGAGAGAAAATCCCAAGCAGGCTCCACACTGGCACAGAGCCCAATGCAAGGCTCAAACTCATGAACCATGAAATCATGACCTGAGTCAAAATCAGGAGTTGGATGCTCAAGTGACTGAGCCACCCAGGCGCCACAAATGTCATTGAAGAGTTTTAAGCATAAGTAACATACTGAGGAGAAAGAGAAATAAACCAGTTTTAACTGTTTATTCATTCACTTTGCAAATAATTATTAAATGCATATTTATACCAGAAATCAAGCTAGCTACTTGCGATACAATACTGAGCATGGTACAAAAAAAGCCTCCAATACAGAATTTACATTTCAGTGTGCATGGCAGTAACAAGTAAACAGGCTAAAAGTAAAACAAGGTAAATATAGATTGTAAATATAGAGAGCTCTCTCTCTCTCTCTCTTTCTCAAAATAAATCAATAAACTTTAAATGCAGGAGATAACTACCAGGTTTCAGAACTGACACGTATTAAGATCTGATTTGTACTTTAAGCCAATCATCCAGTACTATATGAAGAATTTTTAAAACTACTTTATATAAGAAATATAAATAATTTATATGAAACCTATTAAGCGTTCACATTTGTATTTTTGGAGGGAACAGGAGGCAAAAACAGGAAGACAGGTTTTAGCAGGTTTTGACCAGCCCTGGCTAGAGAAAATGTGGTGTGGATTAGGCTTGTGGCAATCTCTGTAAAGAAAAGTGAAGGGATCACATGGAATCAAGATGTATTTTGGAAATAGCTGTTGGAATTGCTTCTGTGGGGGGTTGGGAGGCTGGTTTAGTGAATTGCAGCAGGATTTCTTTGTTGGAATAATTTAACACCATGAGTTGTTGTTGTTTTTGCCTACGGAATATGGCAAATATTTTAAATGCTTTAAAAAATTAAAGCAAATGTAAATTAATTTTGTTTTGGATTGCTAAAGAAATTTTATAATACCTCTTGAAATCATTCACAAAATAAGGCCTTGCTGATAGTAGGTAATACTAGATCTTTGACCTTGCCAAAAGTATCTAAGAAAAAAAGGAGAAAGCGTATATGATAATGTGTAATAATAAATCCTACAGGTAGAAAATACTATCAAGGTGTGATGGAGCAGATATAATGAGACTGCTTTTCTGATGTGGACCTGTCTTTATTTAGAAATTAGATGTCACACTCCTTCTTTGGACACACATATGTGTTTACATGTATTCATTCACTTACGTGTAGATACTTCATATACGTTGTAGGCACTTGTATTTTTACTACTGATCAGAAAGTCTCATTGCTTCCCTGTCTGCCCCTCATACAACTGATTTTAGTGTTGTGTTTTATAATATCCTCAGGGATATTTTCATTTCAAGGAGCCCACCTCCACCCATTTTTTTTCAAGGAAAAGAAAATTATTCAGTCCAGGTGATTTTTATATTTCTTAGATCCATTACCATATTTCCCCCAAGAATATCTATTTTGTCAAAAGCATCGCCTATAGATTGCTGATAAATATCTGAAATAGTAGATAGTATGCTTTTTCCCAGGCCTTTGTGTAAGATCAAGCAATCTTCCTTCTTGACAGTTGTTCAAGGTGATTTCCACAACTCGGCCTTGCGCGTTTGCACTTACAGTTTCTTGTGTCTTAGGTGAAGCATACTGTGTTCAAGGAGGCTTGGAGGCTGCAAAGGTGTGCGCCCACTTAAAAGGCAATTGCCTTGTGGCAACACTTTTCTTCCAGGCCTTTCTTCACAAATGTTGTGAGGCAGGGCATGAAAGGAAAATCTCCATTTGAAAATCTGGAAGCCCCATGAAACTTGGGGTGTCGGATCACAGCCACTCTTCTCATTTTCAATAGAAATCTATTTGTGGGTTTTCTATGCCTAAAGCGATGTTAACTTGCCTGGTTCCTTGGTTCTTTCCTTCTCTTACATTTTATTCCCCACCCGTCCCCACCTTGTTGCTGTCAGGAACTCACAAACTCTATCTCTTCATGAACTCAGCCACCATCTCCACACCTTTACCTAATCTCATTTTGCCCTATTCTTATCCATTCTTTCCAACCTTCAAAGCCCAGCTCCAGTACGGATGTGCACATTATTGTATGTTTATACGTGTATGTGTACAAAGATACACAGGTGTAAGAATTTTTATATACTGGTGAGTCTGCAGACAAATTGATTTCTCACACTTTCTTCTATCCCCCTAACCTAAACATTGCCTCCTTCATATTCTTTTTTAATCTCTCCTAGAATGAGCCACACACCCAGCTTTCTTTAACACTCTTATTTCTGAATAACAGCTTTTTAGCTTCCAGCCCTGGAGATTTTTATTACCACTTGGGAATAACAGAAGTCACTAGAGACAGATGAGAAGACCAGGTTTTCTAGCAGCTCTGAGGAAATTGCTGAAGTACAAAATCATGCTGGGGGCTGGAATATGTTCTCTGTGGATAAGAGCTTTTAGTTAGGAGTTTCTTTCCTTTTTTTTTCCTTCATGTTAAATACACATGCAAAATAATGTGATATATATGTGTATATCTATCTATCTATATCTATCTATCTATCTATCTATCTATCTATCTATCTATCTACCTATCTTTATGTGCATATAAATTTGACGAAACATAGCAAACTTATTAGCTATGTAACCACAGTCTAGTTTAAGAAATAGGATACTGCTTGTTTCTTAAAAAATAAAAAGAAAACAAACAAAACCAAACCCATGTGCCCTATTTCAACACATCCTGCCTTCCCCTCTAGGGTAACCAGTTGCCTGAGTTTTGTATTTATAATCTACTTACTTTTCTGTATGGTTTTATTACCAATGCAGTAAATTGGCAAAGGCTCCAAATGTTCCAAAGGGAAAAAGCAGCGCAAAATGTCATGTTCCCCTTAATGAGTTTTCCTTCTCCTGAGGACCTTTACCCTTGAAGTTCTTGCTGCCTCAGGAGTTCCTCAGTGCCTTCAAACAGAAGTTTCTTTCGTCTGGTTGGTTTTAATCTAGCTCTTCTAGTTATTCTGGAGAGGACAAGTGGCTCCTTGTGAGCTACTCCATCAATTCCAGAGGCTGACTCCTTCTCCTATTTAACTCAATATGAAAAGTACAGTGTGACGTGAAAAGAACTGAACCCAGGCTTGGAGGTTTCTTGTATGAGATAACATTGTAGATGTTCAGAGGTTTGCCAGAGAGGGAGGGGAAAGGGCATTTTAGGCAGGTGGAATGAGGCAAAGCAGTGAGGATGTGGCATAACAAGATGTCACTGGGCAACAGCAGAGAGTTTCTCCTTTCCTGCTTCCCTCTTTCTTCTGAACACTGAGGCTTGCCAATTCCAAGCTGTCCTGAAAACTTGAGTAATTTCCCTTTCTTTGAGTTGGAGAGTCAAAGTCTACATTAAAGAAGGCGAAGATAAATAGCACATGAGCATGAGTTTCACTATCAGGCTCTTTTTAAAAAAACTCCCTCGCGGTGTCTACTCTGTGCTCCCGGAACAGCTGCCTAAGCCCCTCATTCACTGTGTTAACCTCCTGTGTTAGATATGGAGATATCGTCAGTACCTCTAATGGAGATATGCTGTACTAGCCACAGGCATGACCTCATTCCACCATGGCCATGGTAACTTGCTGACAATCTGCAGTGTACCCATCACTCTTGGCTCAAGAAGCTCACCATCAAGTTATGGAGCCAAGATCTAAGCACATGAAAAGCCATTTCACTTTAACAGTGACTCATTAAGACCTGCTGTGTCTGGAATGGCACTAATTTCTGTGATACAAAAATAAATAGGATTTGGACATGTATGCCAGGAAAGATGTACAAGAATTACCTGGATGTAATAACAAAAAAAAAAAAAAAAAGAAAGAAACCATAAAAATGACTGTCAGTGGAAAGTGAATAATCTAGGGGCGCCTGGGTGGCTCAGTCGGTTAAGCATCCGACTTCAGCTCAGGTCACGATCTCGCGGTCCGTGAGTTTGAGCCCCGCGTCAGGCTCTGTGCTGACTGCTCAGAGCCTGGAGCCTGTTTTGGATTCTGTGTCTCCCTCTCTCTCTGCCCCTCCCCCGTTCATGCTCTGTCTCTCTCTGTCTCAAAAATAAATAAACGTTAAAAAAAAATTTTTAAGAAAGTGAATAATCTATAATATCAACATTTGTTGGAATGGTACAAATAAGTGAAAATCAATTAATTCAGTTTGAATGTATTCACATAGGTGCATCACAGAGACATGCTGACTGGGGGAAATACATGGTTACCTTTTATATAAGTTAAGACCACACATGGGCGCCTGGGTGGCTCAGTCAGTTAAGCGTCCGACTTCGGCTCAGGTCATGATCTCGTGGTCTGTGAGTTCCAGCCCCGCGTCGGGCTCTGGGCTGACCGCTCAGAGCCTGGAGCCTGTTTCTGATTCTGTGTCTCCCTCTCTCTCTCTGACCTTCCCCCGTTCATGCTCTGTCTCTCTCTGTCTCAAAAATAAGTAAATGTTAAAAAAAAAATCGAGACCACACACATATTACAAACCTTTGTGCTACTAATGATCGTTAATATCTATACAGAACTTAACATGGGCCCTTAAAAATACTTAAAATGCATTTTATTCTCAAAATAACCATGTGAGTTAGACTCTATTATTATGCTCACTTTTCAAGTGAGGAAACGGAGAAGTTTAATAACTTGTTCAAAGTCATACAGTTAACAAGTGGCAGAGCTGGCTCCAGAGGCTGTCCTGTTCAATGTCATGCTGTATTGGTGGGACTTTTATTCTTTGAACAGCATATTATTTCTTAAAACGAAAGAAGAAGAAATACCCGTAGCAAATTTGACATGATATTAAAATTTGTGTTAACTCGAGTGTCTCAGAGTAATTTTCCCTATTTTCTGTTTATTTAAAATATGCAATGAGTTGACATTTTTTAAAAAAATAAATGGAATTCATCTCTTCTGGTAAGATAGATATCCAGGAAATAAAAACTGTCTTGGTGCAATGATACTGTTATAATTACCAAAATAATTAGAGACACTTGAATGTTTAAAAGCACTATTACTGGGGGCGTCTTGGGTGGCTTAGTCAGTTAACATTCAACTCTTGATTTCAGCTCAGGTCATGATCTCATGGTTTGTGAGCTTGAACCCCACTGCTGCTTGGGATTTTCTCTCTCTCTCTCTCTGCCCCTACCCCTCTTGTGTTCTCTCTCTCAAAATAAACGAACACACAAAAGCATTACCCTCATATGACACAGCCCTGGGAAGTGGGTAAGACAAATACATAGTATTTTTACATATAAACAAACTCAGAGAATTTAAGTAAGCTCCTAAGGCTGTGCAGCGATTTGCTGTTGATAAGCTAGTTTTGTTGTCCTATCAAATGATGATAATAATAGCACTCCTCTCCTTGAGAATAGTCCAGAAACACATCAGGCATGAGAAAGTGCCTAGAAGGGAAGAAACCCAAGGAATAAGACACTAGCCCATCCATTGCTGTATATGCCAGAGAGGATGCTTTTTTTTTCCTTCTCTTTATCAGAAATCATGAATGCAAACATGGGGAATAACTCCAAGATCTTTCCTGTCCCATCTCACCACCATATCCACCACCGACATGTCAGTGAGGCAATCTAGACTTCCTGTTCTCTTCTAGATCTAATGCTGTTCAATGTGCTAACCACCAGCCACATGTGGCTACTGAGCACTTAAAATGTGGCTAGTATGGCTGAGGAATTGAAATAAATTTTGTCTAATAAATTTGCAAATGAAGCAGAGATGAAATATATTTTTATTACATGAAACTTTATCATCGCGAAGACACTTCACTTGAACATTTGCTTCGTTTCAGATGGTCTTGTTGTATCGCAGTGTGCGTGTCAGACTTGTTTCTGCTTTTACACACAAATACATCACCAGTTGAGTCGGATCTAGTCAGATCTAGTCAGTGTCAGTGGATTCAATGCGAATGGTTTTTGTATGCCCAGATGTAACGATGTATCGATTTGAATATTTTATGCAAACAGCACAAATTAAAGTGACACTGACAATGCACAATTCATTTAATTCCACGTTAATATGGAACTTTACCTTCTCCAATACAGTTTCATAAATTTTCCTTCCCAGTCATGTGCTTCGTGGAATTGTTTGCACTCGATCACATCCTATGTCTTAAATACTTATTTTTTTTCTCATAATGCTGTCATCCCCTCCCCCAAAAATCTATTTTGGAAGCTCAATATAAAAAGAATTTAGGGGCTTATCAAATGAGAAAATCATAAAAGACCTAATCCCAAGACCTGGCTCAACAGTCTTTTTCCTCCTTCTTGTTCAGCTATAGAAGGTAGCTGGGGTTAGATGAACATAACGGGGCCACACATTCCCCATGTAGACTCTAGCAAGGGTAAGAAACCAAGTAGCTTTACCTATCACAAAAATGGAAACTAGAAGTTTGGGCGTGCATTCAGAAAGATAGAGAGAACCCCGTGACTTGGGATCTCATGGTGGGGAATAGCTTCTTCTTCCCAAGAACCCCACTTCCGCACTAAGCTAAGAGATGGGCCCTGCTCCCCACCTCTTAGCCTACATTTAATAAAAACACATAATAGTTTACCACTTGTCTTCCACCCCCATACATACGCTAGAGCAGTAGAAAGCTCAGAATGTGCAGGGGTACGTGTATATAGGTGAAGAGCTCTCAGCTGTGTTTCTGTGGGGCTGTTAACAACTTCCCAACACCAAAGGAAAGTGACTCGTGCTTGGGGCGCCTGGGTGGCTCAGTCAGTTAAGCATCTGACTTCGGCTCAGGTCATGATCTCACCATTCGTGAGTTGGAGTCCCATGTCGGGCTCTGTGCTGCCAGCTCAGAGCCTGGAGCCTCCTTTGGATTCTGGGTCTCCCTCTCTCTCTGCCCCTCCCCTGCTCATGCTCTGTTTCTCTCTGTCTCTCAATAATAAGTAAATTTTTTAAAAATTTAAAAAAAAAAGTGACTCATGCTCAATGGCCCTCATCACAGATTATCTCTCTCCTTCTATCTCACCCCCAGAAAAGATACAGACAGCTCTGTGAGTGGTACCTGTGTGCGATTATGTATGCGGTACCTTGGCTGACTGTTGGACACTATGGACCCAAGATGGCGGTGGTAAAAGAAGGCCTTCTCTCTGCTTTTCCTTTTCCACATGGGGAGAATCTAAGAGAAAAAAGGAGAAGAGAAGAGGTTTTAGCAATGATAGAAGGGGAAGGAGAACAAGCTATTTACTGGCTTACCACCTCTTCCAGCAGTATGCAGGTTATTCTCTGACTCCTGGACATCAACTAGATTGAAAGCCAGGGCCATGATAATTCATCCTTGGCCAAGGCCAGTTCTCATCCCATGACATCGCAGCTCTGAAGGGGATTATGGACAGATATATTCTCCTAAAAACAGTATTTTTTTAAATATACTTATAATAAGGTAAGTGGCTAGAGGCCATAGAATAGGGTAGACATTGGTTGGGGTATATATATGTTGGAGGTAGGGGCAGTAACAC
The DNA here is from genome assembly GCF_027475565.1 of Acinonyx jubatus. Classification (NCBI taxonomy): domain Eukaryota; kingdom Metazoa; phylum Chordata; class Mammalia; order Carnivora; family Felidae; genus Acinonyx; species Acinonyx jubatus. Next base: position 102,133,712 of record NC_069380.1, on the reverse strand, counting down.
ATTGCTTTGATGGACACTGAACCAGCCAGGGCAGAGACTAAGAACAAGGTAGGTGCTGCTTAGAAATCCATTATATCAAAGTTTCTGGGAAATAGCTAAATGAGACAATGATATCTTCCCACTGGGTGGGTACCTTGAAGTGGGAAGCCTCTCCACAGAGTCTTTTCATTAGGCCTGCATTGGTGACATCATTACAGAGCACAAGATTCTGTCAGCCATCAAAAGTGGACATGTTTATGGTGAAGATGCACAGTTCCTGGAGGAAAAATAGGGCAAACGATAATGAAGAGGTTAGGTGTAGAGGAAGTGGGAAAGGAAGCAAAAGAATGAGAAGAGAAAAGAATGGACCAGGTTGTGGGAAGGAATAGAAATGGCCCCATCATCCATTATCATCCCTCTTTTCTCTGTAGACATACACAAACCCTGATGCAAACCCTATCTCCTTGTGTGTGATCAGGGCACTGTAGAGCATCGTGATGCAATCTTGGCAAAAGTGTTCATGGACTTTTCCTCGAGCACAAAGAAAATATCTGCATGGATGTCCTCAGGCATGGCATTGCCCTTCCTGGAGAAGAATACTTTTGTGACTTCTATTCAGCCATGCTTGATAATAATGTGTAGATGTTATCCTTAATACAAATAGTTTAGCCATTGGAGTGGGGTACGATTTTGTGATCTCATTGACTGGGCAGCACGTCTCTTTCAGGGGCACCTACAACTCATGCTCCACAGATGAATCCTGTACCTTGTACCAAGGATTCAGCTTCTACTCAGCCCATTGAAGCCTAAGTATTCAATGTCAGCAACCGAGTCCTCATCCTGAACATTTTTATGTCATCTGGTCAAAGCGTTGAAACAGTTGAAGGACCAAGTGGAATAGCTGCAGAGAAAGATTTTGAAGAGTTTGACAGAGGGAGGCAAAGGAGGTGAAAGGGTGTAAAGGTTCCCATGAAAGCTGTAGGGAAAACGAGACACAAAAGCCCCTTGATAAACCAGTGCTGGTCTCTAGGCCAAAACAGGTGAAGAGAGTAGGGGCTGTGTAGTTCACCCTGGCTCCCTTCCAGTTTTTTCATCCTGCCCTCTGCATCCTTCTCCTGTCATGGACCTAGTGAAGCCAACTGCAGCTCCTCAACAGAATAGGACAGTCTGTGACCCCAGAAGATATTTTTTCTGCTCCTAATAATGTACTTAATGATTACATTTCATCATTTTATTTAGTTCTCTCAACTTGAAGTCCAGAGAAGCTTAGCTAGGTCATAAATGGAAAAGACTGAACTAGAGAACTAGGGATATACTTTTCTGGGAGCTCATGGACCAAAGCTATCTCTGAGTCACACATTAGGATCCACCTGGCTTCTAGGTCTTCTCTTGGGAGACAGGATGTGTACATAGAAGGTGGCTAGAAAGTGACATCCCCAATGAAGTGGGGACCTAGTCTAGGTTGGATCCCACACCCTCATTCCGCCTCTAGCACCATTTCCCCTTCCCTGACTGATGTCCACATGAGACAACAGAAGAATCCCCAAAAGCAGGAGAGTTCTTTCTCTTGAGTCAGGAAAGTTTTGCCAGATGTTTTGTGTAACACCAAAGTTGCGTGATTCCAGAGGGCGTCATTTTATAGAATTGTGCCCCAAGAGGTAAACTGACCCAAAATAAGGTAAGAATGAGGATTCCTGCAGTCATGTAACCTCAAGTCCTAAAGCCCTAATATTAAGACAACTATGATGTGTAAATGGTGTGGCAGCTTGGAGATGGAGTGGACACCAAATCCTTAGAGCCCAGCTGATGGGACCACAGATTTCTCTTTCAAACCTGGCCTTGTCTAAGGAGATTTTTAGGGGACACCTCAATCCTGAGATCTTCCATTAAGAATTGAAATCAGGGTAGGGGCGCCTGGGTGACTCAGTTGGTTAAGTGTCTGACTTCAGCTCAGGTCATGATCTTGCAGTCCATGGGTTTGAGCCCTGCATCGAGCTCTGTGCTGACAGCTCAGAGCCTGGAGCCTGCTTCAGATTCTGTGTCTCCTTTTCTCTCTGCCCTCTCCCACTCATGCTCGCTCTCTCTCTCTCTCTCTCTCTCTCTCTCAAAAGTAAATAAACATTAAAATTTTTTTTTTTTAAAAAAAGAATTGAAGTCAGGGTGATGGGCATTGAGGAGGAGGTCACTTGTTGGGATGAGCACTGGGCGTTGTATATAAGTCAATTTGACAATAAGTTATATTTTTTAAAAAAAATTGAGGGGTGCCTGGGTGGCTCAGTCAGTTGAGTGTCTGACTTCGGCTCAGGTCATGATTTCGCGATCTGTGAGTTCAAGCCCCGTATCGGGCTCTGTGCTGACAGCTCAGATCCTGGAACCTGCTTTGGATTCTGTGTCTCCCTCTCTCTCGGCCCCTCCCCCTCTCATGCTCTATCTCTCTCTGTGTCAAAAATAAATAAACATTAAAAAATTTTTTTAAAAAAATTGAAATCAGGGTGCCCAGGTGGCTCAGTCGGTTAGCATCTGACTTCAGCTCGGGTCATGATCTTGCGGTTCATGGGTTTGAGCCCTGCGTCGGGCTCTGTGCTGACAGCTCAGAGCCTGGAGCCTGCTTTGTATTCTGTATCTCCCTCTCTGTCTGCCTTCCCCTGCTTGCTCTCTCTCTCTCTCTCTCTCTCAAAAATAAACATTAAAACAATTTTAAGAAAATTGAAATCAACTTTTCAGACTCAGGACAGAGGCTTAGGAGACTTTGCATCTATTTGGTTGGCCAGTAGGATAACCACTAGGCACATGTGGTCATTAAAATTTTAAATTAATTGTAATAAAGTAAAATAAAAACTTCAGATCCTCACATAGACGATGCACATTTCATTTGCCCAATAGCCGCATGTTCCTAGTGTCTATCTCATTAGGCAGTGCAAATAGAGCATTTTCTTCCTCACAGAAAATTCTCTGGGACAATGAACTTCTGTTAGTCCTAAAACCCAGAATCTCAGTTAGCCTTTTGTTTCCCCCATAGTCATCGGGACAGCTTTGGGTTTCGTGAAGAAGGCCAAGTGAGTCGGTAGGGAGGAACGAGTCCTTGGTGCATCCCTGCCAACAGGAGAAGCTGAAGGGGCCAGACTTGAGCGGTCAGTGACTGAGACTATTACGACAGAAGAGGGGGAGCCCCCTGGAGATGAGCTCTGTGGACAGCCTTTGTGAGGAAGCAGTGATGAATTCCCTGAGTTGCAGAGTCCTCTGTGGAAGTAACTTCTCTATCAAGTCTTCTGCCTTGCACTGTCACTCGTGAAAACGTCCATTTGGGTGAAGAGCATCTTTTGATTATCTGGTGAGCACAAAAATGAGCTTATCTGATGGCAAAATTGTGTAGATTGTCAAGTTGTCTTTCCCATCCACAAAGAATATACTAGGGGAGATACCTATCACCTGTTCTGTATGTCAAGAAGCAGCGAATATAGCCACATGAACTGTAGATGCAGTCCATAAATTAAAAGCACTTGACATTTTCTATAACACATCCCAATGATATGAATCATCCACTGTCCAGTAAATGCGTTACACTGAACATTTGCATTCATTCGCTGAGCTGTCATAAAGACAGAGTGCTGGAATTGTTACTTCTAGTCCTAATTCTGAGCATTAGATACTTGGGAAGCGGGCAGACTTTGCTCGCGTAGCCCATAGCAGGTCTCTGCGTGTGAGCCCCCAGAAGAGTCTTTCTACTCTCTTAGTGTGCTTTTCAATGAGTGCTAAAGAAATGCTTTAGGAGCTGGAGAAAGCTGTCAGATCCCCTGTGAGATTAAATGAACAAGCTCAACAGAACAGAAAGGCAAAAGGAAATCTGTTCATGCAGGGGCACACTTGCTTTGGCTTGCAGCTGTCAGGAAAGGAGGGAGCTCCGGTGCCAGCAGTAAAAATGGGCTCCTCCTTCAGCTGCTTAATGATATGATTTTCTTAGAAAAGTGCAGTTTTCTTTGGCAGGCCCATTTAGACACTTCAGAGAGAGTATTTCACCAAAAAGTGTTTGCTGTGTCTTGAAATTGCTTCTGATAATATGCAGACCCTCCTAAACAAGTTAAGTGCTCTCCGGAAACGCCCCATTTCCTACTAGGGCCAACCTGTGGATGTGTGTGTCTCTGTCAGGATGTGATTGTCTCCCGTGCTCTCTGCAGACCAAGACCACTACCTTCAAAACCACCCTCAAATCCCAAAGTACACTTTCCTTCTCACGCCCAGCAGATTGTAAAAGATGATGGCGGAACGTATGATGTTTTTCTGAATAATCAGATTCAGACACCTTGGAAATCACGCGTCCCTCATAGTTACCTCCTTCTCATTCTCTTTTACTAGCCCCTCCTCATCTGCCGTCTGGTAATGTCTGAGTACTCCAGAGACCAGTCCTTGAACTTCTCCAGGTGATTGCCTCCTTCGGATGATCTCATCCAGGCCCGTGACCTTAAGTCCCATGTACATGCTGTGGATTCATAAATTCAAATCTCCATCCCCATTCAATATCTGAAATTTAACTCCAGATGTCCCCCTCAAGAATGTGGGTCCACCCAAAGCATGCCCCATCCCGGTTGATAACAACTCCACTGTCCCCTTGCTCAGGCTAAAAGCATTAGTCATTTTGAATCACCCAGTGAGGTGCTGGTAAATGTTTCACAATCAACTCGTAAGGGGAAAAAAAAGAGTGTGTGTGTGTGTGCATATATATGTGTGTGTATTCCGTGTAAATAAATGTGTGCATATAAACGTAGATGTGGGTATGTGTGTAGCTCTCTATATTTGTTGAGTTTTCCAATTTTCACGGTGTAAATGTTCTCACATGGCTGGTTTTGATATGACCGTCGCGAGTTCACAAGTGACGGCACAGTCCACTCTCCTAAGCTGCTCTGAGCTGGGCACTTAACCTCTTTCTCTCACATCTCACATTTAGCTCTGATGTAAATCCAGTTGATTCTATCTGCAAACCATACCCAGACTCCAGCTTGTTCTCCGCCCCTCAACTGAGCCATTCATGTTCAAGTCCCCATCCTCTCTCCTCCGGAGTTTTGCAGTAGCCCCCTAACTGATCTCCTTTGCCGCATACATTTTATTGTGAGCCAGAGGGTCCTTTTAAAAGATAAATCATGTCAATCCTCTGCCCAGAAGCTTCTAGTAGCTTCTATTTCACCATGTGATATGAAAGCTATCAAAAGCTACTAGTACTCCATTTCTATCTAATTTTTCTGTGTTTTCCTCGTCATCTTTTAATAGTTATTTTACATATTTGCCATATATTTATCTGCTTTCCCATTCTGGAATGTAGGCTGCATGCAACCACAGATTTTTGTCCCTTCTTTAAAGCCCTAGCCCCAAGAAGAACAAATAGACATATAGTAATCATTTGATACATAAATTGGTAAGTGAATGGATAAGTTAATTAATGAATTCTACAGCTTGAGTGCTTTGACTTGCTGCTCATCTTGCTACCCACCCTGGTTCCCGGGCTTTCTCTGCCCCTAACCGTGGTGTTACTGCCTTATTCCTGACCTGGATCACCATGTGTCATGACTTTAGACCTAACATTTGATGAGTCAAGCCCTGAACCTCTCAAGCCCTCGCCCACCTCCACTCTGCTAGTTTTGGTCTACTACATTGCCAGCCGCAACCTGGTATAACACACAGAATATTCCTTTTCGGCTGCCTCCCCGTATAGTTTAGAAACCTACCCGAAATGAATACTCCTATAACCCATTTGCTCTTCTCTATCTGACACCATGAAAATCACTGGAAAGTAATAACTTAGATGAATGCTTATACTTATGGGTTAAGCAGGTACCCATCATCACCTGGTGCAGGTACATGAAAGGGCGATCAGTGGACTAGTAAATGATCAGAATCATGATAAATAATATTTATGGAGCTCTTACCATATGTGGGACACTTTGCCCTCTGTCTTTTCACAGACAGATCTTTTCACAGCAGATCTTTTCATGTCTACTTTTGTCGACTTTGGTCAAGAATTTGAATGTCTGAAGTAGCTTTTCAATCAGAATCCTTGTTTTTACTTCTTTTCCTTACAATCCTGTTGTTCACACTGTAGTCTTCCTGACTTTTAAAAGTATTTGAAAATACCCCTGAGCCTTATTCCTGTACTTAATGAAATCCAGACTCATTATCAGCACCTAATGATAATATTCAACATCAGTGGGTACTTACTGTTTTCAAGCCTTGTTTAAATGCTTTATATATGATTAGCATATTGAATGCCTTCAACAGTCCAATGAGTTAGAAAAAGAGGCATCAAGAGGTTAAATGTTTTGATCAGTGTCATGTATTTCATAAGTGGCACATTTGGGTGAACCCAGTCACTTAACCACTCTGCTATCCTGTTCGCCAAATGAGCTAACTGGCCAAAGGTACCACCTCAGCTTCACCTCCTACCATGCCTTCCACCTAGCAAGCTGTACTATGGACATTCAGACTCACTTTCTGCTCTTGGAACACATGAAATCTCATGTCCTTCTCAGGAAGGCTTTCCTGGACCACCCAATCTAAAGGGAAAGCCTCTCTCTCATAGTATCCCGTCCTTTTCCTTATGAACATTTATGGGTTTGCTTGTTTGTTTATATACTCATTCTGTCTGCCCACCACATACTCATTTTATTCACGACTGTCCGCCTAGAACTCTTCCATTTCCTAATAGATATCCGTAGAATCCTTTCATTAGAATTTAGTGTTCTTCAGTCTTCACTACAAACCCTGAGGAAATACGACAGTTCACTGGCAGACATAGTAAATAACTTGCTCAAGATCTAAGGCCTAAGTGGCGGATCCTAGGTTGAAACCCCACACTTTCTGGTTGCAGAGTATCAGCGGGCTATGTTGCTCCCAAGGTGCTCAGGATTTAAGGACCCTAAACAAGGAGATTACTAAAGCAGCTGGCAGATGGGCTTGATAATCTCCTCTATAATTATCTGCAAATTTGTAAACCTTGAAGTGAAAAATAAATCCTCCCTACTCAGGTTTCTTTTGAGAGTAATGACTGAATGACCAAATGGAGCCTCATCTTGGGGGCTGCACTGAGCAAATCATGGCGCAAGGAGGCAGCTAATTGCCGAACTTGATTGCAACTGCTAATCACAGTCATAGGGAAAAAAGTGTTGGGAATTAATTAGGCAAGGACCTTCCGAACAGCAGCAGGAAGCCTCCAGGTGACCTTTATTTACAGTCAGTTAAACAGTAGTGTGACTAAAAATGCCAGGGAGCAAATCAGATTATTAATATTGATTGCTTAAAGAAAATGAATAATTTAGAAGCCGAGTCAGAATAAATATCCAGTGACAGAGATGAAAGAGCACAGCATACCACATTTCTAACATTCATCCGTCATGCGGCAGTGTCCCCTGCTCGGAAACAGAGAATTTTCACCCTCACAAAGCACAATTAGTTTCATGACCCAGCATGATTGCCACTAGGAACTGTTCTCATTCAGCCAAGCATGGGGGAAATCCAGGGTGTTGAACTAAAGCTTTCGTCAACACTTTGCATGGTAAACTAATTACAAGTTCACGGAAGGTTTGCTTTCCGATTTTTATCCATACGTCAACCAAAAGAAGTTGGATTGCATTTTCTGTACTTACTGAGCAAAGTTCATGGGTTTGGGTTTTTGATGACCATATATCTTTTGTGGTGCGTGTACGACAGGTTTTCAATGCGGAGGGCAGAAGTTTCAGATTACTTATAAGTAAAGATTTTCATAGGCCGTATCCAACTTCTCGTAAAAGCGGTCTTTTATATACTTGAGTCAGTTTCTTACCACATACTTCCACAGCAACATGCCTCTGCCCTAACTCCATCTGCTGATAAGACAGATATGGAAAATTTATTTATAGCAAGATGTTGAATAGGTGCTTTTGAATTACAAGTTTTCTTTAACCAGTGATTACTGGGATTTTGAAGCCATGCTGAAAAGCTCAAGTCATACACCCTCCTCTACCTGGAAATACTAATTAAATATCTGGGTTGGGCATTATTGCGATGATTATGTTTTAGGCCAGCAGATATTAATAGTTTTGCCAAAGTGGGAACATCTCAGGACTACCCCAGTGGTGGAGAATCCAGGCATATTTACTTTAGATAGGGCTCAGAGAAATTAAGCTCTGTTGCTATCAGATTAATGTAGCAAATTAACTAGCCGTGTTCAAGGCAGTCACAATTTCTATATGACAGTAAACATAATTTGTAAACCAATCAATAACGCAAGTCAAATCATTCATTTTCTGTATCCAGCACAGACATTAGTATTCATTTATGCCTATACTAATTTATGTCATTCATGTTATGTATCAACTATAGATATTAGCAGTATCTCATACATATATAAGAGAAATAGATACTGAAATGAAATGTTTAGCATTTGTGTACTGTGAACAGAATTGAATTGTCTCCTGTCTTAAGCACAGCTGTTTGAAGGGCATCCCCTTAGTTCTTGGCCATGAAATATCAAAATGTATCTCTGGATAATCTCCCTAGGTGGTCCATTTCCCTACGGTTGGGAAGGAACCAGATGCAAGCCTCAGTAACGGTTGAGATCATTTCACATGTGGATTGTTGACACGCATTGGTCTCATTCTCTGGCCTGTTACACTTTAGCAAATATTGCCCAACTGGTCTGACTGACCGTAGGTGAGACCTAAACCCAGCACACCTATGCTCTAGTCGAAAAGGATGGCTATTAAAGGTAGGAAGATTGTCTCCAGCATGGCTGATGTCTTCCAATAAGCCAATTGCCGATTTAAGCATTGATGAGGAGTCTGTCCAACATGAAGGCATTCTCCCTGCTTTGTTAGAGATATGAGTTCACAGTGACAGTGGTCCTACTCTAAAGGAACTGGTTGATTGATTATTTCACAATAACAGGAATTACTACAGCTTTTGACCTGTCCAGGGGAATAGTGGGAGGAAGGTCATCCAATCATGCATCCATCTTGTAATATGGACTTTTTTTTTTCTCATGAGAATTTAAATTAATAAAGCACTCCTGGTGGAGGGGGAAAAAAAGGTCATGTAAAAACCAGACTCTTCAATCTTCTATGGTCAAACACGCATATGCCAGCACTGCAGACTGATAGTCTTCGGAAGGAAGAATTCTCCTTCATTTGGTTTATTGCAGGGATATAGAAACCAGTAGAAGATTTTTCTTTACTTTACACACTTAAAAACTATCATTGATAGGCTATGCTATACCATTTCTAGTATCTTTTTCCTGGATGTTTTAAGTTAGCATGTTGTTTTTTAAAAAACAAAACAAAACAAAACAAAACATGCAAAGCTGATGCTCCAGGAGAGGCAATGGCAACAAAATACAGAGAGCTTTAATTAAATGCCAGCATAAAGCCTTAATCACGTTTGATGTTAAAGTAATACAGTTTTTATTGAGGTGTGCTAAATGGCTCAGGTAGCTGGCAGGTGGGTTACCACAAGTCATTAGCTTGTGAGGGGATTTTATGGGCTCTAGTTTGCATCTAGATACTAGCACACTGACCGTGGCTTTTTTGGGTTCTTTGGAAAGGCAGTAATATGCAAAGGCGCATCTTTTAATCCATGAAAGTTAACATTAAGTACGTGACTGTATGTTATTCACAGATTTCTCCCTTTTGCTCCTAGAGGATAGTGATTTTCGCATTAATTGTGTGTCACGTGTGATGGGGACGCCTGGCTTCACGTGCAGATGTGCCCTATTCCTTCTCACTATGGGAAGCGAGTACTGTGATCGCAGTAATTCCTGGTACCAGGTTATAAAAGCAGCATCTTTAGAATTTGTAAATGTGCTGTTTTTATTTTATCCCTTTGTTTATACACAGATTAAAACATGATCCCCCATGGCTGAAGCCTGTAATTGAACAAAATGTTCTGAGGCTGCCACAGAGCTGTGGAGCAATGCTTGAGTGACTTCGGAACAGAGTCAACACCTGAAGAATAAATTTTCTCCTTGATCTTTCACCACGGCCTTGAATTTTTTTTTTTGAAAATGTTGAGAAGACACCATAAAAGTGAGACTATTTAACGAGCAAAGAAATGTCGCTAGACACTATACTGCCTACTGCAGGAAAGAAAGATTTTTCACTATGACTTGCAGGAGTGGGGGTGGGGGATATTTTCCATAGAATTAATTTCATCTTAATTTGCTTAGCTTTCGGTAGAAGATCATCAGACTGAAATTGCAATATGTTTCTTTGTCTTTTTTATCCCCCTGAAGTCTCAGCATAATTCAGAACGAGGGAAAAGCGATTCTTTTGCACTTTGCATGCAAGTCACAGTTTCCTTCTTGGGTTCCAAAGGATCCCTGGTCTCCAAGCTCCAGTACCCAGCTGCCACTGCATATGTTGCTGCTAAAAACTAAAACTTGCTGAAATAATCATTCCCTATGTTTTTAAGAGGCTGTGTTTAAAGTCCTACTTGACACATCTCATTTCTTTAGGGAGCTTGAATTCATATTCAAAAACGAATGTAAAACAGCAGAGCCAATAAAAACCTGAGATTTTTTTTCTCTTCCTGCTCCGTGTTGAATATGCTGAACAACCCTTAGAATCACTAATAATCAAAATGCTTGCATGCCCGAGGCACTGTACGTACTTGACTTTCTAAGACACAAAATACAAATATAAATTAACACCGTAGAGTGAATGTAGAATATGGATACTTTTCCATATACAGGATTTAAAGATATAAATTTTCTGTTTCCACACACAAAATTGGTACCACTTATGTTTGAAACCATTAGAAGCCTTATCCGTTTTTGTTCCTTCTAAGATCTTGCTCCTGATTATTTTCAGCACCTTTTTGAATAAGACGCAAAAGTAGAAAAATAAAGTTTCAACAGCTTGACTAGCATATAGAATCCACACCAGTTGCCCTTAGGTATGAGGGATATGTGAGATGCCTTTAAAATGTTGAGATCCCTCTATGCCTACATGTCCATGGACTTCTACTTCTTCTATTACATGTAAATAAGACAAAAGTAGGCGCCTGCATGGCGCAGTTGGTTAAGCGTCCCACCTCTTCACCTCGGCTCAGGCCATGATCTCACAGTTCGTGAGTTCAGGCTGCGCATGGGGCTCTGCGCTGATGGTGTGGAGTTGACTTGGGATTCTGTTTCTCCTTCTCTCTGCCCCTCCCCAACTTGTGCGCCACACGAGCTCTCTCATGCTCCCTCTCTTTCCCTCTCTCAAAAATAAATAAATGAACTTAAAAAAAATCAGTAAAAAACATAGCTGCCAAGCAATAACTTGCGACGTTAACAGAAAAATAACTGTTTGGACACAGCCAGGATCTCCATAAATTTTAAAGTTAGGTTGCTGTGAGAGAACATTATTTCTGAAAATAAAAAGCTTTGTTATCAGCATCCCTGAGAGGTGAAACTTAAAATGTAAGTTAATGGAAGATAGTCTGGGCAGAATTCACTGATAGCCTGAAGAGCAAATTATCATTTAAGGCTTCCTACCTTTTTCTTTCAAGAAAACATTCTTAATAAATAAGGACACCAAGGCAATTTTCTCAAAAGCCTCAAGCATGTTTTGTGGAGTTGCGCTTTTTTTTTCCCCTCCAACTTGTTTTATTCACCCGTTCTGGATTTCTGGATTGTCAAATAGAAATAGGAAGCATTTCTTAATGAAAAAAACGTCCTAAATGTGATTTTAACCCAATAATCATCACCAGCTTGAATTTTGAAGAATCTAAAGATTTTTGTTTGAATGTTTGAGAGAGAGAGGAGGGGAAAGAAGTTGAATCCGAACAGTGCCGTGGTTTTGTAAATAATATTTATGTTTAAATTTGAAAAGTGTGGGAAATTTAAGGTAGGATGGAATTCAATAATTACAGAGTCTCCTTTTAGCTAAGTTTTAATCAGTGTGGAAGAAGATCTGCCTTTTGTGGTTTCATTGTATTCAGATGATGTCAGCAGATTCCTAGGCAGGAAAATAGATACATGTTCCTTTGATATTTTCCTTGGGAAAGTTGGAAGCACATCCCACAGGGAGGATATATTTCATCTTGCCTGCCTAATAGCCCCTAGAGACACAGGAAGTCACCAGAATATCTGTTACTTGATTGTTATATAACCATTCAATCTCTGAATAATTCAATGATTAAAAATTTTTCTTTTAGAAAGATTATGAGTGTGGCAAATATAAAATATTTTTTAAAAAAATCTCTTGTTATTAAATGCTTAAAGGTTAAAAAAAAGGCTATCTAAGATTTGACTCATTTAGGTTTTCATAAATAAAACTTAGACTTATCAGATACTTTTCTACCAACATATCCCTAAGAATTCATGTGGACCATATTGGCCATGTCATAATCCATTTTATGCCCATGGTTGATTCTCAGTAAATTTATCTTCCTGTATCAAACCCACTGAAAATTAAAGTAATTTCAATTACTATGGTTACTAAGTTTGACTGTATGTATGAACTTCCTTTAATCTTTTGTTCAAATATCTTAATAGAAAGTTCTAGTGAAGAATGTGAAATCCAAAAAAAAAAAAAATCTTAGAATACCAGATACAGCCAACTAGCACTAAATGGAATTAAATTTTACAAAGAATTAATTATCCTAGATAAAGATTACTGCTCAAAATGCCTACAATTCTCAAAAAAAATTACAGATTGAGGGCACTATTCATCATTATTTCGCACAGCTAAGAAAAATACTTTATATAATGTTTAATCACCCCTATTGAGGTTATGACAGAACTATTTATAAAACCTTTTACAGATATCATAACTTGAGAGGGAAAATATGTTTTAAAAATATACAGCCAGTTGGCTAATTGATGGCTCATGTGGAAGTTTGGATAAGAAATTACACAGAATGGGGTATTAGTCCTGCAGATAATACAAGGAAGACTGT